>NC_085842.1:193476869-193818878 GCF_035594765.1 Anolis carolinensis
GTGTATAGCAGGGCTGAGCGGGGAATGAGAGAAGGAAAACAAGAGAAATGGCAAAAGAAGGACAGGGACATTTTGAAAGCATCTGAAAAGGTGGGGTGGTGCAGGATTAATTGGGACTGTCCTCATCAAAATGGTTCTGACAGTGGGCATACACTTACAGTAGAGTCTCACTTATCCAAGCCTCGCTTATCCAAGCCTCTGGATTATCCAAGCCATTTTTGTTGTCAATGTTTTCAATATATCATGATATTTTGGTGCTAAATTCGTAAATACAGTAATTACAACATAACATTACTGCGTATTGAACTACTTTTTCTGTCAAATTTGCTGTATAACATGATGTTTTGGTGCTTAATTTGTAAAATCATAACCTAATTTGATGTTTAATAGGCTTTTCCTTATTATCCAAGATATCCGCTTATCCAAGCTTCTGCCGGCCCGTTTATGTTGGATAAGTGAGACTCTACTGTACCTAAACAAAATCACTTAAATATTGAGCTACTGGTCAAATGCCAGCTTTTTAAATCTAAACCAGGCATTCATAACCTGTGGCACAAATGCAAAATACCTGGCTTGTAGCTGTCAGCCACCTTTGTTTACTTTCCCTAACATGCCTCTAGGTCTCTTGTGGGCCTGTAAATATCACTGGAAAATGAAGATATTAGCAGCTACACCTCTGAAGTACACCAGCCAGGCTACCAACTAAAACTCTTTTTCAAAAACAATCCACCCTTTGAGGTCAGGGGAGAAAGACAATGATTCTTGTTCCTTTCTTTCTGTCTGTTAAGCTTAAAAGAGGGTTGTCAGGGCACCTGGGGAGATTGGGTTTGGTGGCATAAAATGGGCTGGAAAGAATGTGTGTCCATTGGAGAACTATGGTGTTTTTGGGGTCTATGGATGAATGTAGTGCTTAACTGTTGGTGGCTGGTGTGTGTGTGTTTAAGAGGAGAGAGTATACATAAAACAGATAGGAAAATAACTCATAAGTGAAAGTGAAATCCTGACAAAGAGGGGATCTTGTATCTTGAATAACACTGCAGGCACACATCTACTCTAGAATTAATATGGTTTGCCAACACCTTTAATTGCCACGGCTCAGTGCTATGAATCATAAGACTGGTAGTTTCACAAGGTCTTTAGCCTTCTCTATTAAGATGTGCTGGTGCCTCACCAAACTACAAGTCCCACAATTCCATTGAGCCAATGCTGGTAAAATGAACTGATTCTGCAGAAGAGTTGGCAAGTGATTAAGTGGGAACTGTGGATTCAAGGGAACTGTTTTGGTGTCTCATATCAGACTATACCTTTGCCTTGTACTCAGGAACCTAGACAGTTATCTCTTAGCCTCACCAATTTGTCTTTCTGTAGGATGGGCTGAAGATCTCATTGTAGGGGAAAACCCCACAAAGCCTCAATTCTGCTTGTGGACCTCATGCAACGCAGGGAGGAGGACAGGTTCAGTGTTGGGCAGAAATGAAGCAGAGCAGTCGACACCTGCATCCCTTCCTCAGAGGTCCAAAAACATTTCATATCTGTTCAAAGTAGATGTTGATCCCAAGAAAATGTAATAAATGACCGAGCAAAGACATTTCTATGCAGCGTTGCATCCTACATACAGGGGTTTTCTAAAATGTTATGGTCAATTCTCTCTCCTTTACCCCATCTCAACTCATTCACTTTGTGTTTGATGGAGGGTACTGAGCAGGTATGGTACTTGATAAAGTCTGCCCATGTGAAAACTGGCACACATGGCCAGTTTATTTTAGCAGAAAATGTAAAAAGAAACCTAGATTGCCAATTACGTGCAGCAAGTATTTAGGGAAACCTTCAAAGTAATCCTAGGCTGTTTTAGGTTCAGAGGTCTTTGGGTCTTTGTCAAAAATGAGAAGTGACTTCTGAATTACTTCCTTGTTTGAAAGAAGGCTATCCTAAGCCTAAAACAGCTGGGAGTAGCTGAAAACATGGGAAAACTGCCTCATACAACCCCTAGAGCTAGGAGGCCTGGTGGCAAAGTGTGTTAATGCGCTGAGCTGCTGAACTTGCAGACCGAAAGGTCCCAGGTTCAAATCCCGGGAGCGGCTTGAGCGCCCACTGTTAGCTCCAGCTCCTGCCAACCTAGCAGTTTGAAAACATGCCAATGTGAGTAGATCAATAGGTACCGCTCTGGCGGGAAGGTAACAGCGCTCCATGCAGTTATGCCAGCCACATGACCTTGGAGGTGTCAACGCCATCTCTTCGGCTTAGAAATGGAGATGAGCACCAACCCCCAGAGTCAGACATGACTGGACTTAATGTCAGGGGAAACCTTTACCTTTACCTTACAACCCCTAGAACCGAGCTTTCCAAACTGTGTGTCATGACATATTAGTGTGTTAGCTGCAGTGTACAAGTATGTTGTGCAAACGTAATGAGACACTTCTACGTCCATGTGAAATAAGCAAGAAATCATGTATTTTTAAAAATGTAAATGAAATATTTTCAGAAGCTACATTATATCCTCAGACCATTTGTCATTAGAATTTAAATATGTGTCCATATCTCTTACAAGAGGTTGGTTTAACCTCTGCTTTGCTAACAAAACTGAATTGCTATGTTGCAAAATCATGCAGATCTAAAAAAGTATGCCACCAACATGGAATGTTTGGAAAGCTCTATCCTAGAAAATAGATGAATATGTCTGTTTACAAAATATTATAAAGCTTTTGGCCCTTATATGCACGCATTCATTTTATTACTAAATAGTTTTGGATTTCCTTGCTCAGAAATTTCTGCAGCCTTGATTTGAAGAGGGCATGTGTAAGCTATAAGTAATATACAAACTTACTGATGCTGTTGTGCAAATTGATGCCATGTTTTAATGCCTTGTCCTTTTGTGAATTTTTTATATCAACTGCTGAAGATCATCCATAGCTTGCAGTGCACCAGGCTTTTAGCAAATACAGAAGAGTCTCACTTATCCAACATAAACGGGCCGGCAGAATGTTGGATAAGCAAATATGTTTGATAATAAGGAAGAATTAAGGAAAAGCCTATTAAACATCAAATTAGGTTATGATTTTACAAATTAAGCACCAAAACATCATGTTATACAACAAATTTGACAGAAAAAGTAGTTGAATAGCAGTAATGCTGTGTAGTAATTACTGTATTAATGAATTTAGTACCAAAATATCATGATGTATTGAAAACATTGACTACAAAAATGTGTTGGATAATCCAGAACATTGGATAAGCGAGTGTTGGATAAGTGAGACTCTACTGTAATGGCTATTTTGTTAAATCAACAGCCACAGGAACAACATCGGACAGCTAGTTTTAATGTTAAAGGCTTTCAAGTATCCTTCTATAAAGGTGGCTATAAGACACAGGCCTTTTCTATGCAGCTATAAAATCCAAATTATCTGCTTTGATAATCTGGATTATATGGCAGTGTAGAAGGGGCCACAGTTAGTTTGAGTTCTCTGATAGCATGTTGTTATATGTACATAATCTCTTATGTAACACAATGTTTTGAAACACAAACTAAGATTGTTTCAATTGCACAAGCCACAAAAATGTTATATCCATGCAAGCCTGGAGCCAAGCGGGCGGTTTAGGGGTCCAAGACCCCCCCCCCCAATATTTCAGGTAAAAAAACATCCTGGTTTACTCATGAATTTTAACTGATTAACCAAACCCCCCTGCCAAGTCTATGAAAAGTAATAATTAGAGTCTCTCCAGAATTGCAAACACTAACTTGACCAAATTTGGATTATTCACACTATCATTACCTACCTTTCTACCAATTTGCATTGCAACAGCAGCAATAGCTTACATAGTGGAAGCGACCACTGGCAGGCAAAGAGGATTTGATCTGGACTGCAGGTGAAAACTGAGGAAACTGCAATGTCTATCACTGATTAGTTCATCTAATCAAGTGGTTCTCAACCTGTGGGTCCCAAGATGTTTTGGACTTCAACTCCCAGAAATCCTAACAGCTAGGATTTCTGGGAGTTGTAGGCCAAAAACCTGGGAACCCATAGGTTGAGAACCACTGATCTAATCCAAGCCCTGCCAAAGAAATCATGGAACAGGAGCAAAGAGAAGAAGCTGTGCCATTGTTAGACCTTTGACTTTATATGAACAAGACTGTTTCTGATGACCAAGTGAAAGCTCAATTAGTGCAAAGTCCATGGAATCCATTGCCAGGATATGTATTTCATGTGAATAAGAAGAGACATGTAAGTTTTCAACCCAAATGGCTCAACAGATTTCGTTGGTTAGCCAACTCATTTCATGTACAAGGTGTGCTCTGTAAGTACAGTGTAGCGTTCAGAGGAGAAGTTGGGGGTAAAGGTGGTCATTATGACTAAATGTCTAAACAATTTCTGCAATGGAAAAATGCGATAGAAGTCATTAATGGCCATCAAAAAACACAGTACCATCAGAACAAGTTGTGCTTGGCTGAAAACTTCTTGCTAATTCACAGTGGAAAACTTTTGATGTAACCCGTCATCATGTTAAAGGAAATAAGAAGAAAGCAAAAGGAAACAGAAAGAAACGTCTGGCAATTGTGGAAACGATTGTCCTTTGTGCCCGACAAGAACTGGCTTTAAGAAGGAGCAATGATTCAGAACCTATTAGCTGTGAAGAACCTTTGCACAATGACGGTAATTTCAGGATCTTGTTGAAATCTCATGCTAGATCAGGAGATACTGACCTGAAAAGTCATTTCGGGGGGTGGGGGGGGGGGGGAGGGAGGGGGGGGGGAGAGAGATTCAACCACTCCCAAAAAAATTTTCCTGGCTATGGGCCTGTATCCATGCATCTATATGGGACAACAATAGAGGTTATAGATTTTCATATTGGATTATATTTAAATGCTTTATGAACAGTATTTCTAATGATGATTTGAAGGAGAATAATGAGGATGATAATTTATACCCTGCTTTTTTTCTCCACAAAGGAGACTCAACGCAGCTCCTAAATTTCCTGTATTTCTTACAGTTTGGGAAAATATTTTTTAGAAATCTGGAATGAAAAAAAAATCATCAATACACAAAGAAATGCTAATGATATCTGCAGTAATCATGTTGTGTTCTATTTGCTTTAAGGCCAAATAAGCTATAACATCAGAAATGTTTAAATGCGTTTCCTAATGTTGTTTGATTGATCAGGCACAAAGAAGTCATGGGGCACTTTAGACCCTAGTTGTTATCCTTTCCAAACTGCTACATGGACACACACACACACCCTGGAGCTGGTATTAGCCATGGAATGAAAAAACAAAGATCTCTGCAGCTCATGGAGAGAGTCAATTTTCATCAAGAAATTGGGTTGAATATGGGAAGCTTAGATTCACATTCTTGCTTGACTATGACAATTACAGGCAGGCATTTGATAAATCCCTGTGAGCCAGGCATAAATCCCTGACAAAGTAATACCTTTTGCTGTGAAAATTAGATCACTGATAGGTGAGTAAGGAATATCAACACCTCTTTAATTTAATTTGTTCTTGAGGAATCCGTATGAAAGGAGAAACCCTTGAATATTAAAGCATCTTGGAGTTGCCCAATGAATGCTGTATGAAGTGTACCATGCCAGTGTTCGAAATCTATACATACACACAATAAAAGTAAAAATATGTATGTATGTGTGTGGCTGGGATGTCCACTTGCACAGACAAGCTCCCACTTCCACAAATAACTATAGCTCCAACTACTCAAGAGCCACCAAAGGTCCTCCCTCCAGTGACATTGCAGGTTATAGAGAGTGCCATAGACTTGCCTAAGAGCCCTGCCAATGTCCTCCACAAACACCATATTTCGCACCACTCAAGTGAAGGTTTTCATACAGGGATAATTTCATCCTAGATTTTCTGTTTTTCTTCCACCACAGATATCCCAGAGTTTCTGACTCTTTCCATTTGCATGACCCTGCCCACTGCCTCTCCCATAACCCTTCCTATTCTTGTCTATGGCTTACAGCAAACAGAGGAATTGATCAGCAATTGAACAAACTAGAGAGGTTTGGGGAGAATTCAGCATGATTTATAGGAGTTGTAGGTACTGGGATGTATAGTTCACTTGCAATCTAAGAGCACTCTGAACTCCACCAATGATGGACCTGGAACTAACTTGGCACACAGAACCCCCATGACCAACAAAAAATACTGGAGGTCTTTGGAAAGATTTATAGGAGTTGTAGTTCACCTACATCCAGAGCGCACTATGAACCTAAACAATAATGGATCTGGACCAGACTTGGCATGCATACCCGATATGCCCAAATTTGAATACTGGTGGGTTTTGAGGGAAACTGGCTTGGGCACTGGAGTTGTAGGTACTGGGATTTATAGTTCACCTGTAATCAATGAGCACTCAGAATTCCAAACTTGGCACATAGAGCTCCCATGACCAGGAAAAAATACTGGAGGTCTTTGGGGAAAATTAACCTTGAATTGGGCACGTTGTAGTTCACCTACATCCAGGGAGCACTGTGAACCCAAACACCGATGAATCTGTACCAAACTTGGCATTACATACATGATAGGCCAAAATTTGTTTACTGGAGGGGTTTGGGGAAAACTGACCTTCTTTCCTGGGAGTTGTAGTTCACCCACAATCAGAGGAAGTGTGACCTCCACCAATGATGGACCTGGACCAAACTTGGCACGCAGAACCCCCATGACTAACTCAACCTACTGGAGGGGTTTGAGGGGACTGACTCACCATAGTGGGAGTTGTAGTTTACCCTACAGCCAGAGAGCACACTGAACCCCACTAGAGCAAACTTGCCCAACATAACAAACTTTAAGTACTGATAGAATTTTTTGGGGTTAGCCTGGCATGATGTCAGTAGTAGTTAATCAACAACCTTATGCAAAAACGACTCTTTCAAATAACCTGGGCAATGCCGGATACCCAAGATAGTTAAGTAATAAATATTTATTGAATAACTAACTATACTAGAAGGGTGGTCTGAAACCATGATATTGATTTATTTATCCAAATCTGCATCTAATATTCAAAACTTTGCGCAAAAATGCATACAGTGTATGGAGATTCATGAACTACTGTATCATTTGTAAAGTCATACATCTTTTCAAAGAGATAGGGTTTTTTTTGCTGCATGAGCAAAATGTTAGATATCATTGGCAAATACTAATTAGCCACTATATCTTATGTCCCTTTTACTGAACTCCAGCAGTAATTTGTATAAAATGCAATCTAAACCTGTAGTTATATATCTTGAAAGACTAGGCTTATGATCCACACACAATTTATTGTAGTTACCAAGCCGATTCTTTATCAGTGAAAAGGTGGATCTCACGGCACATTAGAATAAATTACTAGCTGAATATTATGTTTAGCAACAGTAAATTCTGGATTACACATGTGAGGCATTTTCATTTACACTCCAGTCCAGCAAGTCACTCTACCAGAGCTCCTTAATGTCTCTAACTCATACCAAGTTTCAGTTCAGATGTCATACCAAACTGCCTTCATCAGGAATCCAAGCATAAAAACTGCCCTGCTAGATCCAAGCAAAGGCACTTCTAGTATTCCTTCCCTCAGTTGTCAATAAACATCCCACAAAGAAGGTCTAAAAACCAATGCCATTTTTGCTACTGCTCCCCAGCAGTTGGTATTTGGAGACTCCGTGCAGCCATCATTTTTAATAATCATCGAAAAGTATTTCTGAATGTCCCTTATCAACTATATTGTTAAAGTTTTCTAACCTAGGAGCTAGCACCCCATTTTGCAACAGCCATATCCTATATCCTATCAATTAGGCATTGTCTGGAAAAGCACTTCTGTTTGTTTATCCTCGCTGAATTCCTACAACACAAGTTTAAAGATGGAGCCGGAACAACACGTTATATTCCAAAGTAAGATGAACTACAGATGTGTACAAGGGCTGTGTAATAAAGGAATTGTTTGATTTTACAGGCAACCTCCAAATTACAAACAAGATAGGTTATGTATCTTACGTTGAATGTGTTTGTAAATTAGAACAGGTACATTTTTTCAGTGTAACGCCAGCCACATGCATGCTTCTGATAGCGTAGGGTAAGGTTAACACTGCTGTTATGTTTGTTTTGCAGTCTGTGCCCCTGATCAGAAGATTTCCTCTCACTTTCTATCCCTATGATAATTGAATTTTGAAAATTTTGGCTTGTTATGGAAACAAGGATTAGTGATAAAGCTTCAGTGGAGACACCTTTTCCCCATAATAATAACTCTCCCGGGACTGAATTTCCCTTCGAGGGGTAGATTTCTCTCACTTCTTGTTGTCTCATCCCCATTCTTAACTATGAGTTGATTGTAAGTCAGATATTTGTAACTTGGGAACTGCGTGTATTACCATTGCTTAAAAAACCTAGCATGAGATATTGCTTTTTCGGTCACTGCTCTATCAGGGTGTATAAAGTTCTTGTCACTGCCTCAGTATCCCTTACTTGATACTATTATATGCCATATACTCTGCCATATAATGCAGTTTCAGAATGCAGATGAATTGCATTGGATTGGATTATATGGCAGTGTAGACACATTTAATCCAGTTCAGTCTGTATTACATGAGTCTACACCGACCAGTATAATGCACTTCAAACTGCACTATATGACAATTGAGATGGGGCTTTAGACAGAATGCAATCTGCCATTTTGTTGCTCAATAATACGATTTGCCATGATGGATGTGAAGCTCTAAAAAGTGTACCCATAATTGTGCTGTGTGGTTTCCAAGCTGCATGGCTGTGTTGTAGCAGCATTTTCTCCTGACATTTCACCTGCATCTGTGGCTGGGATTTTCATAGGATCCTTTGAAGATACCAGCCACAGATGCCAATGAACGTCAGGAGAAAATGCTGCTAAAACAGTCATACAGCCCTGAAACTACACAACACCCCAGTGTTTCTGGCCGTGAAAGCCTTTGACAATACATTGTACCAAAATGTCACTATACCATGGTGTGTTGTGATATCTAAGTACGCCAAAGTTTCTCTGTCTCATCCCACCACTCCCCCATCCCATAGTCTTACCTGTGATTTTGTCTCGGACCAATTTGCAGGATTCAATTTCTCCAATGCTTCCAAAGAGGCTCTTGAACTCCTCCTGTGTCATGTTCTGGGGCAGGTAGTTGACTATGAGGTTAGTTTTGGAGTCATCAGTGGCACCGTTGGCACTGATCAGTGGCCCATTGGGGAGGGAACTGTTGCTTGTGGGGCCATTGGACACTTGGGTCTCCATTGTGCTGATTATCTGCTGAAAACAAGAGAGAGTGGAGGAGGGGGTTACTATGATGAACTAACAAGTAACCAAACCCAGGAACCTGTCCAAGCGTAAGCATTTATGTGTGCAAATGAGAACTTCAAGGATGTTCAGTCAGACTAACAATATGTTTCCCTGACTTGGCTTGACCAGAAGGATCTCTGTTCTGGTCTTGGTATGAATCTCCTTAACTAATCTGCTTTCACATATAGCCTTGCATATGAGAGAAACTTTTGCCTGCTGATTAGGTAATATTAAAATCATAGAATCCTAGAGTTGGAAGAGACCTCATGGGCCATCCAGTCCAACCCCCTGCCAAGAAGCAGGAAAATTGCATTTAAAGCATTCCCAACAGATGGCCGTCTAGCCTCTGCTTAAAAGCTTCCAAAGAAGAAGCCTCCACCACACTCCTCAGCAGAGAGTTCCACTGCTGAACAGCTCTCACAGTGAGGAAGTTTTTCCTAATGTTCAGGTGGAACTTCCTTCTAGTTTGAAGCCATTGTTCCATGTTCTAGTCTCCAGGGCAGCAGAAAACAAGCTTGACCTCTCCTCTTTATGACTTCCACTCACATATTTATACATGGCCCTCATCATGTCTCCTCTCAGCCTTCTTTTCTGCAGGCTAAACTTGCTCAGCTCTTTAAGCCACTCCTCATAGGGCTTATTCCCTTAATCATTTTAGTTGCCCTCCTCTGGATACATTCCTGCTGGTCAACATCTCCCTTAAATTGTGGTGCCCAGAATTGGACAGTGTGATTCCAGGTGTGGTCTGGCCTAGGCAGAATATTTATAACACTGAGGTCTATATCCCACAGTTTTTTTTTAACTTATTTCGAGTCCAGCCATGTTTATATTTCATTTTTGAGGTTGACGATGGTCAAAATCCAAACAGGCATGAGAAGACATGCCTGTTTGGATTTTGACCATCCTCAACCTCAGAAAATGAGCTGGATTAGAATTTCCTCTAAGGAACGAATGCAAACTGGTATCAGGTTTGGACACTGCAAGTTCAGCTCAGGTCCAGACCTAGCATTCATTGATTGAGTGATGGTTGAATGATATTCTTGATGGGAAAAGTGAGACTGGTTCATCTGTTATTAATACAGTAGAGTTTCACTTATCCAACATTCGCTTATCCAACATTCTGGATTATCCAATGCATTTTTGTAGTCAATGTTTTCAATACATTGTGATATGTTGGTGCTAAATTCGTAAATACAGTAATTACTACATAGCATTACTGCATATTGAACTACTTTTTCTGTCAAATTTGTTGTACAATATGATGTTTTGGTGCGTAATTTGTAAAATCATAACCTATTTTGATGCTTAATAGGCTTCTCCTTAATCTCTCCTTATTATCCAATATATTCGCTTATCCAACATTCTGCCAGCCCGTTTATGTTGGATAAGTGAGACTCTACTGTATTAAGGTCTACTGCAGGGGTGTGCAGTAGAGTGACAAATTTGCCCATATTTCTTGAGAATTCCCATATTTCATCTAGTTTTGGGGATCCTTCCCCCCACCCCTCCAGTATTGCTCTTTTGTTTCTCACTTAAATTTAGAAGTAAAGTCTCACTGGGTGGGGAGAGTAAGGGCTGGGGAAGGGGAATTTCAGAGAGGTGGTAGGAGAGGGAGAGAGAGATACAAAAGAGGGAGAAGCCACCAGATGGGAAGGGGGAACCCACACATGAACAATGGCCCTTCTCTCCCCCCCTCCTTGAGGTGCGGAAAATCTGGTAGAATTCCCCCTCCCCTGCTTCAAGACCTGTCCCTGCAGTGAAGAAAAGGAGTGAGTCTCTCCCACAATCCATACTTCCAGACAAAGAGGAGGAGGAGGAAGGGGAAGGGGAGGAGGAGGAGGAGGAGGAGGAGGAGAGGAGGAAAAGAAAAAGGAGAAGAGGAGGAAGAGGGGAAAGTACAGCCTACTAGATTGAGGGGAAAATGTCCCCTGCCATGTGCACTGTTGCCCACATTGATCTATACCAGTGGTTCCCAACCTTTTATTGACCAGGGACCACTTGACTAGGGACCACTTTGACAGGGGACCACTCTCCAACATTAGTACCAAAAGGGTTACGAATCGGTTTCTGGTCAGCTTTAGATTCGGTGTGGTTATTTGGGGTGCTGATTCAGAAAATTGCATTGGGTAGACCACATCAGCTCTAGTTTCTGATACAGAACATATGCAGTAGTCGCCACCTGCTCTCCCACAGAAAACCATATTTAATATTCTAGAGCTGATGAGATCATGGCAACTACACCTATTGATAACTGGCAAATAGAAGGAGAAAACGTGGAGGCAGTGACAGACTTTATATTTCTAGGCGTGAAGATCACTGCAGATGCAGACTGCAGCTAGGAAATCAGAAGACGTTTACTTCTTGGGAGGAGAGCAATGGCCAACCTTGACAAAATAGTGAAGAGCAGAGACATGACACTGGCAACGAAGGTCCGCATAGTCAAAGCAATGGTATTCCCCATAGTAACCTATGGATGCGAGAGCTGGACCATAAGGAAGGCTGAGCGAAGGAAGATAGACGCTTTTGAACTCTGGTGCTGGAGGAAAATCCTGAGAGTGCCTTGGACCGCAAGAAGATCCAACCAGTCCATCCTCCAGGAAATAATGCCCGGCTGCTCACTGGAGGGAAGGATATTAGAGGCAAAGCTGAAGTATTTTGGCCACATCATGAGGAGACAGGAAAACTTGGAAAAGATCATGATGCTGGGGATAATGGAAGGAAAAAGGAAGAGAGGCCGACCAAGGGCGAGATGGATGGACGGTATCCTTGAAGTGACTGGGTTGACCTTGAAGGAACTGGGGGCGGTGACAGCCGACAGGGAGCTCTGGCGTGGACTGGTCCATGAGGTCACTAAGAGTCGGAAACGACTAAACGACTGAGCAGCAGCAGACCTGATGAGGTCTATCCAATGCAATTTTCCAAATCAGCACCCCAAATAACCCCAGGAAAAGGCCTAAAATGAAGACACTAAGGCACCCCCACTTCCAGGCACCACATGGAGGTGGAGAGAGGAGGAGGAGAAGCAGCAGTCAGGAGGCGTGTTGTCACACCTTTCGTAGGTAGTCAGCCTCTCACCTTCTTACATCCCCTTTGCCTTGCCACTATAAGAGGGTTTTGCGAGACCAGTCACTCTTGTTGTAACGGTGTAGTAACAGTATTTTAGTTCTTGGGGACCACTGGTGGTCCACGGACCACAGGTTGGAAACCACTGATCTATACAGTAGCTATACTCAGAGCCTATCAGTGCCACAAACAACATATCATGGAGTGGCAGCAGCAGTCCACCCTGATTTATCAGCACTTGCCAATGAACAACAATTTTATTTCTAATCAATATCTTACAAATACTAAGGGACGTCTGTTGTCAGGGGGTTGCTCTGCAGAGATGATCTTCCATCCATGTGATTAAAATGTCACATGTCAAAGCCCAAAACTGGTCTGCATAATAACTATTCTAGAACAAATATTAATGCCCAGCCTTGTTTTTAGGTTTCGCCTGTAGACCAAACAACTCCTTTTCTTTTCTGCTACATGAAAGTGACCCTTACACAGAGCTACACATGAGACAAATTCAACAAAACGCATAGATTGACATTATATAACTCAAACATATATGGACCACAGGGCTCCTCAACTGTGGCACTTGCTCTCCTAATGCTGCAGGGCTGCAATTTCTACCAGATTTAGCCAGCACAGTGAAAGGTCATATGAATTTCAACCCAATAATACCATCCAGAGGCCCAAAAATTCCCACTCATATCACACTATATCCTAGAAGCGGAAAACAGTGTGTAAAGCACAAAATCCCAAATAACACGAGTAATCAAAACATATTGTAAACAAACAAAAAAGCAGTATGAAAATAATACAGAATATGGGGCCTTGGTGAATCTTGCGGGGACAGGGATTTGTAGAATGAAGGAGAAACGGCCATGCAAAATGTTTTTTCCACATCTACAACTCCATCTTTCAGCCCCAGGTTTGTTTCTTTACACACAACTGGCTCTGTCAATCTCAGTGTAACCTCACAGGGATTTGAAGCACTGACTCATATCAGTGCTCAGTTCTGGAAGCCATTTTCAGCACAGCAGTGTAGCTTGAGATATGTGAAGCGACGAGAACAAAAGAAGGTCTTTCAGCATGTCCAGGATTCCCACGGGCTCATGGAATTAGAGGAGGGTCTTCCACAAATGAAACATATCCAGACTAGTAGGAAAATTGCCCTCCAGACACACACAGTTATTTATTTATTTATTACAATATTTATATCCTGCCCTTCTCACCCAACAGGGGACTCAGGGTGGCTTACAATAAAACGCATATATAAAAATTGTACAATACACTATAAATCAGTTAAAAATTAACTTACATTGGACATTCATAAAACACATTATAAAATACAGTTCAAGTTTAAAAGACTGGGTCTGTCAATTGAGTTCTGTACAGAATAATTCACATAAGGAATTGGAATGGCCAAACTGCATAATAATATATCATTAATGAGGGTAGAAGAAAACTGTACTACATATTTACCTCTGCCATGTTCTATAACTTCCACACAACTGCAAGTTCAGCTGCCCATATCTAGCTGCAGTTCTCATTGTCTATTCAGTCTCACTCTTTTAACTCCCACATCATAAACAACAACAACGACAACAACAAATTCAAATGGTATATCACTAGAACAGTGGTTCTCAACCCAGGACCCCCATATGTTTTTGGCCTACAACTCCCAGAAATCCCAGCCAGTTTACCAGCTGTTAGGATTTCTGGGAGTTGGGGACCCCGGGTTGAGAACCACTACACTAGGATTTCATGAGCAAATAATGGACCTATTTAATTACAGAGGAGCCCCGGTGGCAAAGTGTGTTAAAGCACTGAGCTGTTGAACTTGCAGACTGAAAGGTCCCAGGTTCAATTCCCGGGAGTGGAGTGAGCGCCCGCTGTTAGCTCCAGCTTCTACCAACCTAGCAGTTCGAAAACATGCCAATGTGAGTAGATCAATAGGTACCGTTCCAGCGAGAAGGTAACGGCGCTCCATGCAGTCATGCTGGCCACATGACCTTGGAGATGTCTAAGGACAATGCCGGCTCTTTGGCTTAGAAATGGAGATGAGCACCAGTTTCCAGAGTCAGACATGACTGTACTTAACATCAGGGGAAACCTTTACCTTTACTTAATTACAGATTAATTTAAAATAGTTTGCTATCTAGAGTGTGTGGGCTTGACGTGCCCAAGGAAACAGTGTGAGCAGAATACCACAGCTTTTCTGGGCTCTATGGTTCCCATCTACATGGCCAACACCCAGTTCCTTCCTAGGACATCTGTCCTGCTTGCCATAATGCCTCTCTTCCAGGCATCTATTTCCCGATGCCTTCCAGTGGGGCTGCTGTTATCATAGCCCAGAAGTGATTCCCTGTAAAACTATTGATCAGGCCATTGATTCTGCCATTATCTCCATCCCCAGGCCACTGGTGGATATCATAGCAGAAAAATGCCTCTCACCCCTGCAGGGCTTGCTATTAATTCTGCTTCTGGAGACAATCAAGGACATGCCACTCTCACTTCACTATCAATACATACGCCTAACTGTATTCATTGGGTTATTAGGAATCTAAACCTGCAACTGAAACTTTTAAGTTCTAAAGGCAAGACAGGAGCAGCAAACAGGCTCTATTGCATCCCAAGTGCACGCTGAATACCTTATATACATAACCATTTTAACTTCTCAATGGCAAGTTGTTGTTGCTGTTGTTGTGATGATGATGGTGATTTATACCCCACCTTTTCTCTCCACAAAGGAGACTCAAAGCGGCAGGGTTGTGTCATAGAATCATAGAGTTGGAAGAGACCTCATGGGCCATCCAGTCCAACCCTCCGCTAAGAAGCAGGAAATTGCATTCAAAGCACTCCCAACAGATGGCCATCCAGCCTCTGCTTAAAAGCCTCCAAAGAAGGAGCTTCTACCATAGTCCAGGCAGAGAGTTCCACTGCTGAACAGCTCTCACAGTGAGGAAGTTCTTCCTAACGTTCATGTGGAATGTCCTTTCCTGTAGTTTAAAGCCATTGTTCCACATCCTAGTCTCCAGGGCAGCAGAAAACAAGCTTGCTCCCTCCTCTCTATGACTCCCCCTCATATATTTATACATGGCTCTTATCATGTCTCCTCTCAGCCTTCTCTTCTGCAGGCTAAACATGCCCATCTCTTTAAGCCGCTCTTTAAGTTGCCTCCGGACACCTTCTAGCTTGTCAACATCTTTCAATTGTGGTGCCCAGAATTGAACCCAAGTTCAACACAAGGCAAAGTTTTCAAAGTTACAAGGTACTTAACCCAAGGGATCCACCTCTGCGGGGCAATGAATTTACTCATGGATTTTACCGCAGCTATCCCAAGCTATATGGTAGTTTTGTTGGTATCAAGACAGATCCAACACCCAGGAGTGGAGGGACGTAATTATTCACTAAATTTGTTTTCAAAGGAAGCAATGAGCAATTTTAGAAATTTTCTTTGAACAGCAATAAAAATAGAGGTTAAAAACTACATCATTTTCAAGGACCATTTGCAGTTTGTGTCTTAATTTACACAGAAAATAACATTTCCCTGCATAAAGTGGTGCTTTCTGTGCACACTCAAAAGAGGCGTGTGGACCTTTTGCACAAAATAAATTGTAAAATTCTAGTCAGGATGTCCTTGGTCAGGGCACCCTGGTCGTTGAGAAACATGGGCTTTGACCTCATTTTAAATATTTTTGAATATTGTTTCCATCTCTACATGAGAACTCCCACACAACTTAAGACTTTTGCAGAAGTCAAGAGTAGATGTTCCACCCCCTCAACAGCAGATTTACCAGCCATCCTTGGTTGAATCTCTTATGAATACTCTGATATATACCATGGTTATGACTCAGCCAGCACTTGAATTTTTTTCCAAGTATTCTGGTGCCAATGTTGAAGCACTTAAAAAAAACAGATTTAGCAGATCCCACTGCTAAAATGCTCATCTGGGTTTCCTTCAATACATTTGAAATTTCTGTGAATTTGCTTGGGTGAGAGACAGCTCCCAGTATCTAAATCCACATAATGCAGTTTGGACTCTGCAGACTCAATTTTATATCAGTATTCTGCTAACTCAGGACTCAGCAACCTCTTTTGGGAATGTGGGAGGGGATCCTTTTATCTACGTTATCTCAGGTAAATAAAGGTTCATCATTCTGGAAAGTTCATTATGTGTCTAAGGCCCCATCTCAACTGTCATGAGGGTTGAGATGACTTGAAGGTTGGGTTGCTGACCTGAAGGCTGCCAGGTTCGAATCCCACCCGGGGAGAGTGCGGATGAGCTCCCTCTATCAGCTCCAGCTCCATGCAGGGACATGAGAGAAGCCTCCCACAAAGATGGTAAAACATCAAAACATCCGGGCGTCCCCCGGGCAACGTCCTTGCAGACGGCCAATTCTCTCACTCCAGAAGCAACTCCGGTTGCTCCTGACCTGAAGAAAAAAAAAATAGGGCGAGTGCTTCCATTGCTCTCAGTTGTGTTGTGGCTCTAGAGAGGTGCTTCAGTCCGATTGCCTTGCCACCCGCTCTCAGCTTTATTTTTTGGCTTGGCTTGGCCTTTCTTTAGCATTGAATCTTTTTGAATTTCTTTTATTTTTCTTTATTTTCTTGATTCTTTTTATTAAGTGGGACCAGAATTTGGGAAAATGCGGGATGGGTGGGTGGGGTCCGCCCGTTTGGGGACTTGGAAGAAAGAAAGAGCATCTCTTTGCTCTTGGTGTGCTTTTCTTTAAAAATACAGTAGAATCTCACTTATCCAACATAAACAGGCCGGCAGAACATTGGATAAGCAAATATGTTGGATAAAAAGGAGGGATTAAGGAAAGATCTATTAAACATCAAATTAGATTATGATTTTACAAATTAAGCACCAAAACATCATGTTATACAACAAATTTGATAGAAAAAGTAGTTCAATACGAAATAATGCTATGTAGTAATTACTGTATTTATGAATTTAGCACCAAAATATCACGATTTATTGAAAACATTGACTACAAAAATGCGTTGGATAATCCAGAACGTTGGATAAGCGAGTCTTGGATAAGTGAGACTCTACTGTATTTGGGTGGCTCTGAGAGCCTTGTGTCACCCCTTAGCTTCTTTTCCCCCTCCTCTCCTCATTTTCAGAAAATACTTTTAAAAGATAATAATGTATAATATACATTTCCTTCAGAAAATACTTTTAAAAATAATAATTATTACTAATAATAATAATAATAATAATAATAATAATAATAATAATAATGAATCCAGAAAACAAATAGAAAAACTTCAATCAAATGAGGGGACAATGCTTGCTTGCTGTAATGTTTTGTGAGAACAAGAAATGCAAAAGCTTTGGAAGAATTTGCTTGCTGATTTTTTTTATTAGTAAAGAAGGAGGTGTAATAGTGGAGCACTGGGCTGTGTGATGTGGAAGCGTATCTTTGTCATTTTGCAGAAAGGAATGGTACCCTGTTGCTGCTTCTGGAGAACTTACATGGAGGGGCCAGTGGGAGGATACTTTTTGGGGAATTTTAAGATTTTCTTTCTAAAAAGAAAAGAAATTCCTAAAAACCAGGAGATGACCCAAATGTTATGAAACTTGGTGGGCTAACAGTGGTTGATGTGTCCTCCAAGTGCGGTCATTTTCATCCCAATAGCCCTAAAAATGACAGAAAAGGGACCCCGGAACCCCCCCCCCCCCATTGCTACCAATGGGCCAGATGTAGCTGCATTTTTCAACTGCAGACTAAAAACAGCTATTTGGCTACCTGTCGTGCAAAAATGGATCTAGGGCTCTCTTGAAATTTGGTCAGCAGAAACTGAATGGAGGTTCAGCCAAAATGCACAAGCCTAGACGAAAGCAGAAACAGCCACTCTTTGGTAAACTAAACTGAAACAACAAACTGATATGACACTATTGAAGATAATTCAAACCTAAGTATGTGTTGCAGGACATTGCAGCCACATAAGAATCTCTACTGAAGGTCTCTATCTAGTCTATGTGTTTTGTCTTTGCAAAAATATGGTTCTTATACTCACACCAGAAACACCTTAGTTGTAAACCTTAAAGGGCAGTTTGTGAAGTGTAACTAGTATCAAAGCCTAGGACTTACAGAAAGATAAGTACCATATATACTCGAGTATAAGCTGACCTGAATATAAGCCGAGGCACCTAATTTTACCACAAAAAAACCTGGGAAAACATTGACTCCAGTATAAGCCGAGGGTGGTAAATGTCAGAAATAAAAATAGATACCAATAAAATTACATTAATTGAGACATCCGTAGGTTAAATGTTTTTGAATATTTACGTAAAGCTCTAATTTAAGATAAGACTGTCCAACTCTGATTAAATCATCATTCTCATCCTACTTCAGTGTAAATGTGCTTATGTATCCTTTTAATAACAATAGAGTAAAATAACACATTTAATAATAATAATAAATAAAGGAAAATAATACATGTAATAATAAATAGAGTAAAATAATAAATGTAATAATAATAATATCAGAGTGAAACCATAAATGTATTATTAATAATAATAAAAGTAGAGTAAAATAAATGTAATAGTAGCAACAATAATGGAAAAAAATAATACAGTAGAGTCTCATTTATCGGGGAGATGGGGCGGGATATAAGAATAAAGTTATTATTATTATTATTATTATTATTATTATTATTATTATTATTATTACAGTAGAGTCTCACTTATCCAACACTCACTTATTCAACGTTCTGGATTATCCAACGCATTTTTGTAGTGAATGTTTTCAATGCATTGTGATATTTTGGTGCTAAATTCGTAAATACAGTAATTACTACATAGCATTAATGTGTAATGAACTACTTTTTCTGTCAAATTTGTTGTATAACATGATGTTTTGGTGCTTAATTTGTAAAATTATAACCTAATTTGATGTTTAATAGGCTTTTCCTTAATCTCTCCTTATTATCCAACATTCTGCTGGCCCGTTTATGTTGGATAAGTGAGACTCTACTGTAGTAGCAACAATAATAGAGAAAAAATAAATGTAATAATACCAATAATAATAGAGAAAAATAATAAATGTGCCATATATTTTCAAATATAAGCGGATCCAAATACAGTAGAGTCTCACTTATCCAACATAAATGGGCCGGCAGAACGTTGGATAAGCGAATCATAGAATCATAGAATATGTTGGATAATAAGGAGAGATTAAGGAGAAGCCTATTAAACATCAAATTAGGTTATGATTTTAACCTAATCAGAAGAGAAGGCTGAGAGGAGACATGATAGCCATGTACAAATATGTGAAGGGAAGTCATAGGGAAGAGGGAGCAAGCTTGTTTTCTGCTGCCCTGCAGACTAGGACACGGAACAATGGCTTCAAACTACAGGAAAGGAGATTCCACCTGAACATCAGGAAGAACTTCCTCACTGTGAGAGCTGTTCGACAGTGGAACTCTCTCCCCGGGGCCGTGGTGGAGGCTCCTTCCTTGGAGGCTTTTAAGCAGAGGCTGGATGGCCATCTGTCGGGGGTGCTTTGAATGCGATTTCCTGCTTCTTAGCAGGGGGTTGGACTAAATGGCCCATGTGGTCTCTTCCAACTCTACTATTCTATGATTCTATGATTCTATGATTCTATGAAATTAAGCACCAAAACATCATGTTTTACAACAAATTTGACAGAAAAAGTAGTTCAATATGCAGGAATGCTACGTAGTAATTACTGTATTTACGAATTTAGCACCAAAATATCATGATGTATTGAAAACATTGACTACAAAAATGTGTTAGATAATCCAGAATGTTGGATAAGCGAGTGTTGGATAAGTGAGAATCTACTGTTTAAGCCAACCAGGACCCTCACCCTAGTATAAGCCAAGGGGGACTTTTTCAGTCTTAAAAAAAGGGCTGAAAAACTAGGCTTATACTCGAGTATATACAGTATTAATCATAACAAGTAGAATAGATTGCCAATTAGCTAAAAGGCAGGAGTAAACAATGACAAACGGGTTTTTTTAAATAGAAAGAACCAACTATTGTACACCATTAATAAAGCTGTTTACCTACATTTATGAAAGGACGAAAGGTGTGCTGGATGATTTCAAGGAAGCATGCTTAGAACTGCAGTCAAACCCAAACTGTATAAAAGATGTCAAAATATTTTTGCAACTGCTGTAGTGTTGCTGTGGATGCAGAAGGTTAAACATGAGCATGGAAGAATGCCCATGCAAGGTCTTTCCACATGCAAGACTAATTCACGAAACAGTGCTAGCTTTGGCATGGCAAATCCTTTCTCATGCACACATACTGCAATTGCCAGTAATCCTCACTCACCTTCAGATGCCAACGTTACATTCTGAAAGATTTTAGGGCCATGAACAACTGCACGATCAGGATGCTGCAGTATTTCTACAACCTGCTACTGTGTCAAAAAAAATGCATATCTAGGTAGATTCATCTTGCTAAAACTGTTGTGTGAATCAGCTTTCAAGCACTCCTTCCATATTTGCTGTTCTTGCTGCCTCATCACACCAGAGCATGGATCCACTTTAAATCCAGTTTCTGCCTCATGCAGAATTCTGGAGGTTTGTAGTTTGGTGAGGCCCAGGACCTGTTTCGCTGAGCTGTTTAAAGGCGCCTCTCCCTAAAGTGGATTTAAAGTGGACCCAAGCTCTGGTGTGATGAGGTCCAGCACTTTTCGTGATATGGCATAGACATAAGTTGGTACACAAACTGCGATGCTTTTTTGGAAAACCACATCTTGTAGTTTATCTGTGTTTGACCCATTGGACCGAGGCAACAGTTTTAAAGAGTGGCACCCTATGATACATGTTTCATGAACTCCCAAGTTGTCCCTCTCTTACTAGTTCAGTTTGTCATCAGAACCGGGAAAATCTGCTGCAGAACCAAACCTTTGGTCTCCTTTCTTTCATCAGAGTGTTTTAAAATATCTCCTCAGTCTCAAGCTGGTTGTTATAAAAGAGGGAAGCTCCAATATTGTTACTTTTTTGAGCTTCCACTTGCCTGCAATACTTGTCTTTATCACAGAAGGACTTCTTCTGTTCTCTGTGCTAAAGACTGTCACTTGTTAAATGTTTCACTTAAAAACACATAATCTGCAACCTCAAATTCAAGTTGCTGGTTCTCCTTCTGGTTTGTATTAAGTCTGCAAATTGAAACCTCTGTATGCTTAATTGGAATGAACCTATTTTAAGGTTTGTATGTGTTGTGTTTTCATTTCCACATTGTTGTGATTTTTATTGTTAGCTGCTTTGTGTTCTCTTTGGCAAAGAAAAGGGGAAGTATAAATACATATAATAATGACGACCACCACAACAACAACAACCATTGTATGTATGTGCGGGTCTTCAGATTGCCTGTCATCTTATGGTGACCCTACGGATTTTGGGTTTCCTTCCTCTGAAATATAGCTTACAGCATTTGGGATTCACTGATGGTCTTCCATCGAATCATGGCTGACTGCTTAGCTTCTCAGTACAGGTAGAACATGGTGCCTTTAGCACATTTAGGTCACAAATGGACCTGTCTACACAGACGTTTTTCATACTTTTACTGTTTTATCTTTTTTATATTGTGATTGTGTTGTGTTGCTTATATTTTGTTCTTATGTTGTTTTGGGCCGCTGCCCCATGTAAGCCGCCCCGAGTCCCTGTGGGGAGATGGTGGCGGGGTATAAATAAAGTATTATTATTATTATTATTATTATTATTATTATTATTATTGTTATGAGACCCATGTGCTGATGTAGAATTGTAAACAAAGGCTGTAGTGGAATAGTGGTTTATCATAAGTTATAGGCTAATGTATGCTGCCTTTTTTGTTCCTACTAGACTATATGTCTAAACAACACAGAAACTGTTTGTTCAGTATGACCAGGGGTCCTCAAACTCAGGCCTGCAGGCCGGATGCAGCCCTCCAAGGTCATTTACCTGGCCCTCACCCTAAATTTTAGACTTAGGGTCACCCTCAGTCTAAAACGACTTGAAGGCACACAACAACAATTCTAATTAACTTGACTATCTCATCAGCTAAAATCAGTCCCACACTTCCCATTGAAATACTGGTAAGTTTATATTTGCCAAAATTGTTCATTTTAAATATTGTATTGTTCTTTCATAGTTTTTTTGTACATCAAATAAGATATGTGCAGTGTGCACTGGAATTCCTTCATGTCTTTTTTTTCCTTCAAAATATAGAAAGCCCCCCAACAGTCTGATGGACTATGAACTGGCCGTCGGTTTAAAAAGTTTGAGGACCCCAGAGCATGACATTTGAATCTTGGTTTACCTTGTGAAGTGTATGAAGAAAGGGTATGAAGAAGGTTAATTTGCCTCTGCATCTGTCTGTCTGTCTGTCTATCTCGGTAAGATGTGTTTATGGACATTGAATGTTTGCCCTGTATGTGTATAATGTGATCCGCCCTGAGTCCCCTTCGAGGTGTAAAAAATAAATAAATAAATAAATAAAAGTATTATCTGGATGGGCCCTTAGATTAAGGGTTAGAAGGACTGATCATCAGGTTTGCAGATGACACCAAACTGGGAGGGATAGCCAATACTCCAGAAGACAGGAGCAGAATTCAAAACAATCTTAACAGATTAGAGAGATGGGCCAAAACTAACAAAATGAAGTTCAACAGGGACAAATGAAAGATACTCCACTTAGGCAGAAAAAATGAAATACAAGGATACAGAATGGGGATGCCTGGCTCGACAGCAGTATGTGTGAAAAAAATCTTGGAGTCCTCGTGGACAAGTTAAACATGAGCCAAGAATGTGATGCGGCAAAAAGCCAATGGGATTTTGGTCTACATCAATGGCAGTCTAGTGTCTCTAGATCCAGGGAAGTTGTGCTCCCCCTCTATTCTGCCTTGGTCAGACCACACCTGGAATACTGTGTCTAATTCTGGGCACCACAATTGAAGGGAGATATTGACAAGCTGGAATGTGACCAGAGAAGGACAACTAAAATGATCAAGGGTCTGGAGAACAAGCCCTATGAGGAGCATCTTAAAGAGCTAGGCATGTTTAGCCTGCAGAAGAGAAGGCTGAGAGGACTCACGATAGCCATGTATAAATATGTGAGCAGAAGTCATTGCAAGCTTGTTTTCTGCTGCCCTGGAGACTAGGACATGGAACAATGGCTTCAGACTACAGGAAAGGAGATTCCACCTGAACATTAGGAAGAACTTTCTCACTGTGAGAGCAGTGGAACTCTCTGCCCCAGAGTGTGGTGGAGGCTCCTTCTTTGGAGGCTTTTAAGCAGAGGCTGGATGGGCGTCTGTTGGGGGTGCTTTGAATGCGATTTTCCTGCTTCTTGGCAGGGGGTGGACTGGATGGCCCACGAGGCCCATGAGGTCTAGAAGCCTAGAACTCTAGGATTCTATGATTCTTGCAGATGTCAAGAACAGCAGCCATCTTGGAGGAGTGTTACAACAATGCCTTATGCGGGAGTACATATTCTATGAATTAAATCTGAATAGAAGCAGGAAGGATTTCTCTGAACCCTTAGCAAATAGCAAAGCTATAGAACAACATTTGGATTTTAATATATATATATTGTGCATTACTTCCCCCATATTAAACAAAGCACTCCTTAATTGTTCAGCTATTTATGCCAATGGGAAAACCAAGTTGCCATGTGCCCTGGCTTACAGTTTTGTTCATTGTAAATCAGGAGCCCCAAGAAGTCTTGCTTCCCGGTCCGTATAAGCAGAGTTGGTCTTCGGAATAGGGTTTGCAGAATAAATCTTATAACCTCTGTGAGAGTTACTCTTGAGTAAATATGCTTACTCAGGATCACACAACATGTGTCTCCTTACGTAAGACTTGTTTTTAAGCTGTATAATTCTTGTCACTCTTCACTGCAGCCACTTCTATTTTCATCACAATTTTAAAAGCTTTGGAAGCACAGCTAACATAACATAATGTCAAATGCTGCTCAACGCACAGAGGGAATTATGTGCAAGGAAAAGAAAACAATCTAATTAATTATGTAAGCAAAGGATGGCATAGTGGAAGGCATGCATATATATACACAAAAAGGAAAAAACAGGAGGGAGCTGGCAGAAAGAACCCGCCCAAAAGCTCCTTTTCTTCCCACAAATTTAAACTGGGTTAGACTAAATAAATATAGGACCTAAAGGGCTTATCAGTATAGTAACAAGTAAATATTAGTTTAGCTGTACTACGTTTATTCTTTCCCTTCTGAAATGGTCTCTGTTTTTCAAGAGCTTTCAAGACGAGTATATGTTCGATGGATATTGTTGGTTTGTTTACAAAAAAAACCCTTTGCAAGTTCTCATTATATGTTGGTTAGATAAATAAGCTAAAGGTTACTACTGTCATGGGGACAATTCTTTAAAGAGATATTTTTTAATTCTTGTTTCTCACAACAAAGTAAAACTCGAAAAACAACATGCAGCAAGCTATTGGTCTGCAATGTAAAACACATCTCAGTTAGCAACAGGACCCAGCAGTTGTGCAATGCCCCACCAACCATTTAGTGAAACATGCCATATTATTATAAAAGTGATTACAGTTGCCAGATTTTCAAAGCCACGATAAAGGACAGCCAAAATTAATGACATATAGGGGTTGACAATCACAAAGTAGCTATTAACAAGTTTGTGTCCTATCTAAACACCAAATGAAAGTACTGATTTCATTTAACAAGCCATGTGTTTCTCGGAAAAATTAACATTGTCAACATCCATCCATTACAAGATCACACACTTCTGTTTTCTACAGGAGGGCACACACTCAAAAATAGAGGATTTTGAGGGGGCATCTGATTCAGCCTAGATAAAAGGAAAAGCTTTACAACCCTGAGATTCAGGACAGACTTCACAATAAGAGACACATGCCAGTCCTATAAGAGACAAGCTCTCTGACCTGCAAATAAAGAACATCTTTACAATGCCGGACATCTGGCAACCCTAGAAGTAGCTAAAGGTTATGGTGGCACTAAAGAAGCTTGGTCCTTCCTAAATTACAATAATGATGTGACTCAATTCCCTTTATTATGACAAAGGGACAAATGTAAGTAAATGTTTATTTATAAAGCTGCAGCTGCCAAATTTTCCTGTTATACAATCATTACACATTAAGGAAGACTTATTGTGCTCTTTTGCACCTTGGGGTGCTTGCTAAAAGGCAATACGTATTTACGGCACATTAGACAATGCAGGATATATATGTGTTTAAATACAATCCAATGTAAGGCAGTACTGACTTCTGGGAATTCAGCAGAGAAATATCATTTCAAGTTCCCACTCATGTAGCTGATTATGAGCAGATTGCTAGCTCTCACTGTTGTTATATGAATCCATCACTGAAGGAAGGATGGGTGTAGATTACATGAGACTTTTGTGAAGACAAGGATTTCCCTCTGTCCATTTGGAAGGAAGAAGAGATAGGCTGGATCTGCAGTACAATATAATTCAATCATGCCCGTAGCCAGAAAATTCTTTTGGGAGGGGTTGAAACCTCCCTCTCCCCCCAAAAAATGACTTTTCAGGCCAATATCTCCTGATCTGGCACGAGATCTCAACAAGGCCCTGAAATTACTATGCAAAGGTTCTTCCCAAGTAATAGGTCCTGAATCATCGCTCCCTCTTTAAGCTAGTTTTTCAGCCACAAAGGACAATAGATTCCACAATTGGCAGAAGTGTCTTTCAGTTTTCTTCTTTATCATTTTTACTTCTTTATTTTCCTTTATCATCAAAACATTTTCCACTGTGAATTAGCAAGAGGTTTTCAGCCAATCACAAGTTGTTCTCGTGGTATTCTGTTTTTTGGTGTCTGCTGAAAACTTCTATTGCATTTTTCCATCTCACAAATGGTTTAGCAACCGGATTGCTGTGAGTCTTTTGGGCTGTATGGCCATGTTCCAGAAGCTTTCTCTCTTGACGTTTCACCCACATCTGTGGCAGGCATCCTCAGAGGTCCAGGGTGGGAGAAAGAACTCTTGTCTGTTGGAGGCAGACATCCAATGTACCAAGCTTCTGATGACCACCTTTACTCTGAACTTCTGCTTCAAACACTACACCGTAGTTCCATTTTCCCCAGCAGCATGATCTTCTCCAAGCTTTCCTGTCTTCTCATGATGTGGCCAAAATACTTCAACTTTGCCTCTAATATCCTTCCCTCCAGTGAGCAGCCAGGCATTATTTCCTGGAGGATGGACTGATTGGATCTTCTTGCGGTTCAAGGCACTCTCAGGATTTTCTTCCAGCACCAGAGTTCAAAAGCGTCTATCTTCCTTTGCTCAGCCTTCCTTATGGTCCAGCTCTCACATCCATAGGTTACTATGGGGAATACCATTGCTTTGACTATGCGGACCTTCGTTGCCAGTGTGATGTCTCTGCTCTTCACTATTTTGTCAAGGTTGGCCATTGCTCTCCTCCCAAGAAGTAAATGTCTTTTGATTTCCTGGCCGCAGTCTGCATCTGCAGTGATCTTTGCACCTAGAAATATAAAGTCTGAGCATGTGGTTTACCTAAGTGGCTTTCCATGGCTGGCCAGGATTAGAACCCTTGTCTCCAGAGTCATAGTCCAATGCGCAAACAGTATACCACTTTGGCTCTCATGTTCACTTTGGTAAATATTATTTGTGGACTACAACTCCCAGGATCTCCAAGCCAGAGTGCATTTCTTAATCTCTGCACATTTGCAAAGCAAAATGTTGATAGTCTCTTCTTAGGGGCTTCAGGGAGATTAGACAGAGAGAAGAATGGTACAGATTTGGACACTGATGCAGATGCTCTCTTTCTTCGCACTTCACTGTGGAACAACTGCCTCCTGTTCTTCCCTTAGACAAGGAATTGCCCTCCCGCAGCAACCCACAGACGGGGATCACGCAGCGTAATCTGGTATCACTTTCAGGCTCTGGCCCACTTTAGCCCGGCTAAACCCTTAATTGGCATGATCCCCCATCTCTATCCTCTTTAAAGCCACACAATGAGATTTGCTCCCCCTTACTTCCCCACTCCTGCCAACAAACATATGTCGATAGGAGAAAGCTTGGGCCTGGGAATTGGATTGAGACATGCACGCCCCCGGGGTTTATCCTCCACCCCTCGTCCAGCCGGACCCCCTTTCCCACATGACAGCCATCTGTCCTAGGTTGCCGGCCCCATGGGCCTGCAGGCCTAGTTCCCATGGCAGCCATTCACTATGTGATGCTTTGGCAGCTTAAGATTCCCCCCCCCCCTTATCTGATTGGTAAAGCAGGGATTGGGTCTGTAAACACCATAGGTGCAGCTAAAGGTCTTCTTAGGGGAGTGGGACCCACATGCTTCCCCTCTCATACCCCCCCCCCCCACAGCCAACAAAAAGGGAATTTCCCGCAAAAGAAAGAAATCAGATTTGGAGTAGAGGTGATGGGAAAGACCTGGACCTGAGACTTTAGAAAGGCACTCCCAGTCAGTATAAGTCACTGGGACCCTTCAAATCACATTGATCATTTTGATCATCCTTCACATTCCAGCTTGTCCATATCCGTCTTGAATTGTGGTGCCCAGAGCTGGACACAGTATTTTTCCAGGTGAGGTCTGACCAAAGCAGAATAGAGTGAGACTATGACTTCCCTTGAGCTAGACCGGCATTTCTAAACCTGGGGATCGGGACCCCTGGGAGGTTCAGGAGGGAGGTTCAGAGGGGTTGCCAAAGACCAGTATTTCCAGTTGGTCATGGGAGTTCCGTGTGCCAAGTTTGGTTCAATTCCATCATTGGTGGAGTTCTGAATGCTCTTTGATTGTGAAGGTAAAGGTAAAGGTTTCCCCTGATGTTAAGTCTAGTAATGTCCAACTCTGGGGGTTGGTGCTCATCTCCATTTCTAAGCCGAAGAGCCAGCGTTGTCCATAGACACCTCCACGGTCATGTGGCTGGCATGACTGCATGGAGCGCCATTACCTTCCCGCCAGAGCAGTACCTATCGATCTACTCACATTTGCATGTTTTCGAACTGCTAGGTTGGCAGAAGCTGGGGCTAACAGCGGCGCTCATTCCGCTCTCCGGATTTGAACCTGTGACCTTTTGGTCCGCAAGTTCAGCAGCTCAATGCTTTAACACACTTTGCCTCTTTGATTGTCAGTGAACTATAAATCCCAACAACTACAACTCCCAAATGTCAACATCTATTTCCCCCAAACTCCACCAGTGTTCAAATTTAGGCATATTGAGTATTTGTGCTAAGTCTGGTCCAGGTCCATCATTGTTTGAGTCCACATTGCTCTCTGGATGTAGGTGAACTACAACTCCAAAACTCAAGGTCAATGCCCTTCCAGTATTTCCTGTTGGTCGTGGGAGTTCTGTGTGCCAAGTTTGGATCAATTCCATCGCTGGTGGAGTTCTGAAGGCACTTTGATTGTAGGTGAACTATAAATCCCAGCAACTACAACTCCCAAATGACAAAATCAATCCCCTACAACCGCAACAGTATTCAAATTTGGGTGTATCAGGTATCTGTGCCAAATTTGGTCCAGTGAATGAAAATACATCCTGCATATCAGATATTTACATTACGATTCATAACAGGAGCAAAATGCCAGTTATGAAGTAGCAACGAAAACAATTTTATGGTTGGGGGTCACCACAACATGAGTACCTGTATTTAGGGGTCACGGCATTAGGAAGATTGAGAACCACTGATCTAGACACTCAACTCCTACTGATGCAGCCTAGCATCACACTGGCTTTTTTTAGCTGCTGCATCACTGTGTTAATTCATCAGGACAAAGGACAAATTTAGCATCCAGTTTCATGGTATCCCTGGGAAGACAAGGCCAATTATAATAACGACAGTAATAAGTATTGAACCTCTAAAATCAAAATAGGTGCTGCACTAAATATATGAAACGACAGAGCCCCAAACAGAGGCTTACTATCTAAAAATAATGGCAGGGGAAAAAACGGGGGAGGAGAACAAAAAAAGGAAGAATTAGAGGAGCAGGCCAAAAAAAGTGTGGTGAATAATTAAGAGCGTGCTAACCGAAATAAACGGAATGAAGATCATTCTTTACATGGGGAAGGGAAAGACCGAATTCACCACCATTTGGAAGCAATTTCCACTTTTAAAGGGCCATGAAACAAAAAGAATGAAAATAACTAATGTGAAAGATTGTGGATTTTGCAGGAAGAATTGAAGAGGAACGTAAATAATAAGCAGAGAACTCTATGATAAATAATGGAGGAATTTGGATGAGGAGAACAAAGGAGAAGAACAAAACACAAATGCACAAGAAACTTTGAAGATCTCTGGCTATAAAGAGGACCCTAAAATAGATTTACATTTATACATATGTAAGAGGTTTAGCCATTCCGGTTGACCTAGATGCCACTGAAACAGTAATTATTTCTTATAGTTAGTAATTTATGGTATTTAACTAAGCCAGACTCTGGTCTAAATCCAATGACTAATTCCAAGTAGAGTATACCCATTGAAAGGCTAGTCAGGCACTGGGAGGGATGTGGGCTGCAGAAGTCAGAAATACTTGCATTATGAGAGAAAAATAAAGACAGAAATTCCACTTTGTCAGAGGCAAAATAGCTAAGGGCACCTTCAAAATTACATGGAATCTGTTTGTTGTATAGATGACATGCAAATATTCTCAACATGGCACACCACTGAACCAAAGGAGCCCCCGGTGGTATAGTGGGTTAAACCCTTGTGCCGGCAGGACTGACGACTTGAAGGTTGGGTTATTGACCTGAAGACTGCCGGTTCGAATCCAACCCGGGGAGACGCGGATAAGCTCCCTCTATCTGCTCTAGCTCCATGCGGGGACATGAGAGAAACCTCCCACAAGGATGATAAAAACATCCAAACATCCGGGCGTCCCCTGGGCAATGTCCTTGCAGACGGCCAATTCTCTCACACCAGAAGTGATTTGCAGTTTCTCTAGTCACTCCTGAGACACACAAAAACACACCACTGAACCACATGATGGCCATGTTCCAGAAGCATTCTCTCCTTACATTTCACCCACATTTATGGCAGGGATCCTCAGAGGTAGTGAGGTTTATATTAGAGTTAGGACAGTTCAGTGAGTTCTCATTTTATGGCCAGAATCACTGGACGTATGGCCATATTCCAGAAGCATTCTCTCCTAACAAGAGAATGCTGCTGGAACATGGCCATACAGCCCAAAAAACTCACAGCAAGCCTGAGTTAGGACTGTTTACACACAAAGCACATACTGTATTCTCTATAAGTAAATTGCATTTCCTCACCAGGGCTAGGCAAGTGGTTTAGTGGAATAACATGGAATCAGGGAAAATTAGGCTATAGATGAGAACTCCTCAGGCATCCAGATATTAGAAGGCCATCAAAGAAATATAGAATAATATAATCATATTATATTATATTCACCCTGGTGGCGAAGTGCATTAAAGCACTGAGCTGCTGAACTTGCAGACCGAAAGGTCCCAGGTTCAAACCCCAGGAGCGGCGTGAGCTCCTGCCAACCTAGCAATTCGAAAACATGCCAATGTGAGTAGATCAATAGGTACTGCTCCAGCGGGAAGGTAATGGCGCTCCATGCAATCATGCCGGCCACATGACCTTAGAGGTGTCTATGGACAACGCCGGCTCTTCGGCTTAGAAATGGAGATGAGCACCAACCCCCAGAGTCAGACATGACTGGACTTAACGTCAGGGGAAACCTTTACCTTTACCTTTATCTTATAATTATAGAGTTGGAAGAGACCTCGTGTGCCATCCAGTCCAACCCCCTGCCAAGAAGCATGAAAATTGCATTCAATGCATATCCAACAGATGGTCATACAGTCTCTGTTTAAAAGCCTCCAAAGAAAGAGCCTCCACCACAGAGTTCCACTGCTGAACAGCCCTCACAGTGAGGAAGTTCTTCCTAATGTTCAGGTGGAAACCCCTTTCCTGTAGTTTGAAGCCATTGTGCCCTAGTCTCCAGGGTAGCAGAAAATGAGCCTGTTCCCTCTTCCTTACAACACCCTTTCACATATTTGTACATGGCCATCATGTCTCCTCTCAGCCTTCTCTTCTGCAGGCTAAACATGCCTAGCTCTTTGAGATGCTCCTCATAAGGATACATAGTCTCCAGACCTTTGATCATTTTAGTTGCCCTCCTCTGGACACATCCCCGCTTGTCAACATCTCCTTTCAATTGCGGTGCCCAGAACTGGACACTGTGATTCGAGGTGTGTTCTGACCAAGGCAGAATAGAGGGGTAGCATGAATTCCCTGGATCTAGACACTAGACTCCTATTTATGCAGGCCAAAATCCCATTGGCTTTTTAGCTGCCACATCATATTGTTGGCTCATGATTAACTTGTTGTTCACAAGGACTTCAAGATCTTTTTCACACGTACTGCTGTTGAGCCAGTCATCCCCATTCTGTATCTTTGCATTTCATTTTTTCTGCTTAAGTGGAGTATCTTGCATTTGTCGCTGTTGAACTTCATTTTGTTAGTTTCGGCCCATCTCTCTAGTCTGTTAAGATCATTTTGAATTCTGCTCTTGTCTTCTGGAGTATTGGCTATCCCTCCCAATTTGGTGTCAGCTGCAAACTTGATGATCGTGCCTTCTAACCCTTCATCTAAGTCCTTAATAAAGATGTCGAACAGAACCAGGCCCAGGACAGAACTCTGTGGCACTTCACTCGTCACTTCTCAAGATGAAGAAGAAGCATCACTGAGCACCCTTTCAGTTTGTTCACTTAACCAATTACAGATCCAGTTAACCGTAGTTTCGCCTAGCTCATATTTGGCTATTTTTTTTGCCAGAAGGTCATGGGTGTCCTTGTCAAAGGATATGAGGACAAGCTGAAACATTTCTTGGTATCAAAATGGCTTTTAGAAGATTGCATTGTGGATTGCGAACATCTAGGAATTTTCTACTTCTAATCGAGGGTGATGAGCGAGTGCCCCTCTGCTTGCATCTTCTATCCGACTCAAGTCTTTTAAATGGTGTAGTGAAGAGACAGCATATCTCTTCATATCTATTAACACGTAGAAATGTCCAGTTGGTTTTACAGTAGATGTTCATCCTCCAGTTCGGTATGAACATAGAGACCGGGAGACAATTAATTTAATGCCTGACTTGGGCACACATTACAAGTAGGATGCAAGAGAGAATGACTGCTTCTACAGTGGGAGGTGACAAGGCAATTACAGTACAGAAGCTGTTGTTCTCCTTCTTTTGGTGTGCAGTGAAATTTGCCTGTAGCACACTGTGGCCTGGATTGCATAATCCGATCTGTGAAAGCTCTGAAATATTTTTAAACATCCTGTCACTTCAAACAAGGAATATTCATTAGCAGGGGACAGTGACTGGCACAACTGGCTAAGATGGGATAGCTTTGATTCTGCTTCTCTTTTGAAAATGCTGCTTGCCCTCCCTTTGCCTTCCACTCTGTTTGTCAGAGGTCAACAAGGGCTTTCTAATCCTACCTTAGCCACTTAATGTCCACTTCCAACCCCAACTGTAGAGGAAAATACATCAATGGCTTTTTTTTCCTTCTAATCCTCATGGTTACTTCAACATTCCTGCTAAGATAATAGATGTACCGGAGCTCTGTGGTCCTAGACATCAAATGCTAGTCAGCCAGCATTTGACACCCAGAATTTGGCTCTCTTTTCCATTTTCAAAACCTTCATCTGGAACATGCTCCATATAATGATCTCCACTGAGCTCCAGTCTATCCATAACTTTAGCATGAAGGAACATGTGATGAGTTGGTTTCTTCAAATGGAACTCACACACGGACCATCACAAGATGGAAGAAGATATCAGGAAACACCTCCAAAATAAATCCTTGGAAGCCATCTCCCGTCCAAAGGAGTCCCAATGTGTCAGCAAACACAGTGAAAGCCCAACATCTGTGAAAGTACAAAAATATTTAAGGAAAGGAAGGCCTTAAGCATGGTGAGAAGGGGGGAATTTAATACAGCTCAGTAAAGAGATGAAAACAGAAGCCTGGGGCTGATGAAATAGACAGGAATACCTCATAGAAAAGCATAGCTGTAATATGAAGCCGGAATATCCACATTGCAAACTATTTGTTTCAAGTTCCACGTGTAACCATAGTCCTATTTTTTTACATTTTCCCCAAACACATGGGCAGAAACAGGAAATTTGCTTAGGAACAATTTCATAAATAGTAATGATATGCAGCATTTATTTAAAGCTTTTTCAAAGTGTTTCTATGAGAGATCAGTGCAAGAACAATGCTGTACAGCACAGGGTTATTACAGTAGAGTCTTGCTTATCCAATTTTCTGTATTATCCAACGCAGTCTGCCTTTTAGTAGTCAATTTTTTTGTAGTCAATGTCTTCAGTACTAAATGGTGCTAAATTCGTAAATACAGTAATTACTACATAACGTTATCATGTACTGAACTGCTTTTTCTGTCGATTTGTTGTAAAACATGATGCTTTAGTGCTTAATTTGTAAAATAACGTAATTTGATGTTTAATAGGCTTTTCCTTAATCCCTCCTTATTATCCAACATTTTTGCTTATCCAAGGTTCTGCCGGCCCGTTTATGTTGGATAAGCGAGACTCTAAAGTATATTTATTAGACAAGTGGGAACTACACATTGCGGGCCCTAACATTCGGCAGAGTGTGGCAACAGACATTGGAAGGTGGGGGGCACTGGAAAGTTAGAATCATAGAATCATAGAAATGGAAGAGACTTCATGGGCCATCCAGTCCAATCCCCTGCCAAGAAGCAGGAAGATGACATTCAAAGCATCCCCCGACAGATACCCATCCAGCCTCTGCTTAAAAGCCTCCAAAGAAGGAGCCTCAACCACACTCCGGAGAAGAGAGTTCCAGTGCCGAACAGCTCTCACAGTTAGGAAGTTCTTCCTGATGTTCAGGTGGAATCTCCTTTCCTGTAGTTTGAAGCCATTGTTCCACATCCTAGCCTCCAGGGCAGCAGAAAACAAGCTTTCTACCTCCTTGCAGTGACTTCTCTTCACATATTTATACATGGCTATCATGTCTCCTCTCAGCCTTCTCTTCTGCAGGCTAAATATGCCCAGTTTAACTTGTTGTCCACAAGGACTCCAAGATCCTTTTCACACGTACTGCTGTCGAGCCAGGCGTTTCCCATTCTGTATCTTTGCATTTCATTTTTTCTGCTGAAGTGGAGTATCTTGCATTTGTCCCTGTTGAACTTCATTTTGTTAGTTTCGACCCATCTCTCTAATCTGTTAAGATCGTTTTGAATTCTGCTCCTGTCTTCTGGAGTGTTGGCTATCCCTCCCAGTTTGGTGTCATCTGCAAACGTGATGATCATGCCTTCTAACCCTTCGTCTAAGTCGTTAATAAAGATGTTGAACAGAACCAGGCCGAGGACGGAACCCTGCTTATGGCAATTGTCACTTCTTTCCAGAATGAAGAAGACACATTGGTGAGCACCCTTTGGGTTTTTTCACTTAGCCAATTAGAGATCCACCTAACTGTAGTTTTGTCTAGCCCACATTTGACTAGCCTGTTTGCCAGAAGGTCATGGGGGACCTTGTCAAAGGCCTTACTGAAATTCGGAAATATTAGATAATTTATCGCACCTCATTGAGTCCCTAGATCAGTGGTTCTCAACCTGGAGTCCCCAGATGTTTTTGGCCCATAGCTCCCAGAAATCCCAGCTAGTTTACCAGCTTTTAGGATTTCTGCGAGTTGAAGGCCAAAAACGTGTGGGGACTCCAGGTTGAGAACCACTGCCCTACATAAAGCAAAATGTGAACTTGGACCTTTCTGGGTCATAGTAATATTAACCAGGACACTTTATCCCCATCAAATAATAGATTAATGAGAACACTTTCTAACTTCTAAATTAAATTGGAAAATCCCCTAATCTTTCTGTCATGCTTTGGTGAGAACCAGCTTCCATGCCAGCTCCCCAAAGGTTCCATGGCCCCTTCTTCTCACAATGTTTGTGTCCCAAAGCAAGATCAGAGGAGAAGAGGAAACTGCTGATGAGAAGACTCCAACTTTTCTCTCAGGCCACTTCTACACAGCTGAATAAAATCCCACATTATCTGCTTTGAACTGGAATATATGGCAGTGTGGACTCAGACAACCCATTTAAAAGTAGAAATTGTGGGATTTTCTGCCTTGATATTCTGGATTATATGGCTGTGTGGAAGGGCCCTAAATCTGTGCCCAATATTGTGTGATTTTACCATTTCAGCAGCTAGAAATGCAGGATTCTGGGCATTTATTTAGTAACACAGCCCCATCTTCAGCCTAAGAGGCTACTGTGTAGCCAAGGTTCACATGCCCGCAAGGGTTTTTGGGCTGGCAGAGCCTGGCAAGAATCAGACGCCCTGTTCTCGCCGCCTCCACCTCCTCCCTCTCTGCTATGCACAGACATCTATCCAGGCACTTGCTAAATATGACTGAAGCATGTGCCCTACTTGTTCAGCCACCGAAAGACACATAGAAAGAGATCACGTTCATCAGCACCCACCCCTTGGATTTGGGGGTGGGGCAACAATGCTCTTGATAGGCTGGATCAGCTTAGACTATTTTTTCTATTCATTTTAGAACGAAGAAGTCTCACCTAGGAATACTCCCCCATCCTACATCCCCACAATCAACCTTTCAGAGTAAAGAAGCAACATAAGGCCCAATGTCCTTGGCTTTGCATGCCCTGTTTCTAAAATAATAATAATAATAATAATAATAATAATAATAATAATAATAATAATAATAATAATAATATATTATTATTATATATTAAATGTAATATTACTAATAATATTACCATAAAATTATATAGTACAATATAGTAATTTAATTGCTTATATTGTGCTATGCTAATAATATATTGTATGTACATTTGATTTGTAAGCCGCTCTGAGTCCCCTTCGGGGTGAGAAGAGCGGCATAAATATGTAGTAAATAATAAATAAATAAATAAATAAATAAACAATAATAATCACACATCACACAGTCCTAGACACTTGCGAAGTGTTCGACTTGTGATTTTGTGAAACGAAATCCAGCATATCTATCTATCTTGTTTGCTGTGTCATACAATAAAATACAGTAGAGTCTCACTTATCCAAGCCTCGCTTATCCAAGCCTCTGGATTATCCAAGCCCTTTTTGTAGTCAATGTTTTCAATATATCATGATATTTTGGTGCTAAATTTGTAAATACAGTAATTACAACGTAACATTACTGCATATTGAGCTACTTCTTCTGTCCAATTTGTTGTATAACATGATGTTTTGGTGCTTAATTTGTAAAATCATAACCTAATTTGATGTTTAATAGGCTTTTCCTTAATCTCTCCTTATTATCCAAGAAATTCGCTTATCCAAGCTTCTGCCGGCCCGTTTAGCTTGGATAAGTGAGACTCTACTGTAATAATAATAATAATCACACATCACACAGTCCTAGACACTTGCGAAGTGTTCAACTTGTGATTTTGTGAAACGAAATCCAGCATATCTATCTTGTTTGCTGTGTCATACAATAAAATAATAATAACAACAACAACTGTATTTATATTCTGCCCTATCTCCCATGAGGGACTCAGGGTGGATTCCAAACATAAAAGGCAAATATTCAATTCCCGAACACAACAATAATACACCATAATAATGAAAATTGACAACCCAACGTAGAAAAACAAATTGTGATTTGACAACTAAAATTTAATTAAAAATACGACCTGTTATACTGGACAAAAAACAAAACATCAAAACATCAAACAGAAGCCTTCCAGTTATTGGGGATGAACAGGGATCCACAATCCAAGAATCCTGGTCTCAGTCATATCCACACCAACAATAAAACTAAATTCTCCTTCTTCACCCCCCCCCCTGCTTTGTTGTGAAAGGGAAGGGATGAAACATCAAGAGTTAACAATGGACACAATTAAATGTGCACCGCCAATCTTCACTCCTGCACCCGGCCACCACGGCCACCTCCATTTCTCCCTTCTCCCCATCTGGAGACAAGCACAGCATGCAAAACAATGGCCTGCCCAGCCAGCCATTCAGGACAATGCAGCATTGAATGCCCAGGCGACAGGAGGCACAAGGACTGCCAGCCACCGAATGCTGCTATTCTTACATGCACCCAACACACCCACACCAACAATGACACATATAGTTCCCTCCTCCCTAGCTGGGGAGAGAAACAGACAGGGAGCAAAACTAGAGGCTGAATTTGGGAGTAAGGGATAGGGTAGGGAGGGAAAGAGAAAGGCAGGCAGGAATGAAGGGGGATGGAGAGAGGGAGGAAGGGAAGAAGAGAGGGAGGAAAGCAAGTGCGCTTTGTGTCACCCATGTCTGGATTAGAGACCCACTGGGGATTAAGACCAAAACTCGCACATTCTCCTTCCAGAATGGTAGAGAGGTTAGGTTTATTGCCCAAAGATAAATAAAGATGATTTAACAGTAGATTATTTAATGCAGGCTTTTGCTTCTTTCACCCTGATGCAAATAAGGAACATTCAGAAGTACCATTTCTGATGCTACACACAGCACTCTACATATTCCTAACTGGATAGGGAATTGGTGCCCAACATTGATGCCATACCTGCCATTCACTTTCCTGATGGACACACGAGCAGAAGCCCTTGAAAACAAAGTTCAGACCTGTTGTATGTCTTTCAGGCTGTGTGGCCATGTTCCAGAAGTATTCTCTCCTGACGTTTCACCCACATCTATGGCAGGCATCCTCAGAGGTTGTGAGGTATGGATACCTCACAACCTCTGAGGATGCCTGCCATAGATGTGGGCGAAACGTCAGGAGAGAATACTTCTGGAACATGGCCACACAGCCCGAAAGACATACAACAACCCTGTGATCCCGGCCATGAAAGCCTTTGACAACACAAAGTTCAGGCCTTTGGGTCAGCTGTCCAAAAGAAGGAGGTCCCCCCTCCCCGATTTCCCTTATTAGCAAGATTTTAATGATGTGTTGTTCTCTTTAATTAGAATGCTTCCTGATACAATAAAACAATAACATAAAACATTATAACATAACATAACATAACATAACATTATTGTTTTAAAACCAAAATCATACCAAATCAAAGCTTGGTGGGGAAGCCAGAAGGGACACTGAGTCTATATTGCATTGGATAATAATAATAATAATAATAATAATAATAATAATAATAATAATAATAATAAATGCAATTAAGGCCAAGATCAAAAAATCAGCTGATGACCCAAAATGCAGACTGTGCAAGGAAGCTGATGAAACCATTGATCATATCCTCAGCTGCTGTAAGAAAATCGCACAGACAGACTACAAACAGAGGCACAACTATGTGGCCCAAATGATTCATTGGAATTTATGCCTCAAATACCACCTCCCAGCAGTAAAGAACTGGTGGGATCACAAACCTGCAAAAGTATTGGAGAATGAGCAAGCAAAGATACTGTGGGACTTCCGAATCCAGACTGACGAAGTTCTGGAACACAACACACCAAACATCACAGTTGTGGAAAAGAAAAAGGTTTGGATCATTGATGTTGCCATCCCAGGTGACAGTCACATTGACCTAAAACAACAGGAAAAACTCAGCCGCTATCAGGACCTCAAGATTGAACTTCAAAGACTCTGGCAGAAACCAGTACAGGTGGTCCCGGTGGTGATGGGCATACTGGGTGCCATGCCAAAAGATCTCAGCCAGCATTTGGAAACAATAGACATTGACAAAATCACAATCTGCCAACTGCAAAAGGCCACCCTACTGGGATCTGCATGCATCATCCGAAAATACATCACACACTTGGGAAGTGTTCGACTTGTGATTTTGTGATACGAAATCCAGCATGTCTATCTTGTTTGCTGTGTTATAATAAAATAATAATAATAATAATAATAATAATAATAATAATAATAATAATAATAATAATAAACATCTTTATTTGTATTCCACCCTATCTCCCTGAGGGGAATCAGGCTGGATTCCAACATACAACAACAAACATTCAATGCCTCCATAAAACAAACAAATACTGACATAAAATCCCAGAGAAACCCCACATATGAAAATAACATTAAAACCTAACATCAAATTAAAGCCTAACATCAGTAAATTAAACCTAACATCAATAAATTAAACTACACACAGTCAACCAAAATTATATAGTCAGAATTTGTATTGTTTTGATCTTTAATCTATGGATCCTTTTATGATCAAACCCACTATATGTTTACCTGCCCCAATTTTAGATGCAAGGGGAATACTACAGTGTCGCACAATATTAAGAAACATCCAGAGCCTCTCTGAAGAAAATCAATCCTAACATGACAGTATGGACTTGATACAAACACACAGCACATCACAGTCCCGTGAAAGACTAAAATGGGTTGTTGTGTGTTTTCTGGGCTGAAACATGGTCATACAGCCCGGAAAACACACAACAACCCTGTGATTCCGGCCATGAAAGCCTTCGACAACACAAAGACTAAAATGTTTGGATGGTGGTGTCACAACTGTATCCCAGTTTTAACATTCTCTTGCTCAGAAAATAATCATCTTAGGTTGATTTCTTTATAGCATATAACTGCCTGGATATTGTTACTTACGGACTATAGTACATCACAAACATACATCCAAAATCACTACTTCCTCTCCTTGAAATAGGGAACAGAAAATGCAATAGAACTAGCCCCAAGTCAACAACACACCCTAAGGCTTCTAAACAACTGAAAACTGATGAACTCTTCGGGAAGAGAACTGTGAGTATACCTGACCTAAACACCCTGTTTGAAACTACAGTAGAGTCTCACTTATCCAACACTCGCTTATCCAACGTTCTGGATTATCCAACGCATTTTTGTAGTCAATGTTTTCAATATATCGTGATATTTTGGTGCTGAATTCATAAATACAGTAATTACCACATAGTATTACTGCATATTGAACTACTTTTTCTGCCAAATTTGTTGTCTAACATGATGTTTAGGTGCTTAATTTATAAAATCATAACCTAATTTGATGCTTAATAGGCTTTTCCTTAATGCCTCCTTATTATCCAACATATTCGCTTATCCAACATTCTGCCGGCCCGTTTATGTTGGATAAGTGAGACTCTACTGTACATCCAAAATCTATGAAAAAAGTATTTCACACAACAGGGACTACTTCTTCAAAACTAGTTGTGACTACTTAAACAGCTACAAAAGGAGATGAAACAACTTCATGGATGGTGGGGCTATCAGTGACTACTAGGAAATATACATGTCTTCCAATATGAGACTATATATGCATGTGTTATCAGTTGTTTGGAACCCCAGATTGAGTTCATGTCCTGTTGGTAGGTTTCCCAGAGGCAACTGGCTGGCTGCCATGTAAACAAAAAAATAGACCAGATAGATACCTCATGAATTGGTTGACTTCCTTCCTATAGAAGGGTTTTCGATTTTCCTTTTCTAACCAAAATAGTTGAGCAGACATGACATTGAAGCTGAAGCCTCCAAATACTATGGGATTAAATTAACAATCGAATGTACATGGGTTTTTTTTCCTGACAGTATGCAATACAGAAACTATCTGGGTTACTGTTGATGGATGACACCCAATGGATAGGTAAGGTGACAAATAAATCATGTACTTGCTTATTTGTCTGGGCCCCTCAATGGATTTCTATGCCATCATTTATTCTTTAGCATGGAGAAAGGATCACAACCTTATGGTGCATAGATTTAAGAAAAACAGACAGGAGAATATTGTTCATGAGCACTTTCCTATGGAGCTCCATCTTGTCAACTGCAAATTAACAACAGAGACCCGAGTGGTAATTGTTAAAAGTACAGTACAGTCTCACTTATCCAAGCCTCACTTATCCAAGCCTCTGGATAATCTAAGCCATTTTTGTAGTCAATGTTTTCAATATATTGTGATATTTTGGTGCTAAATTCGTAAATACACTAATTACAACATAACATTACTGCGTATTGAACTACTTTTTCTGTCAAATTTGTTGTATAACATGAAGTTTTGGTGCTTAATTTGTAAAATCATAACCTAATTTGATGTTTAATAGGCTTTTCCTCAATCCCTCCTTATTATCCAAGATATTCGCTTATCCAAGCTTCTGCCGGCCCATTTAGCTTGGATAAGTGAGACTCTACTGTAATTAGTTGCAGTTATCAATAGATGCCATTATAGTTGCAATTCTTTAAAAGGTATCTCTACATTAATGTGCCTCAAACAATGACAAAAATAATGCTTACAAGCAACCTCAGGACAAAACAAACTTCCCTCCCATCCACTTTATCATCACCTTAACACTTATAGAACAGCACAAAGTTTGGCCTATCATGAACCAAAGCTTGAGCCATGTGATGTTCATCCTCCACCATTTACTGTGGTCAAAATAAAGTATTTGAAGAAGGTGGGATCTTGAAAGTTACACCTTATTGTTGCAGTTTAGTTATGCTATCATTATTGGAGGAAAGGCATGGGTTACAAGTCAGAGGGTTTTAGGCAGAATACAAGGGAGAGAGAACATTCCTCTGCACCCTGCCCAAAGAGAGACTTCTCCATCCATAGTTCACTAACATGATGCCAATCTGAGAGTCCTATCAGCAACCTCAGAAATGCATAATATCACTTGTGAGGGTAAGTACAAAGGCAAGAATGAATTCCCAACTTGGTGTCTCCCAGATTTGTTGAAATACTGCTCATATAAGGTTTATGGAAAGCCAGCTTGGCGTAGTAGTTTGAGTTTTGAGGACCAGGGATTGATTTTTTCCTCAGCTATGGAAATCCATAGCTGAGGACCTTGGGCAACTCATACACTCCCACCCCCATAAAACAAGTATAGGGTTGCTTTAGGGTTGCCATAAGTCAGAAATGACTTAAAGCCCTAAACGGTTCAGGCCCAGACTATTTGCAGAACTATATCTCCACATACAAGGGCTATCCAGAAAGTAGATTACGTTTTGGAATTAAAAATGAACAAAGTATAAGAGAAAACATTTACCATATGCAGTTGAAAGCCACACCCAAATACCACTTCTCAACATAGTTGCCATACAATTCTAGGCACTTATCATAGCGATGAATGAGCTTGGCAACTCCTTCCCCACAAAACTTTGCCGCTTGCGTCCTCAACCAGCCAGTCACCCCTTCCTGCAGCTGCGCATCATCGCCAAAATGCTGCATTGCCAGCCACCACCCCCCCCCCCATTGTTGGAAACAAGTGGTAGTTGCTTGCTGCAAGGCCCGGACTGCACGGTGGATGAGGAAACAACTCCCACCCAAAAGACTCCAGAACTTCACGTGTATGACCCACCGTGTGGGGCCAGGCGTCCCCATGAAACAGCAAAATCCCCGCGCTCAACTTTCCCCCACACTCGGCCTGGATCACTCTTCTAAGGTTTTGCAAAATTTGGCAATACCTTTCTGAGTTTATTGTTGTGCCTCGTTCCAGGAAGTCCGCAAAAAGCACACCTTTCCTGTCCCAAAAAATGGTCGTCATAACTTTCCTTGCCGACATTGTTTGCAAGCATTTGCAAAAGCTTAGAAGAGTGATCCAGGACAAGCATGGGATTTTGTGGGCAAGGAGTTGCCAAGCTCATTCATCTCTATGACGAGTGCCTAGATTTGAATGGCAACTATGTTGAGAAGTAGTATTTGGGTGTGGCTTTCAACTACATATGGTAAATGTTTTCTCCTATGCTTTGTTCATTTTTAATTCCAAAATGTAATCTACTTTCTGGATAACCCTCATACAAACTGGCTTGAGTGTTGCAATCTACAGAGGAGGCCCTGCTCTCGGTCCCACCCCCATCTCAAGCATGGCTGGTGGGAACGAGAGATGGGGCCTTCTCCGTGATCGCTCCCCGTCTCTGGAACTCCTTCCTAAAAGAACTAAAAATTGCCCCCTCTCTCCTCATCTTCAAAAAGATGCTTAAAAAACCCAACTCTGGTTTATGGAGAGGAGGAAGACTGGCATGTCTCGACTTACATCCTCACCTAGATATATTAAATCTTGCCTAGATATGAGTACTGGAATTGACTTTAGCCTGTTGGTTGCTGCAAATCATCTAATCTCTCTATAAGCTTCTATTTATTAGTTTCTAGAGGTTTTTATCCAGTGATAATTTTATACTATGTGTTTATGTTTCAATGGGCCATTTAAGTTTTTATCCTTGGCCATTTTGTTTATTAAGTTTAAAGTTAGATATCTCCTGCCAACCTAGCAGTTCGAAAACATGTAAATGTGAGTAGATAAATAGGTACTGCTCCGGCGGGAAGGTAACGGCGTTCCATGCAGTCATGCCGGCCACATGACCTTGGAGGTGTCTACGGACAACGCCGGCTCTTCGGCTTAGAAATGGAGATGAGCACCAACCCCCAGAGTCGGTCACAACTGGACTTAACGTCAGGGGATAACTTTTACCTTTACCTTTTATCTTCTATGTTACTTGATATGATCTGTTTTGATGTAACTTATTTGTATGTTCCCCCCCCCCCTTTCTGACATTGAATGTTTGCCATATATGCTGGAAACCCCCCTGAGCCCCTTCGGGGAGATAGGGCAATCTACAAATAAAGTTTTATTATTTATTGTTATAACAACAGCTCAGCACAGCCAGAGGCTGAGAAAAACTAAATTTTGACTGTGAACAGAGAGAAATAAATGTTTTAAAAAGGGCAAAAGCAACGCAGGAGTAAAATCATAACTATGATTCTAATCACAACTACATACAGGATCCAAATTAAGGAATTCAAGAAAGACAAGAAATTTCATCTTTCTTGAGACATTTTGTTATATTTCCAGAATTTGCTTCCAAAACCAGGCAGGCAGGACTGCAAAAGAGGATGTAGATTTTGATTACATTGGGCGGAATATAAATAAAGTTGTTGTTGTTGTTGTTTACCATGTTTTTATGAAGAAAGGAGCAGGGAAGATATGGATATCCTGACAACACTGTAAACCAAGTGTCACATGCAACATGTGAACTATGGCCAGAGTCCTAACACCCCAGAAAATCTGTGGTGGGTTCTGTAGAGTCTTTCACGAAGCCAGCAATGTTCTCTGCAGTCTTGCATAAAATCTGGTTGGAGACCTGGCTCACTTACAGACAAAAGGAAGGGAGGCTGGTTAGCTGACTATGTCTGCAGTAGAAAATGTCCCCCTCATAACAGAGCCCCAAGAGTTCTCAGATAGAGAGACATCCAGCTTTGAATCAAAGGCACCGAGACGCCCACCAAAGGAAATGTCTTGAGGCTGCCTCGCTGTCATCTTAGCCAATCCCCTTAGCAATGGCATCTTGGCATGTTTTACTGTGAGCCTCAAAGTGGAAACCTTCCAAGCTTACGTATTTAGCAGCTCCAATCCGAGAGTCATATGATTATGTGAAAAATCACACCCTATTTTTAAAAGCAACATCCTTCATTCCTCACACTTTCATTTATTGAAGAAAAATGGGAAAGGGCAAGGGAGATAAATGTTTAAACATCACTTTTACCACCACACTCTAAGCAGTGCAAGTCCATAGGGACAAATATGTGAGCCTTGATGACAACAGTGATGATCTTATATGCTGCTGGTATTGCTATAATGAATACAAAGGGCTCGCAATGAAGCTAAAATTATCTTTGCTGTTCAACATGAGCCTCCCTGGAACCCAAGGTGGATGTGCATCAAAGCCATGCTTGTGCAGGACTGGTGTCAGAGTTTATGATTCAGGCTACATTCCCACTAAGACTGTTCCGATGTGTCAGTCGCCCTTGAGCCAGGGGTTTCTGCAACTACATCTACCATCAATGCTGGTTGAGAATGACAGGAAATGTAGCACAAACACATCTGAAGTGCTTCAGGTTTCATAAGTCTGCCAAAAACGGAATAGATGTATGCCTGTATAAGTTTGTTTACAGCTCACAAATATCATCTCGTCTTTTTTTTTGTTTATGCAGACAATGCACAGTTGAGCCACAGAAAAAACAGTTTCAAGTGATATTTGCAAACTGGAACTGCTCCATGATACATCTTCCTTTTCAACGTACAATGTACCTAATCATCAGGACTTTGTCTCTTCTAAGCATGAATTGCTAATGTAGGCTGTATTTCTAGGTTTTGGGAAAAAGAATTACAGTGCAATACAAAAATGAGCCTAAATATCCTGGAGGCACCCCGATCTTGGAAAACAGATTAGTTATAATACAGTTTATGCTCCTAAAGTAACAAATGGAACTTAAATCAGTACAGGAATCAGTGAGAGACCATCCTTTGCAGAAAAAAAATGAGTCCTCTAGCAACAGGTCCCCTCTGAAGTCCCTTTTCCATTTTTTCTCTGAATCTTTTCAAACCCACCCCCACCATTCTTTTGAAGTTGCCATGCATGGCTTCAAAATTTCCAGAAATCTCACTTCCAGTGCTTGCTCTTAACAATGAGCCTTTCCCACACAGTGCATTCGGTGCTGTTTGTGGTGCTGAATCAGGCAGGTCCTCCTTATGCTAGGAATAGCTGCACTTATTGGGTTCAGCCAGTGTAGATGAAAACAAATGTTTTCTTTCATTTGCATCTGATAAGAAGATACCAAAGTCACAAACTTATTCATAAACTGGGCGCAAAGAACTAGAGATTTTGAAGATTCTAATTTGGGAGAGAATACAGTTGTAATGTGTTTAAAAACACAAAGAACTTGGCATTACACTAAATGTCCTTTGACCAGTAGCTGGCCACTTGGGGTGTCTCTGGTGTTGCTATAAGAAGGCTCTCCAGGGCTCAGACTGCATTGTAGTAGGTGGTCTGTGGTCTGCTCTTCCCCACATTTGCATGTCATGGACTCCACTTTGTGGCCTCATTTCTTAAGGTTGGCTCTGCATCTCATGGTATCAGAGTGCAGTCTGTTTAGTGCCTTCCAAGTCTCCCAGTCTTTTGTGTGCCCGGGAGGGAGACTCTCATTTGGTATCAGTCTTGTATTGAGGTTCCGGACTTTAGCCTGCCACTTTTGGACTCTCACTTGCTGAGGTATTCCTGAGAGTATAGTATCTCTGTAGATCTTAGAAACTATTCCTTGATTAAAGGTGTTGGTGTGCTGGCTGATATCCGAACAGGGGATGGCTGATGTCAATGCCTTGGTCCTTTCACTGCTGGCTGCTACTTCTCGGCGGATGTCAGGTAGTGCAATACCGGCTAGTCAGTGTAATCTTTCCAATGGTGTGGGGCGTAGACAACCTGTGATAATGCGGCATGTCTCATTAAGAGCCACATCCACTGTTTTAACATGGTAAGATGTGTCCCACACTGGGCATGCGTATTCAGCAGCAGAGTAGCAAAGCACAAGGTCAGGTGTCTTCACTGAAAGGAATAGCAAGGCTCAAATTTTCCTTCAATTCTTCATACCTTACTCTTCAGTTTTCTCTTCTGCTCTGGATTGTTTTTTTACGGTATTCACTCTTTGTCTTTTGCACTTGAAGCAGTTTACTACTGTTGACTTCCCTCAATGTTGGTTCTTGACTGCCTTTCACATAATCTCCCAGGGCATGTTTCTCTTCCTCTACCGTTTGTTTCACTTGCAGAAGCCCCCTGCCTCCTCATTTTCTGGGCAGGTAGTCTGTCGACATCACTACGCAAGTGTAATGAGTAATGGATTGTCATCAGTTTTCTTGAAAACTGATTATTATTATTATTATTATTATTATTATTATTATTATTATTATTATTATTATCATCTGGGGTCCTCAGACTAAGGCCCATGGGCAGGATGCGGCCCTCCAAGGCCATTTCCCTGGCTCTCGCCTTAAACTTTAGATGTAGGATTACATTTTGAATCCATGTCTGATTGGGCTTGTCCCCATGTAAGCTGCCCCGAGTTCCTTCAAGGAGATGGAGGCAGGATACAAAAATAAAGTTGTTGTTGTTGTTGTTGTTGTTGTTGTTGTTGTTGTTGTTGGGTTGCCCTAAGTTTGAAATGATTTGAAAGCATACAACAATAATCCTAGTTAACTTGACTACCTTATCAGCTATAATCAGTCTCACACTTCCCATTGAAATACTGGTAATTATATGTTGGTTAAAAAAAATTTCATTTTAAATATTGTATTGTTCTTTCATGGTTTTTTGCACTTCAAATAAGACATGTGCACTGTGCATAGGAATTCATGTTTTTTTCCAAACAATATCCTGCCCACCCCAGCAGACTATGGACCAGCTCTCGGTTTAAAAGATTTGAGGATTCCTGGGTAGAGGGACCTTCTGTTCATCTCCCCAAGGCTGCAATCCTATCAAAAGTTTCAGAGAGTAAGCCCCACTAAATGCAACAGAACTAAGTACTGAGTAGACATGTACAGGACCGGGCAATTAATGTTTAATATACAAGCACTCCAGTAAGTCCCTGAATACATCGTTGGACAACTGATGCAAAGCAAATTTCAACAGACATGAGAGAGACTTGGCCAGTTCTCATTTTACACCCTGTACTTGGCTACAGATGTCTAAGTACAACACAAATGCACTGAAGGGCATGCATGTGTGAAATTGGGTGCACCCCCCTATTTCATACACGGAAGCAGGGCTGAAGGTAGGCAAGCCTGCTGCTTCTGTGTATTTGAAATGGATGTGCTCTGGAAAAGCACACACACACATTCTTCAGATTTGGGAGAACCGTTTCAGGATTCAGCTACAACATTCAGAATCAGACCGATCCTTTTGCTACTGGGGAAAAGGGTGGCTTGCTGTTCCAAGGTCTTTCCAGGATCAAAGTATCCATTATGCTGAGCTTTTACTTTCAAAAAGAGCTTAGAACTCTGTCTTTCACCCTCAGCAACATACCATCTATGAGCTCCAATCTGGGTCAGAACCAAACATCCGTTTTTATGCTTTCAGTGCTGATCTAGCTAGCAAAGAACACCCGTGGGACAATTTTGAGAGGGAAGAGGAAAAGAAAGGGAAACATTTCCCTCCTAGATCTATGTCAGAATCTCAACCCATAAAGGCTTCCATGTAGGACCAGTGCAAGTTGGCACTCTGAAACATGTGTATGTAGTCTGTGATCCTCAGAGCTAATTCTAGGTCTTGGTTTTTCTGAGAACATTATTGTAGACATGGAGGTGAGTAGCAAATGTTCTCATGGGTCTTCAAATCAAAAGCATAAAGCATCACTATTAAGGATTATGCTGATATATGTACAGGGCATGTAATCCCACACTGGATTAATGTGCAGGTCTTGCCTGTTTCTGCAAATCTGATGGAAAAATTTGTAAAGATAGCTTTTCCTCCTAACAATGGCTGGTGGCTTTTGTCAGCTCTAACTGCTTGAGCGGCTGCCTCTTCCTCTACCGTTCTCAAAGACAAAAATATTTAAAACAAGTTTTAAAATGAGTTTTTCAAAAATACATTGCTAATCCAATTTACAAGAATCCTTAATTGCTTGGCAATCCCGCCACAAGCGCTGAAAATTTCCCTAAAAATATTAAAGGAATAGAAAAGAACCACTTTCAGAAGCTCCCTACATATTAATCGGTTTTTAAAAAGAGGCATTCCAACTTCTCTGAACCCTCGCCCAGTATAAACCAGAAGAGAGCAATGCTAGAGAATCAACATAACCAATTCTTGCCTCTATAAGAAATGCCAGTGGATTCCATGAGTTCTGCTACTAAACTTTGAAGTTTTGGGTCTGTGATATTAGGCTCATATGATTCCTATACAGGCAATCCCCAAGCTATGAACAAGATGGGCTTTGTATGGTTGTTCTTCAGTTAATTTTGTATGTAAATCAGAACAGATACATTTTTTAAGTGTAACTCTAGCCATATACACACACACACACACACACACACACACATACACATATATACACACACACACACACACATATATATACGCACGCACGCACATACACCCATTTACATATAAAATACATGTACATGCTTTATACGTACACATACATCAAAAGGGGCCATGGTGGCACAGCAGATTAAACTACTAAACTGCAGAACTTGTGGACCAGAAGGTCAGCAGTTCGAATCTGCAGGACAGGGTGAGCTCCCATTGTTAGCCCCAGCTTCTGCCAACCTAGCAGTTCGAAAACATGCAAATGTGAGTAATTCAATAGGTACTGCTCTGGCGGGAAGGTAATGGTGCTCCGTGCAGTCATGCCAGCCACATGGCCTTGGAGGCGTCTACAGACAATGTCGGCTCTTCAGTTTAGAAATGGAGATCAGCACCAACCCCCAGAGTTGGGCACGATTAGACTTACTGTCAAGGGAAAGCCTTTACTTTTACCTTACATAAGCTTTGGCTAGCATAAGGAAGGGTTAACACCCCTGTGATGTTTGTTTTGCTGCCTGTGCCCCTGTTCAGAAGGTTTCGTTACACTTTCTGTCCCTGTAATAATTGGATTTTGAAAAAAAATTGGTTTGTTGTGGAAACAAGGATTGGTGACAAAGCTTCAGCGGAGACACCTTTCCCCCCATGATAACTCTTCCAGGAATGACTTTTCCTTCCTTGAGGGTAGATTTCTGTTTTCTCACCTCCATTCTTAACTATGAGACATTTGTAAGTCAGATGTTTGTAACTCGGGGATTGGCTATAATCTGAAGAAGTTCAAAAACAACACAATTTAATTCCAGGTTCTCATACTGAAAGGTTTTCCCAGTGTCCACATCTTATTAGATCTCATTGTCCAGCCTTCCCCCAGCTGGATGCTCTTTGGATGTACTAGGCCAAAGTTCCCCTGCCAAATTACAAGAATTGCAATCCAATGCCTCCAAAATCCACTATATTAGGACAGGGTGTCCTGATCACCTTCCAAATTGTTTCTCCAAATTTCCTGTAATGGCCAGAGTCAAAACTGAGTTTGTAAATCCATAGTACAGTCATGAAAGGGTGATATCATCCTAATCTGATATCATGGTGACATAATTCCTTTTTGGAAGAAAGGTTAGATCAAAAATAGTCATAACAAGAAGTAAAGCCTTTTAAAAAAAGCAGCCCTTCCCAGTCTCATTCCCAGACAATGTTGTGTAATACAGTGGTGCCAGCTTCGGTGGCTGCTTCCTATCTATCACAGAAGGGGAAAGAACATGACTACTGCTATAATTCCTGGAATGAGGGACTCTCACTAGCCCAGAGCCCTTAAATACACAATAAACACATGTTCACATTTAATCTGTATATGTAGTAAAATGCATATCATTAGAATCACAGAATTGGAAGAGACCTCACAGGCCATTCAGTCCAACTCCCTGCCAAGAAGTAGGAAAATCGCATTCAAAGCACCCCCGACAGATGGCCATCGAGGCTCTGTTTAAAAGCCTCCAAAGAAGGTGCCTCCACCACAGTCTGGGGCAGAGAGTTCCACTGCTGAACAGCTCTCTCACACAGTGAGGATGTTCTTCCTAATGTTCAGGTCGAATCTCCTTTCCTGTAGTTTGAAGCGATTGTTGGGCATCCTAGTCTCCAGGACAGCAGAAAACAAGCTTACTCCCTCCTCCCTATGACTTCCCCTCACATATTTATACATGACCCTCATCATGTCTCCTCTCAGCCTTCTCTGCTGCAGGCTAAACATGCCCAGCTCTTTCAGCTGCTCCTCATAGGGCTTGTTCTCCAGACCCTCAATCATTTAGTTGCCCTCCTCTGGACACACTCTAGCATGTTGACATCTCCCTTCAATTGCGGTGCCCAGAATTGGACACAGTGTGATTCTAGGTGTAGTGTGACCTAGGCAAAATAGAGGGGTAGCATAACTTCCCTGGATCTAGACACTAGACTCCTATTTATGCATATCATTAGTTGCTTTTCCATTTTTATACTGCAATACTTCTTGGATGCTAAGCACTAAGGCACAAAAAATAGGCAGGTGGAGTGGGGGCTGCTTTCTCCTTCTTATGATTGCATGTGTCCAAATCTCTAGCAGTGCTAAAGGCTGTCTACATTCTGTAATGTAAAAATGAGTACACAAGGTTCCTCCCACTCAAAAATATTGGTCCATTTCCAGAAATACCCAGCCCTCTCCATCTTTATGACCAACCATGTGGAAGTGGGAAATCTCACTGCAGGATGCACATGCCAGTATAAATGAGCACGGCTCTGAAATTATAGCTAGAGAAGCAGAGTGGCACGTATTCGGAGCAGGCATAAATATCACAAGTCAACATCAGATCATGCCTTGCCTTCTTCACAAGTGAGCGGAGATTTTCATTCCAATGTGTTACAATGTGACCAACTCTGCCCACATACATCACACCCCCTCCTTGAAAGTTTTGTCCAAGACTCAAGTTGGCATTTCAGCTGCTGGACAGGGGTTTCAGCAAAGTAGCTTGCCGTCTTTCACTTTTCTGAAACTAAGCTCTGTTATAGCTTTAAACTAACTTGGACTATGTTTCCATCATTTCATTAATTAACTAGTTGACTAACTAAGCCCCTTTCAAGTAATTTTTATCTATAAACTGACAATGCTTATATATATTAGGTTTTTTTTCATGTCAGGAGCAACCGGAGTTGCTTCTGGAGTGAGAGAATTGGCCGTCTGCAAGGACGTTGCCCAGGGGACGCCCGGATGTTTTGATGTTTTACCATCCTTATGGGAGGCTTCTCTCATGTCCCCGCATGGAGCTGGAGCTGAAAGAGGGAGCTCATCCGTGCTCTCCCCGGGTGGGATTCGAACCTGGCAGCTTTCAGGTCAGCAACCCAACCGTCAAGTCATGAGGCTTTTATCCCCTAGGCCATCGGAGGCTCCATATATATTAGTTATACACACACATACACATGCATGCATTGTTATTTATTATTAAGGGACATGATTTTGTGACAAACTGGGATATATGCATGTATGTGTGTATGCATGCATATGTAAGGAGTTTATGCTTTCCCACAGCAGCAAAGGGATCATTAGCTCAAATCTGTTCAGTTCTAACAGGTTTAGCTGCTGCAAGTTCTAGGAGCTGGGTAACTAATACACTAAGGTAGAGCACGATGAATTTTAATCTATGCAAACCCAATTCCACAGCACCTTAAAGCTGCCTATGATTTTTACAAGCTGATTATGGGTACCTGCATACAGGTGAAGGAAAGAGTGTAAAGAGACATTCCTCTCATGGCTGTCACCTTCCAAACAGATACGAGTCCCTTTCAGATCAGGCTTCTGCTTCTTTCACCACCATCCTTGCTTTTTAATTACTGCCTGAAGCCTGACAGATAAAGGAGTTTTCCCATATTTCAGAACCTTGCAGCCGGCATGTTGGGGGCGGCAGAAATGTACTTCTGTGCATGCTTGGATCACTGTAAAATGACAGGCCACCGCATCTGCCACACTGTCAACTAGTAGAGAAACATCACAATCTGTGTAACCTGCGACTTTTATTATAAGGTGCGAGAGACACACAGGTGTGAGCCGAGGCATGCAGCCCACCAGATCCTAGAGGGAAGAGACATTCCCTTGTGGCTCTGCATTCTCTAGGATGAAAATCTCCAACATTCTGCCTGCTTTGGACTCAAACTCCCATCATCCCTTAACATGCTGCCTGGGAGTCTGAGAGTCTTGCAAGTTGAAGTCCAAAACCTTTGGAAGACCAACATTTCTGCAGTAATACTCTACAATCTGCCCCCCCCCCCACCTGATGGTGCAGCGGATTAAACCACTGAGCTGCTGTACTTGCTGACTGAAAGCTTGGTGGTTCAAATCCACAGAAGTGGGGTGAGCTCCCGCTCTTAGCTCCAGCTTCTGCCAACCTAACCGTTCAAAAACATGCAAATGTGAGCAGATCAATAGGTTCCGCTCTGGAAAGAAGGTAACAGCGCTCCATGCAGTCATGCCAGCCACATGACCTTGGAGGTGTCTAGGGACAACGCCGGCTCTTCGGCTTAGAAATGGAGATGAGCACCAACCCCCAGAGTCAGACACGACTAGACTTAATGTCAGGGGGAAACCTTTACCTAACTTTTACCTATGAATCTAAGCTCCTTCGCTGTCCATCTTCCGTCGGGAACTGAAAACATGGATTTTACGAAGTGCTTTTCAGTAAAACGGCCACCAATTTTGCTGATAGCTCATCCCTTTCAATTTCTATCAAAATCCTTCTATCACTAAGGCTGGATCTACACTGCCATATAATCCATTTTCAGAATGCTGATTAACTGCATCGAAATCTGCATTGAAACAGGGTTATGTGGCAGTGTAGATGAACTGCAAAGTAGCACACAGTGATCTTAAGGCAGCCTCAGGTGTAGCCTGTCTGTGCTACCAGGTTGTCAGAGAGTGATTTACAAGGGCAAAGAAATGCAGTTGTTGTTTTTTTAGTGTCAGGAGCAACCGGAGTTGCTTCTGGAGTGAGAGAATTGGCCGTCTGCAAGGACGTTGCCCAGGGGACGCCTGGATGTTTTGATGTTTTACCATCCTTGTGGGAGGCTTCTCTCATGTCCCTGCATGGAGCTGGAGCTGATAGAGGGAGCTCATCCACACTTTCCCCGGGTGGGATTCGAACCTGGCAGCCTTTAGGTCAGCAACCCAACCTTCAAGTCACAAGGCTTTTATCCCCTAGGCCATCGGAGGCTCCAAGAAATGCAGTAATGCCAAGCTCTCTGGAGACAGTGCAGCATTATAAAATGGATGGAGGATATGTATGGAACATTAAAATACAAACACCTCCTTCCACTGGAACATGCATGCATACACACAGAGGCAGATGTGAGCAACAGCTACACTTCCACACCCCCGCCATCTCTTGCAAGCCCACAGGATTCGTGCTGTGCTGTGGAGTTGGCCCCAGTGCCTGGCTTGCTCCTTTGAAGAAGAGTGGGGAAGATGAGCTGCTGAGTCATTTCGATTTGTCCAGTGGAGCCTTGCAGCAGTTATATAACAAACAGCCCTCTCTTCCCTTCCTCCTCAAGCTGGAAATAGAACAACCGAGTCCTGACTCCCATCAGCCCCCTTCGGCTCAGCCCCACTGCTTCCGGGCATCCCGAGGCAGCCGTGCTTCCCTGACACCCCTCGAAAAGCCATGACTCTTGGAGGAGGACAGACAAAAGAGGAACCATTTGTCCTCCTCCTCTCCTTGAGATGTTGGTTGCCAAGGAAAACGCAAAAGAAATCACACTGGGGAAACAGCTGCTCTGGGAAGAGGGGTGGGCAAAGAAGGGAGAGATTTGAGGGCAACAGGACGGCTCGCCCTACCCACCCCATATCAGTCTATAGCAATGGGGCTCCGGGAACTTCTAGTGACAGCTGATGAAAACGACTGAATAATGTATAGGCAAAAGGCATGCTGGGGGTGGGCAGGGAAATGGTGTGCCAGTTTCCTCTCACGCAAACATGGCAGCGAGCACTGAATATTTCATGCACAGCGGGATGTTGAGTACTCCGGGTGCTGTGAGGCCAGGCTGTGATACTTTCTGTGGAATAGCCACCATTGCCTTGCTTTGGTTGAGGGAGCAAAAGCAGGATCTCAACATCATGACAGAGACCAAGAATGCTAACAATTCCAGGAATGGCTAAGGAAAGGTGGTGGTGGTGGTGAATAATAATAATAATAATAATAATAATAATTTTATTTTTATACCCTGCCCCATCTCTCCGAAGGGACTCGGGGCGGCTTACATTGGGGCCAAGCCTGGACATCAACAATATAAAAACAGAGCAATAAAATAGATCCATCAACAATAAAAACAAGTCATAAAAATCACATAAAAATATACTGATAAAATCTTGGATTAGATCCAAAGAAACTGGGCTGAAAATGCAAGTTATAGGGAGGCACTCTCTATGTTATGGGTCCTCCTCCTCCAGGTTGACCAGGCGTGCTCCAGGTACTGAATCTCTATCATAAACAGGAGCCAGCATCTGAATGACACCTGTGCAATCTGGAAGAGTGGCAGGAAGAGCAACTGTACAACCAAGCTGGGCTCTTCTGTGGTTTACAGAGTCCTTTTTTGAATTAGAAGAGTATGAGGAAAGGACATATTAATGGTTTGATGGGGACATGAGAGAAGCCTCCCACAAGGATGATAAAACATCAAAACATCTGGGCATCCCTTGGACAAAGTCCTTGCAGACGGCCAATTCTCTCACACCAGAAGCAACTTGCAGTTTCTCAAGTCACTCCTGACACAAAAAAGTCTTTTGATGGATGTGGAAAATTGAGAAAGTTGGTATATACATTAATGAAACAACAACAACTAAGTGTACATTCATCACTTCCATGACAAGGGATCCACCAAGATATACTAAACCAGGAATCCTTTACTTGTGATCCATGGCTCCTGGGGTTCTACAGATCCATGGACCAGGCACCCATTTTCCCCTTTGATTTCCTTCATTGTATTTAAGGGAAGCATTTCTAGGTGGCGAAGTGCATTAAAGCGCTGAGCTGCTGAACTTGCAGACCGAAAAGTGCCAGGTTCAAATCCCGGGAGCGGCTTGAGCGCCCGCTGTTAGCTCCAGCTCCTGCCAACCTAGCAGTTCGAAAACATGCAAATGTGAGTAGATCAATAGGTACCGCTCCGGCGGGAAGGTAACTGCGCTCCATGCAGTCATGCCAGCCACATGACCTTGGAGGTGTCTACGGACAACACCGGCTCTTCGGCTTAGAAATGGAGATGAGCACCAACCCTCAGAGTCAGACATGACTGGACTTAACGTCAGGGGAAACGTTTACCTTTACCTTTCTAGGGAAGGGTCTGCAAACCTGTAACCTATTGGTGACAGACATGGGCATTAACTTCCCATCGTACCAGTGTATGCAACTTGTCACTGCAAAAGGTGGTAGTCATACTTTTTTTGTACAATAAACCCACATCCTGCTAGATCTAGGGCACACACTAACAGCCAAGTGAGGAGATTCCCAAAGCACTATCCAGAAGCACAGAGAGAGGGAAAAGGCATTGTCTACAACAGAAAGCATGGCTGGGTGATACTTCCAACAAAGTTAAGTTGTGCAAACTCAGCTTGGTTTGCACTTACTAGAAAGGTAAATTTTCCAAGATAATTATGTGGTTACCACTTCATAAAAGAAAGCATTATAAACTAGAGGAGGCCTGGCTTAAAAAGTCTTCTCGTGGCTGGGAGTATTTGTCCAAAAGTACTCAAAACTGGATCCATTCTACAGCCTTCACTCCTTCTGTTACCTTTATATATTGTGAAAGTCAAAACTTAGTGCCAAGAATGCAAAATAACACAGAGGAAGTAACATTTGAGCTTCTGTTCGTTGCTTCGAGAAAAAAAGCTCATAGCATTAATAATAATAATAATAATAATAATAATAATAATAATAATAATAATAATAACTTATGCCTCAAGTACCACCTCCCAGCAGTAAAGAACTGGTGAGATCACAAACCTGCAAAAGTATTGGAAAATGAGCACACAAAGATACTGTGGGACTTCCAAATCCAGACTGACAAAATTCTGGAACACAACACACCAGACATCACAGTTGGGGAAAAGAAAAAGGTTTGGATCATTGATGTCGCCATCCCACATGACAGTCACATTGATGAAAAACAACAGGAAAAACCCAGCCGCTATCAGGACCTCAAGATTGAACTTCAAAGACTATGGCAGAAACCAATGAAGGTGGTCCCAGTGGTGATGGGCACATTGGGTGCCATGCCAAAAGATCTCAGCCGGCATTTCGGAACAATAGACATTGACAAAATCACGATCTGCCAACTGCAAAAGGCCACCCTACTGGGATCTGCACGCATCATCTGGAAATACATCACACAGTCCTAGACACTTGGGAAGTGTTCAACCTGTGATTTTGTAAAACGAAATCCAGCATATATATCTTGTTTGCTGTGTCAAAATAATAATAATAGGCATGTTTTGCTTCATTCAGAGACTCTGCTGCAGGATTTGAAATATTCTGTAACAGAATACAAGCCGGCATAACTATAAACCCTGGGGAGATAATGGGGGGCAACCTGTGGCCCTAGTGACATATTTATTTTATTTATTTATTACATCATTTCTACCCCACCCGTCTCACCCATCAGGGGACTCAGGGTGGCTTACAATATAAAAACATACATAAAAACAATTTACATCACAATTAAAATCCATTTAAATAAAAAATACATTAAAATTAAGAACCTGCATTAGAAACCTACATATCCAGCCCTGAAGCCATCACTTCAATTGAGTAGGTTCAAGATACACACCAGCACATACAATGGACAAGCCTTTGGGGTAAGATTGAGTCCCCATATTTTTGAGAATCTCCCACTGCTGTGTCTTTGGAAACTTTCAAGCAGAGGCTGTATGAGTATATATTCAATTAGCCTTGATTGCAGATTGGCATATCCAGGCTTGACTCTGTGGTCCACTGACACAGGCCCCTTTCCACACAGTTGAATAAAATCCCACATTATCTGCTTTGAACTGGCAGTATGGATTCAGATAACCCAGTTCAAAGCAGATATTGTGGGATTTTCTGCCTTGATATTCTGGGTTATATGGCTGTGTGGAAGGGCCCTCAGTTTCCAGCTCTAGGATCAGCTCTCACAGCCAACCATCAGAAGCTGTTCTTGTTAAAAATGATCTCATAGAGAACTTCAAAAACCAAGCAAGAGAATGTGGGCTCTAAAACACTAGCTGGAAATAAAAGTTTGAGACACAAGAAAGCAATGGAGAATTGGCAAGAGATGGAAATGACTACCAGAAAAAGAGACGAAAATAGCAGGAACTTGGTTTTCTGGAAGACAAGTCCTTTCTTCAGTCTCTAAGACAGCTTGACCTACCGTGGCCACATGATGGTTGAGGATGATGGGAGTTGCATTATGACACAACTGGTAGATGCTAAATTAGAATAAATCTCAGTTTTCCCACTTTCTATACAATCAAATGTTCTCACTCTTTCGATGTTAATTTACTCTATCTTATAAGGTAAAACTTCAATAAAAAATATATATATTTTTAAAAAAAGAATAACCCTATCATCAGGCAGCAGGTATTACACACAAACAGCTGATAGCAACCCAAAAATGCCTCCAGAGAGAATATGAACAAGATGTCACTTTTTCCTCTACACATTTTTTAGCAGATGTAGGAAGTCATCAAAACCACACACAGCACAGCAATCCAAATAAATAGTTGCATTTATTATTGCTGTTTGTTCTTGTGTGCCTTCATTTCCAACTTAAGGTGACTCTAAAGTAACCCTATCACAGGGATTTCTTGACAAGATTGCACAGAAGGGATTTTCTTTGTCCTCCTGAGACTGTGAGAACATAACTTGATCAAGGTCACCGAGTAGGGATTTGAACTCTGGTTCCCCAATGCTCAAACCACTACATCTTGATGGCTCTCTAGTTGTTACAAAACCATCTATAAAATGGATAAGGGAGTAATATGACATCTGAAAGAAAAATAAAATGAAATGAAAGCAGTATGCAAAGGGATCTTGTAACAATTTGCATACTGACATTCCCTTTGCATACTAAGATTGCAGAGTAACACAACTACCGTATATCCTTGAATTCTAAAATGAAAGCCTTCTCCGCAAGGTTTAGAGGGAGCTCCTTGCACTTTGGCCCAGTTTGTTTTTGTCAGTGTCTGTTCTGATTTTAAATTATGTCTAACTATACTATTGTCTCTTATTTTTTAGTATGTTATTGTGTATAATTATGTTTTTATTTTGATCTATTTTTATCTTCTGATGAAATGTATCATGTATTTTATTCTGTTTTATTGTAACTATCTGGACTTGGCCCCATGATAGTTGCCCCGAGTCCCTTCGGGGAGATGAAGGTGGGATACAAAAATAAAGTTGTTGATGTTATTATTATTGTTATTGTTGTTGTTGTTGTTGTTACTATTACTACTACTATTATTATTATCTCAGTTAATTTCCCAAAGTACTTTCATTGGGAAAATAATAATGGAAAATAGGGGATCTGTTAATGGAAGAGAAAAATCCCATGACACTAAGGCCCTATCTACACTGCCATAGAAAATCCAAGCTATCTACAGTAGAGTCTCACTTATCCAACATAAACGGACCGAAAGAATATTGGATAAGCAAATATGTTGGATAATAAGGAGGGATTAAGGAAAAGCCTATTAAACATCAAATTAGGTTATGATTTTACAAATTAAGCACCAAAACATCATGTTTAACAACAAATTTGACAGGAAAAGTAGTTCAATACGCAGTAATGCTACATAGTAATTACTGTATTTACGAATTTAGTACCAAAACATCATGATGTAGTGAAAACATTGACTACAAAAACATTGACTACTAAAAGGCAGACTGCATTGGATAATCTAGACATTGGATAAGCGAATGTTGGATAAGTGAGACTCTACTGTACTTTGAACTGGTAGTATGTTTTATTGATTAACCTATTTGCTGTATCAAGCTTTGAACTGAATTATATTGGTCTACACTGCCATATAATTCAGTTCAAAGCAGATACAGTAGAGTCTCACTTATCCAAACCTCGCTTATCCAAGCCTCTGGATAATCCAAGCCATTTTTGTAGTCAATGTTTTCAATATATCATGATATTTTGGTGCTAAATTCGTAAATACAGTAATTACAACATAACATTACTGCATATTGAACTACTTTTTTCTATCAGATTTGTTGTATAACATGAAGTTTTGGTGCTTAATTTGTAAAATCATAACTTAATTTGATGTTTAATAGGCTTTTCCTTAATCCCTCCTTATTATCCAAGATATTCGCTTATCCAAGCTTCTGCCAGCCCGTTTAGCTTGGATAACTGAGACTCTACTGTAATCAGGATTGTATATGGTAGTGTAGATGGAGCCAGAGCCATAGATACAGCTCCAAAACAAGGTTCAGTTAAGGAAAGAGCTGATCTGAGCTGCTATACTATGCGATGCAAAGACTGGGCCTCCAGCTTCAAAGGAGACCTTCCCCATTGGCATCTACATGGCCTTAAAAAGACCTAGAACAGACCTCAGAGTATGTGCTATTTTGCTGGCTCCTCTCAATCCAAATGTCACTCTTTCAGGCCTCAAGATCCAGCCAAAGTAAGCAAGCAACGTTGCTGAACACATGCAGGCACAAAACAAGGTTGGACATCCTGCCAGCAGTGGTTCTCAACCTGGGGTCCCCAGATGTTTTGGCCTTCAACTCCCTGAAATCCTAACAGCTGGTAAACTGGCTGGGATTTCTGGGAGTTGTAGGCCAAAACACCTGGGGACCACAGGTTGAGAACTATTGTGCTAAGGTATATGCTAAAATACAATGAAACTTACAAGACAAGCTAATACTACTTCAGAATAAGTTATCTCAAAGTCAGTCTCATTAAATGTGTCCTATAGCACTGTAACCCTAATGTTACAGAGTCATCTTAAATGAGCCAAACCAAGGCCCCTTCTGCACAGCTGAATAAAATCCCACATTTTCTGCTTTGAAGTGGGATATATGGCAGAGTGGACTCAGATAACCCAGTTCAAACAAAATATTGTGGAATTTTCTACCTTAATATTCTGGGTTATATGGTTGTGCCCCCAAAAAACCTGTAAGGGTTTCCCATTCAGACTACTGGGATTGGTTGATGGAAGATTTCTTATAGTTCTTATAATCTGGCAAATTGTATAATGATGGACTCCCAGTCCTCGGGGATGGGTGTTTCTTATGAAGGGGGGGGGGGTGTAGTTGTTGCTATATAATCAGATAAGAATTATTGATAGTTTTAAGAGATTCCTTTTGCCCTAGTCTTATTTATTTATTATTTACAGTATTTATATTCCGTCCTTCTCACCCCGAAGGGGACTCAGGGCGGATTACAATGAACATATATATGGCAAACATTCAATGCCATTCAGACAAACAACATACAGTATAGACAGACAGAGAGGCATTTAACATTCTAGCTTCACAATTCTGGCCACAGGGGGAGCTGTTGCTTCCAGATGTTTCCTTGCTATTTGTTTCAACAAATCAGGAGAACAACAGGCTGGGGCCCCTGGCTTCAAACCTATATGTCAAATGTGATGCATATTTTATTTTCTATTTCTTTGCTGTCTTGTATGTTTTTTTTCCCTCTTTCCTTTTGAATTGATTTTGTTGTGCTTTAAATGTACTTGAAATTGTTTATTTTTTTAAAAAATCTGACCAAATTATCTAAGATGAATGTGAAAGCCATGAATAAATATGTGAGGAGAAGTCATATGGGGGAGAGAGTAAACTCGTTTTCTGCTGCACTGGAAACTAGGATACAGAACAATGGCTTCAAACTTCAGGAGAGGAGATTCCACCTGAACATTAGGAAGAACTTTCTCACTGTGAGAGCTGTTCAGCAGTGGAACTCTCTGCCCCAGAGTGTGGTGGAGGCTCTTTCCTTGGAGGCTTTGAAAGAGAGGCTGGATGGCTATCTGTCAGGGGTGCTTTGAATGTGATTTTCCTGCTTCTTGACAGGGGGTTGGACTGGATGGCTCACAAGGTCTCTTCCAATTTTATGATTCTATGAAGGAAGCCCACATTTTGAACCCAATGAGATGTGTTCTAGCATATCTTTCTCATGTAAATGTGCATTTCAAGAAGCTGCATCCAAAATTAGGTCTTCTGGAGTAAGTATTTCTATTTTATTTTTAGAAATTAGAAGAAATTAAGGAATTTGACTAGAACCCACAGCTGGGAATACAAGCCCTATCATTTTGGCCAGTGCAGGTATTCCAGTGATTTCATATGAAACACCATTCAAAGCCAATTTGCTGAGATAGAGAAAAATATGAAAACAGGATTCAAGATATTATGCAAAATTTTGCAAATATATCTCTTAGTTTTGTACAGCACAATTCATTAACAATGGGGAAAATATCAGAAAATTCTGAAGCCAAGGGACGGGTCCCTGTTTTCTAAGAAATATACAATATTAGTACTCCTTACAGATTGGAAGTCATTAGGAATATAAAATCTGGGTTGCTGTGAGTTTTCTGGGCTGTATGACCATGTTCCAGAAGCATTCTCTCCTGATGTTTCACCCGCATCCACATGACAGGCATCCACAGAGGTTGTGAGGTCACCTAGGAAATTAGGCAAGTGGGGTTTATATATCTGTGGAATGATGTCCAGGGTGGGAGAAAGAACTCTTGTCTGTTTAAGGCAAGTGTGAATGTTGCAATTGGCCACCTTGGTTAGCATTGAATGGCCTTGCAGCTTTAAAACCTGGCTGTTTCCTGCCTGGGAGGATCCTTTGTTGGGAGGTGTTATATGCAATTTGGTTTGGCACAAATTATCATGTTTGAAGCATTAAATGTGTGTTTTGTTTTGGCAATAATGATACATGTAATTGTTTTTAAACATTTTTGTTTCAAAAAGAACTAAAAGATTCTGAAATGTAAAAACAAAACAAAACAAAACAAAAAACCTCACCTGAAGTGTAAAGAGCTGCTTTGGTTTGCTAATTTATGAGGAACTAGCCAAGAATTATTTTTTTAAACTAAACACTGAGAAATTAGCATTAGCAAAACAAGGAAAACAATTTTTGTCTCTTCTAGTCCTCCAAAGTATTAGACAACCCCCAATTCCCTCGTTTTAAAAAGAAGGGCAAAAAAGGAAACAAAGACCATGAATTGCAATGATTGATACTGTATATCATGTTACATAAAGGTAGTCAGCTCTCTGCTAGGTTTTCATCCCATAGATACCAAAAAGTGTGGATGCTCAAATAGCATGATACTTATTACCACAGTGTAGTCAAAAGGGGCCCCTTAAATAAAATGATAAGATCAAGGTTTGTTTGGTGGGGGTATTATCAAGCCATAGATAGTAGAATTGTTCAGAAACAATTTGGGAGAAGTAAACTATGTTTTAATTTTTAATATCATTCTAAAAATATTCTAGAGGTTTTCAAAAAATTGGGGGAGGGAGCAAGGAGTGATAATCAGCATGATTTTAGAAGCTGGTCCATGACTTGGTCACACCAAGTCTCTAGGGCAGCAGAAAATAAGCTTGCTTCCTTCTCCCTATGACTTCCCCTCACATATTTATACATATTTATGTCTCCTCTTAGCCTTCTCTTCTGCAGGCCAAACATGCCCAGCTCTTTCAGCCACTCCTCATAGGACTTGTTCTCCAGATTGATGAAGTATATCCTATAATATCCCAACACCTTCCCCAACCTGAGCATGCTAAGAATCCTAATCTAGTGGCTTCTTGAACATAAGTGTAGATTAAAACCCCATATATCTCCTTTTCTGTCACCAGACACATTCTGAAGCAAGGCCCCCATACTTGTTAGTTGCCTATGACAGGACTTCTTAAACTCTTTCTACTCAGTTGTGATTGCTTTCGGACTGAGATTTTTTTTTGTGAACCCAGCTATATAGTTGTATAAAATAGGTAGAAAATCAAACATTTAATGATAACAAATCAGCCTTTACAAGGCGGGAGAAACAGACTGATTTTACTTTTTTTGTGAAGTACAGCGGAAGCATTTTCTGCAGAGTCCACCGTAAACACTGCAACTTGTCGCCAACTGATTTGTGTAAATGGGTGGCATTCAGAAACCTTTGACTGTTGCCAAAATTTTCAGGATCCCAACATAGAGCAAAGGGGAACCCATTGGGGACAGGATCCAAGGTTTAAGAAACAGTGGCCTATGACCTCTCTTTCAGAACCTCTTTGGACTACAACTTCCAACTCACACCCAGCATAGACACTTGCGGGGCATGCCCCTCCCCACTCAATATTCTCCAACTCCCCCAGATACCTTACAAATCCTGGTTACCAACATCACACTAGCCTCCTAAGTCTATGATTCCTCAGGGCTTCAAAGAAAATGTTTTGGACAAGAGTCAACCCATTTCAGAATAAGTCACTCATCAGGTATGGAATCTACGCAGCTCTCCTCGTGCAGGTACATATACAAATGGCAGGGATACAAGCCAATGGTTTCCCCTGAAACATCCATGCCCTTTGCAATCTTCTCCCAACAACCACCCTCCTCTTTTGTGTTCCTTTGCCTCCTACCCACATTGCCACTGGATTGCCAGTATTAAGAGCAATTTCTGGGCTACACAACCAATTCAAAGAGGATGCTGCACTTACCCAACCCAGGTAGATTCTGGGAGGGAAGGAGGAAGGAAGGGAGTAAAGCAAGCAAGCAAGGTTTCATAGAAAAAAGTGAAAGAATGGTAGAGATCATATGGGATGGGATGGGAAGAGAAGACAGCAATTTGCATGTACACTGATACCTTCCCAGATTAAGGGACAAGATGTAGCGTCCATGTGTTCAGAAAGTGTTTGTTAGGGACTTTTAGGTATATCATCTGGGGGCCCTTCCACACAGCCCTATAAGACAGAATATCAAGGCAGAAAATCCCACAATATCTGCTTTGAACTGGTTTATCTGAGTCCACACGGTCATATATCCGAGTTCAAAGCAGATCATGTGTGGTTTTATTCAGCTCTGTGGAATGGGCCTGGAACTCCACTTCCCATTATACTTTATTTCACCTCAACCATGTTAGGAAGCTCTGAAACTTCATAGAGGAAAGGACTTCATAGAAGAAAAACTCACAAAATCTTAGCTATGCAATGCCACACAATAAAGACATTGACACTACAATGTCCGTTGCCACATTGCCATTGTCTAACAATGAGCAGCAAGTTGCCTTTTGGCCCTGGTGTTTCCAAGCCCATAGAAGTAGCCCAGATCTTAAGGGAAGTTACTTTTCCTGTTGCTAAAGGAATTAGAATTTTATTGTCTAGATTTTATGACCCTTTGTCTCCCAAGGTCCCAGTGTCCAAAGGGAGAAATGACCTTGGCATGCATTGATATTGTTCCAAACCATCTCAATGGAAAACAACAAAGCCAACATCTAAAGACAAAGGTAGGCCTGTGACTGAAGCATCTTCATCTTTTTCTTCTTCTCCTGTATGATTTTGAGCACCTTTACCTTGTACAGAAGTCAGTGAAGCTTTGAAAGCTTTCATGCGGTCTTGTGTTTATTTTTGGTTGCCCCAATAAAGAGCAGTGTTGTAGATTTGGGATGTTGCTGTATTAAGCCAACAATGTGTTCATCAGCCGAAAGTAACACTATGTAACAAAATTTGAAACATTTTCTGTTCCTGGTTTGAAAGTGTTATTTCCTATTTAATTGTGCAGTAGAATGATAAAATCATAGAATCCTAGAGTTGGAAGAGACCTTGTGGGCCATCCAGTCCAACTTCCTGCCAAGAAGCAGGAAAATCGCATTGTAGTTGCATTGTACTTGCATTAAAGTAGTTGTTATACTCCAGAAACTTTGTTTTTGTGGCTGCCACAAACTGTGTTGAATTGGTTGAGACTCAAGGAGATATTCACTGAAAAATTATAGCAAAAATGTGCTATATGTGGAACAGGGTGGGGAGAAAGGCAGCAGGCACATCTTGGCATTAATAATTACACTATGTAAAAAAATTGGAAAATTTTCTGTTCCTGGTATGAAAGTGTTATTTCCTGTTTAATTGTGCGGTAGTTAGATTGGCCCCTGGTGGTGGCGCAGTGTGTTAAAGCGCTGAGCTGTTGAACTTGCAGACCGAAAGGTCCCAGGTTCAAATCCCGGGAGCGGAATGAGCGCCCGCTGTTAGCCCCAGCTCCTGCCAACCTAGCAGTTCAAAAACATGCAAATGTGAGTACATCAATAGGTACCGCTCCAGCGGGAAGGTAAGGGCACTGCATGCAGTCATGCTGGCCACATGACCTTGGAGGTGTCTACGGACAACACCGGCTCTTCGGCTTAGAAATGGAGATGAGCACCAACCCCCAGAGTCGGTCACGACTGGACTTAACATCCGGGGAAAACCTTTACCTTAGTTAGATTGAAAGTAGCTATTCTACTCCAGAAACGTCATTTTTGTGGATGTCACAAATTATATTGAATTGGTTGAGACTCAATGAGATATACAGTGAAAAACTATAGCAAAATGTGCCGCAGGATATCCTGCAAAAACAATGTTTTGGCAATTTAATAAACTGAGTCCCCTTGGAAACATAGGATGGAATATAAATAATATGAATAAAGTTATTCTTCTTATTGTTGTTGTTGTTGTTGTTGTTTTCCATGTTTTATGGTAGAACCAATTAGGAAATGAAATGCATAATCCAGGAACAAAAAATGTGTTACACAGTAATTAATCACTCTGTAAAACGGAAGGAGCCATGCCCTGACTCCCTTTCATCCACACATCACACAGCAGTCCATTGGGAGGAGCAAGCAATCCTGGGTTTTGTAGGCTGAATTCCAGAGGGGTAGCCATGTTAAAACTTCCAGCCCCTTAAAGATGGAAGACATCTATTATGGCAACTGCTTTTGTGGGCCAAATGTTATTAATAACCAGGCGCTCCACCCTCCTCCAATAGAAATCCCAAGACTTCAGCAATGCTGCTTATTTTTGGATGTCACAGCCCTGTGAGATTTTTGGAAGCTAAGACCAGGCTGTGTCTTCAGTCCCACCATAGTCACAAACTGGGGCTGACACCTCACACTAGATTCCTTTTCCCTTGTCACCCGGCATTGAAATCTCAAAATAAACAATAGGAAAGAGAGTAGGAAAGGGGGCTCATCCTCCTTTTTGATGGTTGAGACAGGGCCTAGTATATCCCAGGATCTGATCCCAGGTTTTCTGTATATCTCCGATTATCTGGCCATGTGGACTCATATAATCCAGTTAAAGCAGAAAACCTGGGATCAGATCCTGGGATATAGGGCCTGTCAGGAAGGGCCCCGAGAGAAGGGTGTTATGTTTCTTTTAAAAGACACAGCTGATTCCAGACAAAATGGGATAGTGTTGGGGGGGGGGGGGGGGGGCGGGACAAATCAAACAAAGGCCTTTGCTTGTGCTCCATCCACCAGAAGGATCCTGGCTAAAAACAAAACATCAGGGGAACTGGATTGTTGAGCATTTTTCGGGCTTTATGGCCATGTTCCAGAAACATTCTCTCCCGATGTTTCACCCACATCTATGGCAGGCATCATCAGAGGTTGTGAAGTATATTGGAAAAGGCCCGGGCTGTGGCACAAGCTGGTGAGCAGCCAGCTGCAGCCAGCTGAGACCAATCACTCGGACCAAGAGGTCATGAGTTCGAGGCCAGGTCGGAGCCTGCATTTGTCTTCTGTCTTTGTTCTATGCTGTCGTGTCTGGGCATGGCCCCATGTAAGCCGCCCCGAGTCCCTCCGGGGAGATGGGGCGGGATATAAGAATAAAATTATTATATTATTATTATTAAGGCATTGAATGTTTGCCTTATATGTGTAATGTGATCCACCCTGAGTCCCCTTCGGGGTGAGAAGGGCGGAATATAAATACTGAAAATAAATTAAAAATAAATAAATAAATAAATAAAACTAAGCAAGGGAGGTTTATATATCTATGGAAGGTCCAGAGTGGGAGACAGGACTCTTGTCTGTTGGAGGCCAGTGTGAATGTTGCAATTAATTACCTTGATTAGCATTAATGGCCTTGCAAGCTTCATTCCTGCCTGGGGGAATCCTTTGTTCAGAGAAAGGGCCCACTTTGATCTGCCCCACCCTTCCCAAGAGCCTTTTTTCAGCCCATCAGTGATGGGGACACATGCCAGGCTTGTCTCCTGCACTGCAACTTTAAGGACATCCCGCTTTCCCTCTGTGTGAGTGACTCCATTTCTGCTGCATTGCTGATGCTGACCCTTCCCTTTGCCATCCCGTTTCTTGCCTTTCCAGCACAATCCTGAGGCTGCTGTTGCAAAAGATTGAGGGCCTTTCCACACTGCTATATAACCCAGAATACCGAGGCAGAAAATCCCACAGGATCTGCTTTGAACTGGGTTATCTGAGTCCACGCTGCCATATATTCCAGTTCAAAGCAATGTGGGATTTTATTCAGCTGTGTGGAAGGGGCCTTAGGGAAAAACCCCAAAACCACAGTCCCCTTCCAGACAAACATTGCGGCAGGGAGTCTTATTTTTAGGAGAGAATAAAGGGGAGGGGGGTACATTGCAGTAAGGGCAATGGCTGAGACGCATCTACAAGGTCAGCGTGTCTTTGTGCCATTTTGTTTTTTTGTGCCATTCAGTAGAGGTTTATGAAATACAGACAACATTTGCCTTGCCCCCAGTGGAATATGCTACTAGTAGCGCCTGACTAGTAGCTATTGCTTGAGTATGTTTCAATGTATTGTATGTTTTATGCAATTGAAATGTATCTTATGTTGTTGTATTTTACTGTTGCATTACTGTGCTTGGTCCATATGTAAGCTGCCCTGAGTCCCTTCGGGGAGATGGGGTGGGATATAAGAATAAAGTTGTTGTTATTATTATTATTATTATTATTATTATTATTATTATTATATTATGACACAGCAAACAAGATAGATATGCTGGATTTCGTATCACAAAATCACAAGTTGAACACTTCCCAAGTATCTAGGACTGTGTGATGTATTATTATTATTATTATTATTATTATTATTATTATTATTATTTTATTATGACACAGCAAACAAGATAGATATGCTGGATTTCGTATCACAAAATCGCAAGTGGAACACTTCCTGAGTGTCTAGGACTGTGTGATGTATAATAATTATTATTATTATTATTATTATTATTATTTTATTGTGACATAGCAAGCAAGATAGATATGCTGGATTTTGTTTCACAAAATCACAAGTCGAACACTTCCCAAGTGTCTAGGACTGTGTGATATATAATAATAGTAATTATTATTATTATTATTATTTTATGACACAACAAGCAAGATAGATATGCTGGATTTTGTTTCACAAAATCACAAGTCGAACACTTCCCAAGTGTCTAGGACTGTGTGATGTATTTTCGGATGATGCGTACAGATCCCAGTAGAGTGGCCTTTTGCAGTTGGCAAATCGTGATTTTGTCAATGTCTATTGTTTCCAAATGCCGGCTGAGATCTTTTGGCACGGCACCCAATGTGCCGATCACCACCGGGACCACCCGTACTGGTTTCTGCCAGAGTCTTTATTATTATTATTATTATTATTATTATTATTATTATTATTATTATTATTTGCTTCCCTTGAGCTTGGAAAGGGCGCGGGGGAGAGAGAGATGTCCCCTCCTTATAATAACGCATGCAGGTGGGCACAAGCAGTGTCCTTTTGTTTGCCCTTCTTAAGACCATTATGTGAGGAAAGGGGGCCTGGTATTCGGCTTTGATCCCTGCGTGGTGCAGGCAGGCATCTCCTCTATTCTTCCTCTGCCTCGCTTTTCAAGGCGAAGGCGCGAGCCGGTGAGTGAGCGCGCGAGCGAGCGCGCGCCTGCCAGTGCCTTGCCTACTTGCATCCTTCTTTTCCTCCGAGTGGCATTTGCAAACGACACGCGCCCACGGAGGATGGAGGAGAGCGGGAGCGCGCGCACGGGGGGAGGGGGGGAGAGAAATGGGAGGGGGGAATGGGAGGGGGAGGCGCTCCAACCCCTCCCCGAAGGCGACGGCTGCCAGCTCCTTTTGTTCGGCTGCAAAATGCAGCCCGTCTGCGCACAGGCTCTCACTATCGCCTCCCCCCCCCCCCCCACTTCTTTCTTTCAGCCCCACAGGGTGGGAGGGAGTCAGGGAGCCGAGGGTGCGGCAGGGGAAAGGGGCCCAAGATGCTGCTGATGCTGCTAAGGATGATGACACGATTCCCCTCCTTTCCATTTCCATCCCTTTTCTTAAGACACGCATCCCGGTGCAAAAAGCGCGTCCCTTCTAAGAGCTGGTGTTATTCCTGCTCTAGAAGACACACACATAAGACACACAACCCTCAGCATCACCTTAAGCAAGGCCATTTCGGGGCGCTCCCCCTCCTCCATCTCCCATACACACCCTCCCCACTCCCAAAGGCACACGCGTGTCAGTGGACGCATCCAGACGTGCGCGCAGGAGGGTAAAAAAGAAAGGCAGGCACGGCCGCGTTCCCTCTCTCCGTTGAGCCGAGCCAGGCACGCCCCAAGGAGAGGACGAAGCGCCCTTCAAACGCCCCACTCCTTGCACCCCAAACGGCCCCTATCTATACGCACACACATACATATATAATCTATCTATATATGGGGTGCTAAGACCATATATATATAGATATAGATAGATAGTTAGATAGATAGATAGATAGATAGATATGCAAGGAAACGGGGGTGTTTTCTCAGAGGCTCCTCTTCCCCACCTAGGCACCCCCCCCAGCCCCCCCCCCCCATTTCTTCTCTCCAAACGCCCTCGCTTTTTCTCCCTTCCCTGCGTGACCATCCGATAAAGAAAAGGCAGGCGCTAGATTTCTTCGATTCCAAGACAATATTTTACCCCTTAGGTATAAACCTCTCTAGAAATGGGGTGCGGGTGGTGGGTTTTGTCGGTGGCCCCTGAAATGAGGGCGCGCCTTCGTATCCAATGGCGTCTGACACACGCTGTATACACACACGCTGCCGTTTTGTGTGTGTGTGTGTGTGTGGCATGTAAGGAAAGAGGGAAGGAAAGAAAGAAGGAATGAGGGAGCAAGGGAAGGAAGGAAGGAAGGAAGGAAGGAAGGAATGAAGGAAGGAAGGAAGGAAGGAGAGAGGGATTGAGGGGGAGAAGGATGGATGGAGGGAGGGAAGGATGGATATATGGAAGGAAGGAAGGAGAGAGGGAGGGAGGAAGGAAGGAAGGATTGAGGGAGGGAAGGATGGATGGATGGATGGATGGATGGATGGAAGGAAGGAGAGAGGGATTGACGGAGGGAGGGAAGGATGGATGTATGGAAGGAAGGAAGGAGAGAGGGAGGGAAGGAATCAAACTGGCGTGTTTTGTGTGTGTGTTTATATATGTGTGTGTGTGCATGTATTATGTGTGTGTATATATGCATGTGTATATGTATGTATGTCTATATATGCGTATGAGCGTATATGTATATATGTGTGTATATATGTATAAGTGTATATATATGTGTGTGTGTGTATGTGTGTGTGTATATACATACACACATAACACACACACAGAAGGGCAGATTTTGGTTACCTCCGATATCTCCCCCCCCCCCCACCCACCCCCAATACACATACACACATAACACGCACACACAAAAGGGCAGTTTTTGGTTACCTCCGACGTCTCTCCCCCTAATACACACACACACACACATAACACACACAGAAGGGCAGCTTTTGATCACCTCCAGTATCCCCCCAATGCACGTAACACACACAGAAGGGCAGCTTTTGCTTACCTCCGGCATCCCCCCCCCCCCAATACACACACACACACACACACATAACACACACACAGAAGGGCAGCTTTTGGTCACCTCCGGTATCCCCCCCCCCCCCAATGCACATAACACACACAGAAGGGCAGCTTTTGGTCACCTCCGGTATCCCCCCCCCCCCCAATGCACATAACACACACAGAAGGGCAGCTTTTGCTTACCTCCGGCATCCCCCCCAATATATACACACACATAACACACACACACAGTAGGGCAGCTTTTGATCACCTCTGGTATCCCCCCCCAATGCACATAACACACACAGAAGGGCAGCTTTTGCTTACCTCCGACATCTCCCCCCCCCCCCCCCCATAATACACATAACACAAAAGGGCAGCTTTTGGTTGCCTCCGACATTTCCCCCCAATCTAATTCCGCACCCTAGAATCCAAGCAGCCCCACCGATATCCGTTATATACACCTTTCTATATACACACACATAGAGAGCACCACGTCGCTTCATTGGGGTGGGATTGGGAGGTGTGAACAATCCCCTCTCCATCCAAACCAGTCCTTGGAGAGCATTGTACTCCTTTCCACAAAGCCCCAATGCGTACAAATTGTTTTTTCCCCTTTGGGGGGGGGGGTTCCGTAGCATACACATACACACACACAAATCGCTCCTTCTCCCTCCCTCCCCCGATAAAAAAGAGAAGCCACGGGCGGGGCAAATACCTACAGTGACCATGCTTAGGGCGCGCCGGGCTCCAGCCGGGTATCGGCGGCGGCGGCGGCGGCTCCTTGGTGGACGAGGACGGCTCTAGCAGCGGGCTTCTTGGCCGCCCCCTCCTCCTCTTCTTCCTCTTCCTCCTCCTCTACGGGTGGGGCGGGTCGGAAGGAATGGGCCCCCCGATTCGCCTCCTTCTTCTGTTCGTAGCCCTCCCCCCTCCTTCCAAGACGATGCTGCGTACAAAAGAGGACGGATGGATGGATGGAAGGAGGCAAGGCGGTGGGGCTGGCAGCAGTAGCACACGTCCGGATTGGGAGGGGAGAGGGGAGGGGAGGAAAGGAAGAGGGCGGGCGAGAGATAAATGGATGCGACGCCGAGATTGTAGGGGGGGGTTTTTTTGTGTCTCTGGGATGAAGGCGGTGGTGATGGTGTGGATGATGTTTTGGTGGTTGTTGTTGTTTCCCGACCAAGGCTGAAAGAACTCCACGCCGCAGAAGCGATGCAGGGAAGGAAGGAAAAGGAGGGAGTGGGGGGAAAGCAGAGAAAGAAAAAGAAGAAAAAGACGGGGAGGGGGGAATGAAAAGGTGGAGAAGGGGAAAAGGGAGGGGAGCGGAGGAGGAGGGGCTGGGCGGGCGGAGAGGCGCACAATGGTCCTTTAAACGCCCTTGACTGGGTACACGCGGGATTTGGGGGGAAGGAAAGGAAAGAAGGAGGGAGAAAGGAAGGAGGGAGAGAGATAGGAAGGAGGGAGAGATAAAGGAGGGAGAGAGATAGGAAGGAGGGAGAAGCGCACTGCTCTTCTGCCCCCCTCCTTTCCTCCTTCTTCGGCCAAACAGTCCAAGGAGTCAGGGCTGTAGCCAGAAAAAAAAAATTCGGGAAGGGTTTTGAACCCCTGGTTCAGACCTCTCAATATCTGCTTGAGATAGTGCCTGGAGGGACTCTTAATTTTTTGCATGGGGATTTGGTTAACCAGTTAAAATTCATGATTAAGACAGGTTTTTTTTAATCTGAAAAATTTCGGGGGGGGGGGGTTGAACCCCTAAAAAAAACCCCTGACTACAGGCCTGCAAGGAGTGGCCCCTCTATCCATCCAGGGCTTTTAGGATCCCCACTTCTTTCCTTTCCCATTGGAGGCCGCACCCTGCTTCGCCCCTTGGACCTAGGGACAGCCATTGGGCAGAATCAGGTGCTTAAAATGGGATGGAAGAGGGATAAAGGCATCGCATCCTTCCCTCCCCAATAGTCTTCGTATGTTTCTCCTCATCGCCAATGAAACGGGAAAACGCTAATTCGGATCTCGACACACACACAAACACACACACACCGAGGAATTTGAAGCGGGGAGGACGCAGAGAACAGGTGTTGGTGGGGAGACGTATCAGCGAGGAGGAGGAGGGAGGGAAGCAGGAGAACAGAGCGCAGCATCAGCATCCGAAAGGGCGAGGAGGAGGAGGAGGAGGAGGGAGACCAAGCAGCGCCGACTTCTGCGCAGCCGCAGCGCCTGATCCACTAGTTCAGTGGTTCTCAGGAGCCTCCGGTGGCCTAGGGGATAAAAGCCTTGTGACTTGAAGGTTGGGTTGCTGATCTGAAGGCTGCCAAGTTCAAATCCCACCCGGGGAGAGCGTGGATGAGCTCCCTCTGTCAGCTCCAGCTCCATGAGAGAGGCCCTCCCACAAGGATGGTAAAACATCAAAACATCCTGGCGTCCCCTGGGCAACGTCCTTGCAGACGGCCAATTCTCTCACTCCAGAAGCAACTCAGGTTGCTCCTGACACGAAAGAAAAAAGTGGTTCCCAACCTTCCTAATGCCACGGCCCCCTTAATACAGTTCCTCATGTTGCGGTGACCCCCAGCCATAAAATCATTTCCTTTGCTACTTCATAACTGTCATTTTGCTACTGTTATGAATCGTAATCTGGAGCCCCGGGTGGCGCTCCATGCAGTCATGCCGGCCACATGACCTTGGAGGTGTCTAGGGACAACGCCGACTCTTCGGCTTAGACATGGAGATGAACACCAACCCCCAGAGTCAGACAGGACTAGACTTTATATCAAGGGGAAAAACCTTTACCTAATCTTTACCTATGAATCATGTAAATATGCAGGATGTATTTTCATTCACTGGACCAAATTTGGCACAAATACCCCATACACCCAAATTTGAATACTGGGAGGGGGATTGATTTTGTCATTTGGGAGTTGTAGTTGCTGGGATTTAAAGTGCTCCTACAATCAAAGAGCATTCTGAACTCCACCAATTATGGAAGTGAACCAAACATGGCACACAGAACTCCCATGACCACAGAAATACAGTAGAGTCTCGCTTATCCAACGTAAACAAGCCGGCAGAACGTTGGATAAGCGAATATGTTGGATAATAAGGAAAGACTAAGGAAAAGCCTATTAAATATCAAATTAGGTTATGATTTTACAAATTAAGCAACAAAACATCATGTTATACAACAAATTTTACAGAAAAAGTAGTTCAATACACAGTAATGCTATGTAGTAATTACTGTATTTACAAATTTAGCACCAAAATATAACGATGTATTGAAAACATTGATTACAAAAATGCATTGGATAATCCAGAACGTTGGATAAGTAAGACTCTACTGTACTGTACTGTACTGGAAAGGTTTGGTGGGCATTGACCTTGAGTTCTGGAGTTGTAGTTTACCTATATCAGGGAGCACTGTGGACTTCAACAATGATGGATCTGGACCATACTCAGTATGCCCAAATCTGAACATTGGTGGAGTTTGGGGATAATAGACCTAACTATTTGGGAGTTGTAGTTGCTGGGAATTATAGTTCACCTACAATCAAAGAGCATTCTGAACTCCATCAACCATGGAATTGAAATTGCAGTTGCCCAAAAGATATTCTTCATTCATTCATTCAGTCATTTCTGACTCTTTGTGACCTCATGGAACAGTCCACACCAGAGCTCCCTGTTGGCCGTTGCCTCCCCCAATTCCTTCAAGTTCAAGCCAGTCCTTCAAGGATACCATCCATCCATCTCGCCCTTGGTTGGCCTCTCTTCCTTTTTCCTTCCATTTTCCCCAGCATCATGATCTTTTCCAAGCTTTCCTGTTTTCTCATGATGTGGCCAAAATGCTTCAACTTTGCCTCCAATATCCTTCCTTCCAGTGAGCAGCCGGGCATAAGATATACACTCCCTTAAAACCTTTTAGTTTAAAATATCCACTCAGATATATAAAACAAACTCTTCTTTGAAAATTAACTATCTTGTTTACTCAAAAACATCTTGTATTAATTCACCATACAGGTACATTTCTTATTAAAGTTTGGTTATAGATAGGATGTAGCTTCTCTCTGTGTATTGAATACACAGGATATCATTCTTAATCAATAGTCCATAGTCTTTTAGTATACTCACTGAAGTCCATAACTATACATGCATACATTAAAGTCTCTAAAGAATATTTCTCTATGGAAGTCCAAACAGATATCTGCTTTCTTTGAAGACCAAACACATACTGAACACAAAATGGAGTCCTGAGTCTGAACATGCTCAGTACAATCACATATCTGTAACTCCTCCCACACCAGAGAGGTACAATCAAACTGGCAAATCAAAATACACATAGAATGCAGGTTAGCAAATATATACATTAACAAATAAATAGCGAAGGCTTTGGAGGTTGCTATTTCCAACAGCTGCAAAGATGTGTGTGTGTGTGTGGGGGGGGTCTGTGAATCATCGAATCACAGTGTTGGAAGAGACCCCCGCCCCAAGTGCTATCTGGTTCAACCCGCTTCTGCCAGGCACACAATCCAAGCATTTCTGCAGGTCCGTAATTGGGGAAAAAATCGGGAGGGGTTGAAACTTTTTTCCCTGGAGATGACTTTTCAGGCCAGTGTCTCCTGATCTGGCATGAGATTTTAACAAGGCCCTGAAATGACCATCACTGTGCAAAGGTTTTTCACAGGGAACAGGTCCTGAATCATTACTCCCTCTTAAAGTCAGTTCTTGTCGGCCACAAAGGGCAATAGTTTCCACAATTAGCTGAAATTTCTTTCTGTATTCTTCTGCTTTCTTCTTATTTCCTTTATCATGATGACAGGCTACATCAAGACGGTTTCCACTGTGAATGAGCAAGAAGTTTCAGCCAAGCACAAGTTGTTCTGATGGTACTCTGTTTGGTGTCTATTGAAGGGCTCTTTCACACTGCCCTTTATCCCAGGATCTCATCCCAGATTATTCGATTTAAACTGGAATATATGAGTCCCTACTGCCAGATAATCCAGGATAAACAGATAATCTAGGATCACATCCTGGGATATAGGGGCAGTGTGGAAAGGCCCAAAGACTTATATTGCATTTCTCCATCACACCAATGGTTTAGCCACCAATGCACCTAGCTTCTGATGACCACCTTTACGCTCAGCTTCTCCTCCAAACAACACACCATACTTACTTACAGAGTACAACTTGTATATGAAATGAATAGGCTAGCCAGGGAAATTTGCTAAACCATTTGGGTTGAAATCTTTGATGCCTCCTCTTATCCACAGGAAATACATATCCTGGCAATGGAGTCTGGATTTTGCACTAGTTGAGCTTTTATGTGATCATCAGAAACTGTCTTGTTCATATAAACTCCAATGACACAACTTCTTTTTCTCTTTGCTTCTGTTCCATGGTTTCTTTGGCAGGGCTTCCACTATGGTTGCTTCCACTATGTTAGCTATTGCTGCTGTTGCAATGTAAATTGGTAGAAAGTTGGTAATAATCATGTAAATTTGGTTGAGATAGTGCTTGTAGTTCTGGAAGGATTCAAATATTTGCTTCTCATATACTTGGCAGGGGGGTTTGGTTAACCAGTTAAAAATCATGAGTAAACCAGGGATTTTTGTTTTCAACCTGAAATTTTTCATGGCTGGTTTGAACCCCTAAACCACCCCCTTGGCTAGTGGCTTGCATTTCCAACAGATGGCCATCCAGCTAAAAAACCTCCAGAGAAGGAAACCCCCACCACACTTTGAGGAACAGTTTTTAATTTCAGGAACTTCTTAATGTTCAAGTGGCATTGCTTCCCCCACCCCACAGTTTGAATCCATAGCTCTGTGTCCTACTCCCCATTGAATCCTAGTCTCCAGGGCAGCAGAAAACAAGCATGCCTGCTCTTCAATGTGAAATGGCCTTCATCTGCCCGCACTCAGTCAGTCAACCAGAGAAGATGAGGAGCCTTCAAGGAAATTCTCCTGAAATATGCTAAGAAGAAGCATGAAGTTCACACCAAAGATAGCGAGGCCCACAGGAGTACCTCTCCCTGTGAGGACCCCTGGAGTTCAATATTATAGGTGGCTTCTTAAGAGAGATTCCCCCCATATTCAATAGCAGAGGCCTCATCCACACTGACCATCGAATGTAGTTGGAAGCTAGTTTCAAACTGCAAAATGAAGAAACTAACAAAATGAAGTTCAACAGGGATAAATACAAGATACTTCACTTCAGCAGAAAAAAATGGAATGCAAAGATAAAGAATGGGGGACGCCTGGCTAGACAGCAGTAAATGTGAAAAAGATCTTGGAGTCCTTATGGACAAGTTAAACATGAGCCAGCAATGTGATGCGGCTGCTAAGAAAGCCAACGGGATTTGGCCTGCATCAATAGGAGTATAGTGTCTAGATCCAGGGAAGTCATGCTCCCCCTCTATTCTGCTTTGGTCAGACCACACCTGGAATACTGTGTCCAATTCTGGGCACCGCAGTTGAAGGGAGATGTTGACAAGCTGGAATGTGTCCAGAGGAGGGCAACTAAAATGATCAAAGGTCTGGAAAACAAGCCCTATGCAGCTTAAAGAACTGGGCATGTTTAGCCTGCAGAAGAGAAGGCTGAGAGGAGACATGATAGCCATGTACAAATATGTGAGGGGAAGTCACAGGGAGGAGGGAGCAAGCTTTTTTTCTGATGCCCTGCAAACTAGGATATGGAACAATGGCTTCAAACTACAGGAAAGGAGATTTCACCTGAACATCAGGAAGAACTTCCTCACTGTGAGGGCTGTTCGACAGTGGAACTCTCTGCCCCTGTGGTGGAGGCTCCTTCTTTTGAGGCTTTTAAGCAGAGGCTGGATGGCCATCTGTCGGGGGTGCTTTGAATGCGATTTCCTGCTTTAGCAGGGGGTTGGACTGGATGGCCCATGAGATCTCTTCCAACTCTACTATTCTATGATTCTATGATTCTAGGTGCCAAATGATAAGTGCATGAAAGAAAGCCCTTAATGCGCATTAGCATTCTGGTTTGTTATCATCACCATCCAGGCTTTAACTGGTTCCAGGATTTTTTATGTAATCGTTTGCATAGTGATGCCAGTCTTTTCAATCCCAGTTTGAAATAGTATTCATTAACCCACGAAGATGGGGCCTGGGGAGCAAGACAACCACCCATTCCAGGAGGAGCTGAAACAGACAGTCAAGTTCCCTGTCTTTCCAACTGCATTTGGCCCTACCAGTTCAACTGGTAAAATTCTTTAAAGCAGGCATGTCTATCTCATTTTCATGGAGGGCCACATCAGCCTTAAAGTTGCTGTTGAATCCATGGATGGAGAATCCATTGATAAGAGGGAGAACTAGTGTATGGGCAGATAAAGCAGGGGCTGATAACCTTAGTGGGCTCTTCTGATATTCAGGCTTTGATGTTGTTAGCTGCCATCAAGTTGACTTTGATCAATGGTGACCCCATGAATGAAAGACCTCCAAGTCATACCTTCATCAACAACCTTCCTCACTTCCTTGATTGATTCCATCCACCTGGAATGTGATTTTCCTCTTCCTACTGCTTTTACCTGACCAAGCATCATTGCCTTTTCTAATGAGGTATATCCAATGCTGGCCATTTTAAAACCTGGGAAAGATGCCTCCAATGCCAGGAACTATCAACCAATCTCCCTCTTATGTCATCTATATAAAGTCTATGAGAGGGTGCTATTAAATCAACTAGGACCTGTTATCGAACCCGAGCTTATTCCACAACAAGCAGGTTTCAGACCAGGGAAAAACTGTACAAGTCAAATTCTTCATCTGACTGAGCATATTGAGGAAGGCTATGAGAAAGGCTGCATTACGGGAACAGTTTTTGTGGACCTTACGGCAGCCTATGACACGGTGCAACATAGAAAAATGCTGCATAAAGTCTACCATATCACCCGGGACTTTGATTTTACAAAAACTGTCCAGCCCTCCTAGAAAACCACAGCTTCTATGTGGAGTTTCAGGGTCAGAAAAGCAGATGGAGGAGGCAAAAGAATGGTTTACCCCAAGGCAGTGTTCTTCCCCGACCTTATTTAACATCTTCACGAACGATCAGCCACAACCACCACTCACAAAGAGTTTTATATATGCTGATGACCTTGGCCTCACAACACAAGCGAAAGATTTTGAAACAGTTGAAAAGCAACTCACTAATGCCTTGAAAGATCTCTCCAGCTACTACAAAGAGAACCACCTGAAGCCCAACCCTGCCAAGACACAAGTGTGTGCTTTCCACCTACGTAACTGTGAAGCCAACAGGAAACTGAAAGTTACTTTGGAAGGCCAAGAGCTCGAACACTGTTTCCATCCTAAATATCTTGGTGTCACCTTAGATCGAACATTAACATATAGGAAACACTGCATGAACACCAAGCACAAAATAGCTGCACGCAACAACATCCTGCGGAAACTGACTGGCAGCTCATGGGGTGCAGACCCACAAGTAATAAGAACATCAGCCCTGGCCTTGTCTTTCTCAACTGCTGAGTACGCCTGTCCTGTTTGGCACAAGTCTGCCCATGCAAAGCAGGTGGACATAGCACTGAATGAAACATGCAGAATCATCACAGGATGCCTTAAACCTACACCTGTTGATAAACTCTACAAGTTTGCTGGCATTGCCCCTCCTGACGTGCGACGGGAAGTTGCTGCTAACGGTGAGAGAAAAAAGGTCGAACATTGTGAAAGCCACCCACTGCATGACTATCAGCCTCCTCCCACCAGACTCAAATCAAGGAAGGGCTTCATGAGAACCACTACTCTTTTTGATGTTCCTCCAGCAACAGCAAGGGTGTCCCTCTGGGCAGCTAAACCAGGCAATTCCAACTGGATGGCCCCCCATGAGGGTCTTCCTCCAGGGGAAACCAAGAATGGGCAACTTGGAAGTCCCTGAACAGACTCAGAAGTGGAGTGGGCAGATCTAAAGACAACTTGGCAAGGTGGCACTACCTGGAGGAATCCTCCACATATGTATGCTTGCCCACAATGTCCTGCCTCATGCACGGAGGAGGAGTTGTTTAAAGCTACGGACAATGCGGTTGCTGTTGCCCGTTTTTGGTCTAAAACTATTTAGTTGCTTGTGATTTCCTTTTTCCCCCATCATTTTAAAATGTATTTGTTATGCAATGCTTTTGACACGAAATAAATAAAATGAGGTATATATCTCCTTATGATATGTCCAAAGCATGACATCTAGGGAGAGTTCAGGCTTGCTTACTCTTGCACCCATTTGTCTGTTCAGCAGTCCACAATACACATAGAATTACTCAACACCACATTTCCAATGAGTTCAATTATATTTCCTGTCTGCATTCTTCACTGTCCTGCTTTCACAACTTCACATTGTAATGGGAAATGCAATGATATGGGGTGAATCTACACTCCGCCACTGAAACTGCCATGGCTCAATGCTATGGAATCATAGGAACTGTCGTTTCACAAATTATTTTGCTTTCTTTGCCAAAGAGTGCTGGTGCCTCACCCAACTTAACTCTCATGATTCTATAGCATTGAGCCATGGCAGTTGAAGTGGTGTAGATACATTTGTAAACAATCCTAGCTATAGAATTCAATGATCTGATTATTCAGATGACAACTTTCATAATGCTGTACCACTGATTATGGGGTGGCTTCTGGGAGTTGAAGTCCAAAGTGCTCTAAAATAAACATAATACTATCTTCTACTTTCACTTCAACACACAACTCCATATATGCTCTTAGCAGCAGCCTGATAAAACTAAAAGAACAGTGATTCAATTATGGAGACTGCCTAACCTTGTTTCCCAAGGCCAGCGGTTGCTCCCATAGCCATATTGGCGGGTTTGATGTAATGCTTTGTCTAATTGAGGCAAGCCTGGACTTGGCTTTGGTTGTCATATTCAATACTGGAAAACAACATCTGCAGCAGTTGCACTCAGCATTATTTTTGCCTTTCTCCGTGAAACTAGTTGCACATGAGAGAATCTCTTCAGGCATATTTGTACTACAAATATGTTCAATCTGTGCAATGGCCATAGCTTCTCAGCACAAGCCCAAAAATAAGGCAGACTTGGGACTTTGATGTTTCTCATCAAGAGCAACGGTAGCAGCCACATTATTTATTCACTTCCTGGTATATCACCACTTGATGTAATCAAATTCCCCAATGGTAAATAAACGTCGAGGCAGTTCTGTGTTTACAGCAGGTCTTAACCATTATTCCTCTATGTGTTTGGGACTGAAGTGTGCAGAAACAGCATGGGCAAAAGTCAGGGATTTGCAGAGCTGAAGTCCTAAATTACAGAGGAATCTATGTTTGAGATAGCTAACTAGTTGTCTGATCAGACATAATACAGCTCATATATCTAGGACCACACTGGGCATGATGAATGGAGCTGGACCAGCTCCAGCCCCACTCCATTTTAAAATAAAAACACAGCTCAGCTAATTTTAATAAAGGAGCCCCCAGTGGCACAGTGGATTAATCCATTGAGCTACTGAACTTGCTGCCCAATAGGTCTGCGGTTTGAATCCGGGGGGGGGGGGGGGGGGAGAGCTCCCGCTGTCAGCCCCAACTTCTGCCAACCTAGCAATTCAAAAACATGCAAATGCAAATAGATCAATAGATACTGCCCTGGCAGGAAAGTAACAGCGCAGTCATGCCAACCACATGACCTTGGAGGTGTATATGGACAATGCCAGCTCTTTGGCTTAGAAATTGAGATGAGCACCAACCCCCATAGTCAGAGTCAGACATGACTATATTTAGTGTCAGGGGGAAACCTTTCCCTAGCTTTAATAATAATAATAATAATAATAATAATAATAATAATAATAATAATAATATCAGTACAAGAAAACCACACTACAAACTAGAGCTGACAGCTGGCACAACAAAACATTGCATGGAAAGTTCCTTGACAAAATTGAAGGAAAAGCTGACAAGGAGAAGACCTGGCTCTGGCTCACAAATGGGACCCTGAAGAAGGAAACAGAAGGCCTGATCCTTGCAGCCCAGGAGCAAGCCATCAGAACAAATGCAATTAAGGCCAAGATCGAAAAATCAGCTGATGACCCAAAATGCAGACTGTGCAAGGAAACCGACGAAACCATTGATCATATCCTCAGCTGCTGTAAGAAAATTGCACAGACAGACTACAAACAGAGGCACAACTATGTGGCCCAAATGATTCATTGGAACTTATGCCTCAAGTACCACCTCCCAGCAGTAAAGAACTGGTGGGATCACAAACCTGCAAAAGTATTGGAAAATGAGCACGCAAAGATACTGTTGGACTTCCGAATCCAGACTGACAAACTTCTGGAACACAACACACCAGACATCATAGTTGTGGAAAGAAAAAGGTTTGGATCATTGATCTTGCCATTCCAGGTGACAGTTGAATTGACGAAAAACAACAGGAAAAACTCAGCTGCTATCAGGACTTCAAGACTGAACTTCAAAGACTCTGGCAGAAACCAGTGCAGGTGGTCCCGGTGGTGATGGGCACACTGGGTGCCGTGCCAAAAGATCTCAGCCGGCATTTGGAAACAATAGACATTGACAAAATTACGATCTGCCAACTGCAAAAGGCCACCCTGCTGGGATCTGCACGCATCATCCGAAAAGACATCACACAGTCCTAAACACTTGGGAAGTGTTCAACTTGTGATTTTGTGAAATGAAATCCAGCATATCTATCTTGTTTGCTGTGTCATAATAAAATAATGATAATAATAATAATTTTATTTATAATACAGTAATAATAATAATATTAATAATAATAATAATAATAATATGAAAACCAGCATATCTATCTTGTTTGCTGTGTCATAATAAAATAATAATATATAATAATAATTTTATTTATTCCCAGCCACCATCTCCCCGAAGAGACTCGGGGCAGCTCACAGAAGCACTACAAGTGCCAAACATAAAATAACCAATACATTAACATATAGACTATAACAACATAAATTTACAACAGCAAATATATATAAAATGACACATGGTATTTTTTTAATAAATTCATAAAATGCAGCAGTGTCTGCAGATAAAACTGGCAGTCTTAAATTGGCAATCCAAGTGAAGTAAAGCAAGTGAAGCAATCACTAAGTCCTCATGTCCAACCATTAAAATCTAGTCAAGGTCAAGGTTAAAAGGTAAAGGTTTTCCCCTGACATTAAGTCTAGTCGTGACTGACTCTGGGGGTTGGTGCTCATCTCCATTTCTAAGCCGAAGAGCCAGCGTTGTCTGTAGACACCTCCAAGGTCATGTAGTCAAGGTCAAAGGCCTGTCTAAAAGGCCATGTTTATAGCCTAGACTGAAAAGCTTGGAGAGTGGGGGCTAACCTAATCTCTCTAGGGAGGGCATTCCAGAGCCAGGGCGCCACTACCGAGAAGCCCCCCCCCCCCATCTCTTGTCCCCACCAAATGTACTTGAGACGGTGGTGGGACTGAGAGGAGGTCCTCCCTAACAAATCCCAGAGCCTGTGCCGGTTCATAGAAGGAGATGCGGTCTCGAAGACAAGTTGGACCTGAAGCATATAGGGCTTTATAAGTAATAACCTGCACTTTGAATTGGGCCTGGAAACTTGTTGGCAGCCAGTGGAGCGGCTTTAATGGGAGTGTGGTATGCTCCCTATAGCTAGCCCCAGTTAGTAATCTGGTGGCAGACCTTTGCACTAACTGCAGTTTCTGAGCCTTCTTCAAAGGCAGTTCCATGTAGAGTGCATTGCAGTAGTCCATTCTGGATGTAACTAAGGATCACTATGGCTAAGTCAGGCTTTTTGATGTACAGTCACAAGTCCGCACCAGTTTTAACTGTGCAAAGACCCTCCCAGCCACTGCCGACCCCTGAGCTTCAAGCGTTAGCGATGAATCCAGAGAACCCCCAGACTTTTTTTTTTCATGTCAGGAGCGACTTGAGAAACTGCAAGTCACTTCTGGTGTGGGAGAATTGGCCGTCTGCAAGGACATTGCCCAGGGGACGCCCGGATGTTTTGATGTTTTACCATCCTTGTGGGAGGCTTCTGTCATGTCCCCGCATGGAGCTGGAGCTCATAGAGGGAGCTCATCCACCCTCTCCCCGGGTGGGATTCGAACCTGGCAGCCTTCAGGTCAGCAACCCAACCTTCAAGTCACAAGGCTTTTATCCCCTAGGCCACCGGAGGCTCCCCCAGTTAGTAATCTGGTGGCAGACCTTTGCACTAACTGCAGTTACTGAGCCTTCTTCAAAGGTAGTTCCATGTAGAGTGCATTGCAGTAGTCCATTCTGGATATAACTAAGGATCACCATGGCTAAGTCAGGCTTTTTGATGTACGGTCACAAATCCGCACCAGTTTTAACTGTGCAAAGACCCTCCCAGCCACCGCCGACCCCCGAGCTTCAAGCATCAGCGATTAATCCAGAGAACCTCCAAACTGTGGACCTGTGTTCTCAGGGGGAGTGTAACCCCCATCGAGCACGGATTTCCATCTTCACATACCTTTCCATCCCCACATATTACTATCTAAAAAACTGTAGTCATTTCAGATGTTGGTGGACTGCAGTTCCCATCAGCCCCAGCCAGCACAGCAAAACAAGATATGCTGGGTGATACAACTCCAACAGCATCCTGGAGGGCCTCAACATTTGTCATTCCTATTCAAAAACTACGTAACTTCACAACATGATATCTCTGGAGCTCTGTGGGCAAGGAAATGTCACGGTGTAAATATACTCAAGAGAGCCTCCCTTGATTCCTTGTGGAGAATGTAACAACTGGTTGTGATTAGTAGAATAGCTTTTCAGAGGGCTTCGATGATGGCACTTTTATTGTGTTAGAATATTGCTAAAGGACCATGAGAAAAAAAAATGCTTAGGACAGTTTTCAAAACTGGAACGAAGCTGAGACAGTACATCCCAGGTCCTGTCCCTCTCTCATCTTTCCTGCTGTTCTGTTTCCTTGACTCACTGATTCAGTTAAAATGAGACACTGCAGGAAGCTGCCTCATACCAAGCCGGACTCTTTTTTCAGCGAGAGGGGAAGGAAGTCAGAGCATGGTGTTAGTCTCTAAATGATATCCGCCATGCTGTAGTTATGTTTTTAAAAGCCTCCACTGGCTCCAATGGGAAAATATATGTAAAAACCTCATTCCAATGTGGATGGGAGGAGAGGAAAACCCCTTACCTTTAATTGGGGAACAGGAAAAGCAGAGAAGTTGCAGGCCAGATGGGACCATGGGTTCCACCATCTGCAATCTAGTTTAATATGACATTGAGCTATAGAGACACTCTGGGGTTTCAAATCTCTTTCACATTACACAGTCATAGCACTATGATTTCCTTTTAACTGCCATGACAACAGCATCCTATGGACTCCTGGGGATTGTAGTTTAGTCAGTTGCACCAAAGGAACTTCCTGGCTGGGGTTTCTAAATGCCCCCCCCCCCCAACACTGCAAATCCCAGGATTCAATACGGTGGAATCAGAGCAATTAAAGTGGAATCAGATCTACCACATCTATTTAATTACTTACTTTTTTGGCTAGTTACTCTAAATTTGTATTGATGTGTTTGTTTACTGTTTTGTTTTATTTCAATTGTTTATTATGGCATCGAATGTTTGCTGCCTTTTGTTGGAAACTGCCTTGAATCCCCATGGGGAGATAGGGTGGGTTATAAATATATAAATGATAATAATAATAATAATAATAATAATAATCATCATCATCATCATATTGGAGCCCCCAGTGGCATAGTGGGTTAAAGCCTTGTGACTTGAAGGTTGGGTTGCTGACCTGAAGGCTGCCAGGTTTGAATCCCACCCGGGGAGAGCGCGGATGAGCTCCCTCTACCAGCTCCAGCTCCATGCGGGGACATGAGAGAAGCCTCCCACAAGGATGGTAAAAACATCAAAACATCCAGGAATCTCCTGGGCAACATCCTTGTAGACTGCCAAATCTGTCATACCAGAAGCAACTTGGTGCAAGTCACTCCTGACACACACAAAAAATAATTTTAAAAAATCATCATATTGGGTTGCTATGAGTCTTTTTGGGCTGTATGGCCATGTTCCAGAAACTTTATCTCCTGACGTTTCACCCACCTCTGTGGCAGGCATCCTCAGAGGTTGTGAGGTGACTTCACAACCTCTGAGGATGCCTGCCACAGATGTGGGTGAAATGTCAGGAGAGACAGCTCCTGGAACATGGCCATGCAGTCCAAAAGACTCACAACAACCCAGTGATTCCAGCCATGAAAGCCTTTGACAATACATCATAATATTGCTATAACTGGTAGCATGAAAGACTCTTTCCTAGCCTGATCTGGTGAAGCTGAGGCCGAATCTGGGAAGGATGTATATATTGTACACCTTTTTCTCAGAGCAGTTGAGAGCCACCTAGGGTGCATCTACACTGTAGAATCAATACAGTTTGACACTACTTTAATTGCCATGGCTCCATGTTCTTTCTTTAGACTTATCTGCTAAAGAATGTTGGTGCCTCACCAAACTACAAATCCATAGTATTCCATAACATGGCATTAAGCCATGGCAGATAAAGTGGTGTCAAACTGCATTACTTTTTCTGTGTCCATCTTATATGCATATAACATGAATCCAGTTCATTTGCAGAACACATGTGTATTTATTTTGTGTTTGGTTGTTTACTTTCAAGAAGATGAAATGTTGAGATAGTGCTTAATGCCAATAGTGTACAATTTTTCTTTTGTTTTTGTCTATCTCTCTCAGTTAGCCAAAATGTCATTTCCTTTCATCTTCATTTTTGCCAATTAAGTATATGTGGTTTAATGAACATTTTCTCACAATGATTAATGAGAATCTAAGACTGACATCCTTGCAGATCTCTCAGTCCCTTTCCAAAAAAATCACTTTACCTTGACTTGGTTTCCAGGATATATAAAATTCAATCTGACTTGGTTCTTAAGACATGTTATAAAAAGGCTACAAAATTTGTCATGACCACTAGACTGATGAACTAAAACACAGAACACCCATGATCATATCTGCACTTTCTTTTAAAGCCTGTCTCCAAAGGACACAAGTATCACAAGTACAGTAGAGTCTCACTTATCCAACATTTGCTTATCCAATGTTCTGGATTATCCAAAGCAGTCTGCCTCCTGCCCGGATCCACAGTTCTAGCAGCAAGGACTGAACTTTTCACGCATTTAATTTGTGACAATGTTGTTACTGTAAGTTCATTTTATGCAATTCTATCCTTATTTATAGTCAATTTGTTAGTAGCCAATGTTATTGTAGTCAATCTTTTCAATACATTGCGGTGTTTTGGTGCTAAATTTGTAAATATTGTAATTACTACATATTGTTACCATGTATCGAACTTCTTTTTCTGTCGATTTGTTGAAAAACATGATGTTTTGGTGCTTAATTTGTAAAATCATATGGTAATTTGATGTTTAATGGGTTTTTCCTTAATCCCTACTTATTATCCACCATTTTCGCTTATCCAATGTTCTGCCAGCCCATTTATGTTGGATAAGTGAGACTCTACGATACCAAGAAAACTATCATTGTTCCAACCTTGCATCAGAGCTTGTTTTTGGTTGGGAATTCTGGTAGTCTTAAAAAGTAACTTCCTCAAGTTGTATTTCATACTGGTTTTTGATTTCTTCTGATACCCAGTCTAGAAAAAAGGCTTATTCTATTTTCCACCCCACTGCTAAAACAGCCTTCAGAAGGGCAAATCTTGCTTCCTGCCAAAATATATGGGTAAGTTTTTGTTTCACCACAAATCCCTCCCCCACTCCCTGATGCTATGCAAATAGCAATCTTTGCTATCCAATAAAGTTGTGCACAGATTCCATTTTCCTTTGTTACATCCGTTATTTTGTTACTTTTGTTACATGAAACAGATCAAGGTTTACCCTGAAAGCAAAACCCTACTATCCAAGTGCTATTGCACACGGGGATGAACTGGTACTACATGCAAACACACATATACATGGGGAAAGTATTTTCAGGATTGGGGGAAGGATCAAATATCTTTTAAAAAAATAGAGACCAAGAAATGCAGAGTATGCTCAGTAGGTAGAGCATCCTAGGTAGCTGATGGAAGTCCAGGCAGAAAATCAGAGGTGAGAAGCTATCAGAACTGAATTTCTGGAATTCTGCAATAGACTCTATTTGAGTGTTTGTGAACCCCGGTGGCGAAGTGCGTTAAAGCACTGAGCTGGAGATCGAAAGGTCCCAGGTTCAAACCCTGGGAGCGGCGTGAGCGGCCGCTGTTAGCTCCAGCTCCTGCCAACCTAGCAGTTCGAAAACATCCCAATGTGAGTAGATCAATAGGTACCGCTCCAGCGGGAAGGTAAGGGCGCTCCATGCAGTCATGCCGGCCACATGACCTTGGAGGTGTCTGCAGACAACGCCGGCTCTTCAGCTTAGAAATGGAGATGAGCACCAACCCCCAGAGTCAGACATGACTGGACTTAACGTCAGGGGAAACTTTTACCTTTACCTATGACAACAAGCTTATATTCCCAATAGCCAACTATTGCCATTAGTTAAATCAGACTGTCCAAATAAGCCCATGTGCTTTGAAGCCATACTCTCTTGTATGTCCCCTATTCTTCAAGGCAACGAAGAGTAGCTATTCCCCTTTCACAGACAGAAAAGCTGAGGTTGTTAAATAGGGACTTGCCAAAGTCCAAATGATTCCAAGTCCAAAAATCTAAACTGCACAAAGCTGCAACTGCAGAATCATGCATATATTTGCTATTTTTACCCTTTTACTCAAGAAATTACTAAATTTGGATAGTACGATGACAACAGCAGAAGCAGGACAGGATCCTGCAGACTCTTGGATCTTCTTTTATATATACAGTAGAGTCTCACTTATCCAAGCTTCACTTATCCAAGGTTCTGTATTATCCAAGGCAGTCTGCCTTTTAGTAGTCATTGTTTTTGTAGTAAATGTTGCAATGTTTTGGTGCTAAATTCGTAAATACAGTAATTACTACATAACATTACTGTGTATCGAACTCCTTTTTCTGTCAATTTCTTGTAAAACATGAAGGTGCTTAATTTGTAAAATAATAATGTAATTTTATGTTTAATAGGCTTTTTTCTTAATCCCTCCTTATTATCCAAGATTTTCGCTTATCCAATGTTCTGCTGGCCCGTTTATGTTGGATAAGTGAGACTCTACTGTATGTCAATTTAATCCACAGGAAGAAATTATTCGTTTCTTATAAATAACCTTGTAAAACCCCAGAGGCTCTGGACCCCTCACCTAATGCTATGTTTGTCGTTCTGTTAGCTAGTCCCAACTTGAGTAGGCTCATTCAATCGATTATTGCATGGGGAGCCAACATGGATGTATAACCCACTGATCCAACAGGTCTACTCTGCTGAGAACTAACAAGAGGATTTAATAATTTCTTTTCTCCTAGTAGTTCCTTCCGATCAGTAATTCCAGTTCCACATTCTAAATTCTAGGTAGATTTTTTAATATAGAAAGCACAAAGACAAGATTTCCCAATCACTGTCATCTACAGATGTAGGTACAGTAGAGTCTCTCTTATCCAACATAAACGGGCTGGCCGAACGTTGGATAAGTGAATATCTTGGATAATAAGGAGGGATTAAGGAAAAGCCTATTAAACATCAAATTAGGTTATGATTTTACAAATTAAGCACCAAAACATCATGTTATACAACAAATTTGACAAAAAAAGTAGTTCAATAGGCAGTAATGCTATGTAGTAATTACTGTATTTACAAATTTAGCACCAAAATATCACGATGTTTTGAAAACATTGACTACAAAAATGCGTTGAATAATCCAGAATGTTGGATAAGCGAGTGTTGGATAAGTGAGACTCTACTGTATGCCTTGTCCTATTGAACTCAGAACCTAAGAGTTCTGGTCTACCAGCAGCAATCCGTGTGGCCTCCAGAGACTATGTTGTTTTGAAAACTCTTCTTTTTCTCTTTCTCTCGATCTTTCTGGATGCTTCTAGAAGGTTTCATTTGTGACATGCCCCCTTGCCTCTCACCCCCTCAATTCCTTTTCTCCCGTTCTATGAAAAATTGAGCAACCTGTTGAGAAAGCATGTGCCAGAGGCAGCAGCAACAACAACAACACCACCAACAAAACCCTCAGTGTTGTTTCCTATCTCCCTGTGGACAGTTCCTCCAGATCCACTGAGCCCCTGTAGCCTCGCAATGCCTCACCTGAGAGACTAACCAACCTTCATCAAAGGAAGAATCAAGAAAAAACAGCCTGCCAATGCACCACCCCCTTGGCTACAAGATCCAGTGCTTTTTCCACCATGCTGACAGCCTGGAGCTTCTCTTCTACACAAAGTGGTACATATTGAACATATGCCCCCACTTCCCACCCCAAATATCCCATCCCCATGAGTACCATACACAGTAGCCTTCCAGCTATTCCTGGTCACGTGCATATAGGGGGGGGGGGGCGGGAAGCATTTTGTAATAACTGAGGAAAGCAGATTCGTTTCAGTGAATCCAAGACAGCACCCCTACCTCATTTGCACTCAGGAGGTACCGCTCTGTGTCTTGTGGGCATCTGCTCATTTTCAGTAGCGTCGCCATTTCTGATGGAGGGAGAAAGAGAGGAAGAAAAAGAAGAGAAGAGAGGATTACAGTAAGTCTCAGGGGAGACAGCAAGGGAGAGGCACACGCATGCATAACTAGGTAACGGTTTTGTATCTACGTCCGGTGGTGATTTATAGCTACGCCGGGCCTATTCCGCTGGGGAGATGGATGAGCTATGCACACAGATTGCACAGCGGAAGAGATGAGCCCAAACTGACCGCACCCACCCATACCTTCTCATGCCCCGACTCTCACGTAGAAAGAAGTGATGCTGTAAATAGGAAAATTTTACCAGGCTACTTGCTCACTGGCAGGAAAGCTCCAAGAAAGGAAAGGAATACGAGCAAGAGAAATGAACATCTGCAGCAAGCCCGTTGCGTCCACCTAGGCGAGGGCATCACACGCAGCCAGCAGCAGCAGAAGCTTGGGAAAGATCACTTTCAGTTTCTGATAAAAAGGGCTGGAGCAGTTGCCAGGATGCAGCCGCTGCTCCTAGAGCAAGGGCTTGGCTGGCAGTCATTTCAGCCATCAAAAAAAATCGGGAGAGCAACAAGGGAGTGAAAGTGAATTGCACATCTGCCATGCTGTGGATGGAAAAGGCACGGTGTTATGGAGGAATGCATAGAAAGGGAAAGGTGACCCTTTTCTTCTGCAAAATGTAAGTTGCCCATTATGTACCACGGCCTTTGCAGCATGCATGTGTATATGCTTGCACGCACATACATTTGTAGGCTTAGCAACCATCACATGGCAACTCACCTGGGCTACTCATTGGCTCAAGAGAAAGGGACTGCATGTGAAGAGCTGTGATTTCATGAGAAGGGCCTGTGTTTTACTTTGAAAACCAGGACAAAGAATGTATGAGTCTCCATACATTGTTGGGAGCACAAAAACCATTAGTCCTTGGCCAGCTTAGTCAGTAGTAAAGAATGATAGGTTGTCGTCGTCTCACTCGTTCGGTCGTTTTCAATTCTTCGTGACCTCATGGACCAGTCCACGCCAGAGCTCCCTGTCGGCCGTCACCGCCACCAGTTCCTTCAAGGTCAAGCCAGTCACTTCAAGGATACCGTCCATCCATCTCGCCCTTGTTCGGCCTCTCTTCCTTTTTCCTTCCATTTTCCCCAGCATCGTGATCTTCTCCAAGCTTTCCTGTCTTCTCATGATGTGGCCAAAATACTTCAGCTTTGCCTCTAATATCCTTCCCTCCAGTGAGCAGTCGGGCATTATTTCCTGGAGGATGGACTGGTTGGATCTTCTTGCGGTCCAAGGCACTCTCAGGATTTTCCTCCAGCACCAGAGCTCAAAAGCGTCTATCTTCCTTCGCTCAGCCTTCCTTATGGTCCAGCTCTCGCATCCATAGGTTACTATGGGGAATACCATTGCTTTGACTATGCGGACCTTCATTGCCAGTGTGATGTCTCTGCAGTATAATAGCATCAGAAGGGCCGTACTTTGACACATACACCCCATGCAGATAGCTATAGCTTTGTCCACTGGGAGATGTACAAAATGTAAACATTTCAAGTCGTGTGAAGGATGTCAGATACCATGGAAGAAGATTCCTCAGTTGAGACAGTAGATGGCCACTGCCACTTTGAGCCCCAATCAGGAGAAAAGTGGAATATAAATGAAACAATAAGAAAATATCCAGAAAAGATTGCACTGGACCAGATGCTCCATATAGGGGTATCATCACACAACCAAGTTTTACCTGTCCACAAAACCTAACGGTGCCAGCAAATTATCTGTTGTATACTCTCCAAATGTCTCCTCATCCCTGAACATTTTCCCAGATGTAGCTGCGTGTGGGAGGGACGTGGGCTTCCTTTTCAAATCTGCATCCCTACTTCCTTCCAGCAGAGGGAGGAAGCTACTTCCTTTCATCCAGAGGATTTCTCTCTATACTTTTAACACTCCTCACGTCCTCACTAGGATGTAAGAAGCAGCAGTCTAAAGAACTAGTAATTAAAATTTCCCTTTCTGGATAATTATAGATGTGCGTAAACTTCAATATATAAACATATACAAGCCACGGGGGGAAATGCTTGATTTATCTTGCATCACACGCTGCCTGTACGTTGCACCTCATTTCCATTTCCTTTTGGTTAAAATGTGAAAAGCCCAGGTTGGGTCATCATGTTTTCAGTTCACTAATATTTTGCATATATGTCATGGCCATTTTCCTCTGCCAATGGGCAACTCCTTCCCATTGCAAATGAAGATCAAGTGTTTGTCATCCTGCTCAAAATGAGTCAGCGACATATTCTTTTTGCCTAGTTTGAAATGTCACTGGTATGCTTTGTTTGATTTCCCAAAATAACATGACTTCGAAGGTCACTCGCCATACCTAAAATGAGGTGTTTCTTCCGTGAGCAATAGCGTGACTTTTCCTTTTGGGCAAGCAAGGATATGCATAGGCAGGCACCCATGCTGGGAATGAAGGTTTGCCTTCCCTCTTTCGGAAAGAGCAATGGCATGCCAGAAATTGAATGATCCACTCAGCTGAATGTGGCTACTGTCCTGTATGTTTCAGGAAGTGGATGGGAATGCTCTTATTCTGCAATAGCCAAAAAGCTTCCCTGAGATCCCCACTTTTCCATCAATTTGTTTCCTCTCTCTCTTCCTGCAGCTTCTCTTTTTAAGTGCTCTGGTCATGAATTGGAGGAATAATGGCTTTCCAAATGTGGCTGGACAGCAACTCACCAGGGATGGTGGGAATTGCAGTCCAACAATATCTGGAGAGTTACAGATTCCTCACCTAAGATCCCCCCTGTCTTCAACCTTGAACTTACTCCTCTGTTACACTCTGCCATCTGCCTGCCTTTACTCATCCCATTTATTTATTTATTTATTTGCAGCACTTTTACCTGACTTTTCTCACCTGAGGGGACTCAAGGCAGCTTACAATAAATAGGCAAAAATTCAATGCCTGCAAACAATACACTAAACAACAGTTCATATAAAAACAACATAACATTACAGAATAAAAACACATTATACAAAATTTAAAACATATCCAAGTTCAAGGAGCTCCACTGGCTGCCTTTTATTTTCCGGTCCCAATTCAAGGTGTATACCATCACATATAAAGCCCTAAACGGTTTGGGACCCACCTACCTTCGTGACCGTATCTCCTATCACAAGCCTACACGATCCCTTCACTCATCAGGGGAAGCTCTCCTGTCCCCACTCCCGATATCCCAGACCCGCCTTGTGGGAACAAGGGAGAGGGCCTTTTCTGCTGTGGCCCCCCGATTGTGGAATTCTCTGCCCGCGGAGATTAGGCAAGCCCCCACACTAGCAGCCTTCAAGAAAAACTTGAAAACATGGCTCTTTCGCTGCGCTTTTGGAGAGTAACCATTTTATATTTCTTTTCCGTTGTTCCCCCCAATATCTATCCTCCAGAATACCCCACTCCCTTATGACCCTGTTCGCTGTGGTTTTTATTTTTATGTCTTTCTCACCCCGAGTTTTAACTTAATGTTCATGTGGTCTGCCCTTGTTTTTATTGTCTCCTTGTTCTATTTTGTAATGGATATTATTTACTGTATTGTTTATTGTATTGTGTTGTGTTGTTCTTTTATATGCGGTTTACATTGTATTGTTTTGGGCATGGCCCCATGTAAGCCGCCCCGAGTCCCCGTTGGGGAGATGGTGGCGGGGTATAAATAAAGTTTTTTTATTATTATTATTAAGTTAAAATCCATTTGTCCAAAATCCTCATATGTAAATCTTAGTCCAGACCATGTGAAATCAATGTTCTCATTCATTAAATACTTGCGTACACAACCATGTCTTTAAGGCTTTTCTGAAGCCCAGGAGAGTTGGAATCTGCCGAATGTTGCTGGGGAGGGCATCTCATCTCTACCTGCTGCCTGTTCTACTCCTTCTCACTCTTGCCATTCCTTCACCCAGCAGATATCTGTACCCAGGGTGCTCTTCTTATTTACTCCAACTCCTTATCCGTATCGAAACAGAACCCCCTTCACCTAGTACAGCTGTTAGTCATAGAATCATAAAATCATAAAGTTGGAAGAGACCTTGTGGACCATCCAGTCCAATTCCCTGCCAAGAAGCAGGAAAATGGAATTCAAAGCACCCCATCCAGCCTCTGTTTAAAAGCCTCCAAAGAAGGAGCCTCCACCACACTCCAGGCATAGAGTTCCACTGCTGAACAGCTCTCACAGTGAGAAAGTTCTTCCTAATGTTAAGGTGGAATCTCCTTTCCTGAAGTTTGAAGCCATTGTTCTGTGTCCTAGTCTCCAGGGCAGTAGAAAACAAGCTTGCTTCCTCCTCCCTAGCATTTCTCCTCACATATTTATACATGGCCCTAATCATGTTTCCTTTCAGCCTTCTCTTCTGAAGGCTAAACAGCCCAGCTCTTTAAGCCGCTCCTCATAGGGCTTCTTCTCTAGACCCTTGATCACTTCAATTGTGGTGCCCGGAATTAGTGTGATTCCAAGTGTAGTCTCACCAAGGTGGAATAAAGAGGTAGCATGACTTCCCTGGATCTAGACACTACACCCCTATTTATGCAGGCCAAAATCCCATTGGTTTTTTTGGTGCCACATGACATTGTTGGCTCATGTTTAACTTGTTGTCCACAGGGACTCCAAGATCTTTTTCATACATATTGCTGTTGAGCCAGGCATCTCCCATTCTGTATCCTTGCATTTCGTTTTTTCTGCCTAAATGGAGAATCTTGTATTTGTCCCTGTTGAACTTCATTTTGTTAGTTTTGAGCCATCTCTCTAATCTGTTAAAATCGTTCTGAATCCTGGAGTATTAGCTATCCCTCCCAATTTGGTGTTGTCTGCAAACTTGATGATCATGCCATCTAACCCTTCATCTAAATCATTAATAAAGATGTTGAACAGAACCGGGCCCAGGTCGGCACCCTGCTTATGGCACTCCACTCGTCACTTCTTTCCAGGATAAAGAAGACACATTTGTGAGCACCCTTTTGGTTAGCTCACTTAACCAATTACAAATCCACCTAACCATAGTTTTGTTTAGCCCACATTTGACTAGTTTGTTTGCCAGAAGGTCATGGGGGACCTTGTCAAAGGCCTTACTGAAATCCAGGTACGCTACATCCAAGGCCTTTCCTGCATCTACCCAGCTTGTAACTTTATTGAAAATAGAGATCAGATTAGTCTCGCATGACTTGTTTTTGATAAATCCATGTTGATAAACAGGGATAAACAGAAAACCTGGGGTCAGATCCTGGGATGTAGGGCCTGTCTGGAAGGGCCCATAATCACAATGATCATGTTATTGGTCTGTTCTGTTGACTCCTTCACCTTCTGTACTTCTAGGATTTCTTCTAAACATCCCAGTTGTGTCATTCAGCATGTTGTTGCACATATATCATGTGTAATTAGATAAGGGCCCTCAAATGAACCTTGTTTCCAGGAGACCCCTCAATGTTGTTGAAGGACCTGCCACACTATGATGAGACAGCAGGGTAGAGATTTGTGAAGGAGAAGTAATACAAAAGTATACCAATTCTTTCATCATAAGTGTGAAATGTGAATTACTCATATAGATTTTCCTTATAGGGTATCTGGTGGTAAAAGGCTTGGGAGTGGGTTAGAGGGTAAAGTAGGAGTGGGAGCCCTACTTCATTAACATCAGAAAAAACTACCTTCTCTATTAAAGGATTACATTCTAAATCCCTAGCTCTTGACTCCAGTTCCCCCCATACACTCTCCTCATCCCCTCAGCCTTTAGCTACAACCAATAGTATCTATGTTCCTCAGAGAGTAAGACAGAACCTCACCGCAGCAGACTACTTCCTCTTTTCTTGTTCACAATCTGTTTCAGCACCAGAGACAGCTCCCATCATTTTGTTCCCTACCCTAATCATAATAGTACAGAGCCAAAAGTCCAGGTTTCAAGTAATCTGATTTATCTCTGGCAGCCCTCTGCTACAGAATCTTAAAGTCTCTTTCCAAAGCTCAGGTTACCCAGAGGTGGAATACATTCAGCAAAAGGGCAGGGAAGGACTGGAGTTCTCATAAAAATCAGTTCTCATGTAACTCACATGAAAACTGGAAGTAAAATTCAGATCATAACATGGGCCATCTAGTCCATCCCCCTTGCCATGCAGGAAAAACACAAAGCATTCCTGACAGATGACCATCCAGCCTCTGTTTAAAAGTCTCCAAAGAAGTAGCCTCCACCAGACTCCGAGGAAGAGAGTTCCACTGTTGAACAGTTCTTACAGCCAGGAACTTCTTTTTGTAATATTCAGGAGGAATCTCCTCTCCTGGAATTTAAATCCATTCTTCCATTGAGTCTTAGTTTCCAGGGCAGCAAAAGACAAGCCTGTTCCCTCTTTCTTATAACATCCTTTCACATATTTATACATTGGGATCATGTCTTCTCTTCTGCAGGCTAAACATGCCCAGTTCTTGAAGCTGCTCCTCATAGGGATTCACGATCTCCAGACCTTTGATAATTTTAGTTGCCCTCCTCTGGACACATCCCAGCTTATCAATATCTCTCTTCAATTTTGATATCCAAAATTGGATATGATGTTACTCCAGGTGAGGCACCATGACATCCCTCTACCGAGACACTATACTTCTTTTGATGCAGCCCAAAATCTCATTAGCTTTTTTAGCTGCTGCATCACATTAATGGCTCATGTTCACTATTTTTGTCCACTAAAACTCCAAGATCTTTTTCACATAGATGGTTGTTGAGTCAGACATCATCCATCCTGTATCTGTGCATGAAGTATTCTCCATTTCTCCTGATTGAATACTCCAGGTCTCCCACTTTACACAAGGAAATGTTTCACTTTTAATTCTGTATGTGTCCCCTAAGGCTAAATAGGTTTCTATAATGAGCATTAAATATTTTAATTGCAGCCCAACCTATACTATGTCTATTGTGGTGTGTGTGCCTTCAAGTCATTTCTGATGAATGGTAACCAGTTATTTCTGATGTCATTTCTGATGGATTGTAACAAATCTTGGCAAGATTTGTTCCAAGCAAGTTTGACATTGCCTTTGTTTAAGGCAGAGGGAGTGTGGCCAAGTGTCATGTGGGGCTGTGGGGGCACAGCGGGTTAAACCGTAGAACTGTTGAATCTTCTGACCTAAACGTAAGCATTTTGAAGCTGCAGGTCAGGGTGAGCTCCTGCTGTCAGCCCTAGCTCCTGCCAAGCTAGCCATTCGAAAACATGCAAATGTGAGTAGATCAATAGGTACTGCTTCAGTGGGAAGGTAATAAAGACGCTCGTGCAACCATGCCGGTAACACAACCAGGAGGTGTCTATGGACAACAGGCCCCTCAGCTTGGAAATAGAACAAGAACGCCTCCCCATGGCCAGAGTTGAGCACTGCCTCCAGAAATCCGGAAATGAAAGGGGAAGCCTTTTTCTTTGTTCTGTGTATTTGTATGGCATTGTTATTCCACTGTATTAAGTCATTGAATGTTTGCCTATTTGTGTATGTTGTACTCTGCTCTGAGTCCCCTCGGGAAGATAGAGCAGAATGTAAATAAAGTATATTATTATGACCAAGTGGGAATTTGTACCCTGGTCTTCAAAATCATAGTCTTACACTCAAACCACTACTCAATGCTGACTTTTATCTAGATCTACATTTATATCATCTATATTTAGCCACTGAATCCTGTGCCAGGAGAAATACATTTCATGTGAGATATACATGAAACAAACAAATAGTAAAATCTACCTATTAAGCTTCTGTTTCTCTTTTTAATATTAATTCCTGAAGGCTCAGACTGGGCCAGAAATCACATATAGAAATCAATCAATAGGAATAATCAGTGGTGATAAACTTCTGTCTTTGAGAATAGAGGAGACATAGGACATGCCCTGCCAACCCCCATTCATTGCAATGGAGCAAATCCAAGATGACGTAGCACAGAAAAGGCACACGTTAACTGTGATCCAAACCATGATTAGGACTGGACAATTAACATCCTGATTTTCAGATTTAAATTCAACATTGCTTTAATTGGGCCATTTGACCAGAGTTGCAAGTGTTACTTTTTGGACTACAATTACCAGAACCTCTCTGTTGGTTGGGAGTTCTAGGAGTTGTAATCCACAATAAGCCACTTTTCTAGACCCTGTATTCAACACATAATCTTATATTTCTGAGATAACATTTAATTATTCTGATTATTAATCACCAGATATTTATTTCTATTTTTATTAACTCATCTAAGTAAATGCATGAATTCCAGAGAAAACACAATAATGCAGGAAAGGAAGCCATTCATTGCCCACCTTATTTCAATATGGGAATGGGAAGGAATGTGATCCTGGATTAAATGAAAGGGTTCTGCAGTACAACATCTTGCTTCCTATGTCAGCTAGTCAGGCGCAACTGGGAAGCCCAGATGAAAGCAACAGCGTTTCCTGCATCGTTCACCAGCCTTTAGAGGTATGCTGCCTCTGGACACAGAGTTTCCATGAATTCTGAAAAAACAAAAGTAATGCATTTATTTATCTGCATCATGGCTAGTCCCTTTTAAAAGCAGGCTACATTGCTGGCCATCAGCACATTTTACAAATGTGCTACATTAATTATACATTGTCTAAAAGATGGACTTCCTTTGCTAGATTCTGCTGCCAGGCAATTTCATCAAGTGACTCTAAATTCTCGAATTATGGGAAAGGAAGTATTGAATTCCCTTCATTGGGTACTTTTCTCTTTTAGGGCCCAGTATAATCTTGGTATTCTTTTAAAATGCTTTCAAGATTTAGCTCACACCTCCCAATTGCCATATATATATTTATTTATTAAAGAATTATGTTATGTATTCTTTTATTTACATAACCATAGTTACCATACTTTTTCCTTTTCCATTCCCGTCTTCCTCCCCTTCCCTGTTGACAACTTAAACCCTTTTTTTCCTCGTTACATGAGCCTTCTTTCCATTCTATCCATTTTTTCTTCCATTTTTCATAATCTGGTTTAACAGTCCACAGCCATCTGCTAAAGGGAGTCCATATTTCTTTAATTTTCTTCAGTTTGTCTGACCATGTTTTTTTTCTTATAATGTCCATAATATCAGTTGTATTTGATCCCACATATATAATACCCGCAAGCTATTACTGCATGTGCAGCTCTAAACATTATCATCATTAATTCTTCATCTTGTTCCTTAATTCTTCTATCCCCATATATCCCTAATAACAAAATTTGCATATTTATATCATTTTTTAGTATGTAATTCAACCTGGGTTAGGATTTGGTTCCAAAGTTTTTGTGTCTCTTCCCATTCCCACCATAGATGTGAGTACCATGCTACCCAACTCCCACAATGCCAACATTTGGGATTTAATCCCTGAATCATGTGTGACCGCTGAATTGATGTGCTATACCATTTCGCAATTATTTCCTATAAATATAATTATTTCCTTATATTTTTCTATTTTTATTTTGTTTAAACCATTGATTATCTTTTCTATCATTTCTTTTCCTAGGCCTCCTTCCTTTTCCCACTTGTTATCCATTATTCTATACATAGATTCCTTATCTTCTATCATTCTTCCATATATTTTATTGCCATTTATTTAAATTGCCATATATTTAAACCCAATTTCTCATTATTGATCTACTCAGATTCTTCGATCCTTCGAATCCATGTTTCTTACCCAACTTGCGTGTTTGCTTACCTGGTTGTTGTTTTTCTTGTTGTTGTTACTTCTTAGCTCAGCTTTGCCCTTTCTTCCTTGCTGCTCGATCCTACTGGAATCATCTTACTCAATTTATTTACAGTATTTATATTCCGCCCTTCTCACCCCGAAGGGGACTCAGGGCAGATCACATTACACATATAAGGCAAACATTCAATGCCTTAACATAGAACAAAGACAGAGACAAACGTAGGCTCCGAGCTAGCCTCGAACTCATGACCTCTTGGTCAGAGTGATTTGTTGCAGCTGGCTGCAGCTGGCTGCTCACCAGCCTGCGCCACATCTTTGAATTATTATGTAAAAATCTCCATAAAATGCTTTTAGTGACATTTGGAATGGCTAAAATTCTGGATTGTGGAAAGGGTTTCAACACAACTAACCCTTTGAAAATTATTCCCACAATACATCTCTTTATATTTACATTGTACCTAACATGCCTTTAAATTGCCTATTGGCAAATGAGAATGGCTGATTAGTCCCAAGCATCCCTTAGAGGTGGACCTGCCTATAATCACAGGATGTAACTCACAGCAGCCTTTCCTTCTGGAGGCTAAAATCTAAACATCAATATTTTGCTTTGGGAGACAGCACAGGCAAGGCTAGGATGGCTTTCTTTACTCCTTGGCCCCATTCCAGTTTTCTTATATTCTGTTCTCAGATGCTGAGCTTGTTCCTTCCCCCTCAAAACTTCGATGCCGGAGAGAACGAGGAAGCCATATGCCACCAATTAACCCAGCAAGAATTCATCTTCCCTCCCCTGGTGTTCTTCTGGTCAAAGTGGAAGTGAGAGATTGAACATGCTTTTCTTTAATGAGAAAATTGGGACTATGCCCTGGTCATGTCAAGGAGCCAGGTGCTGGATGCATGACCTCAGGGACTGGCTTGGGGAAAGGTATAGGTCCCTAAAGCAGCCATATGGCTAGGCTAGGAACACAGAAGAGAGAGGGTGTGTGCATCATGAGGAGGTTAAAGAAGGAGCTGTTATTTCCTACAGCTGGGCAGTGGGGTGGATGATGGGATAGCATGGCATGGAACGGGGTGAGGAGGAAGGCCACAGGCACATCTTGGCATTGCACTTTGTAACAAGATTTGAAAACTATTCTGTTCTTGGCTTGAAAGTATTATTTCCTGTTTAATTGTGTGGCACTTACTTCAAGGAGTAAGTACATCAAGGAGCCCCGGTGGCGAAGTGCGTTAATGCACTGAGCTGGAGACCAAAAGGTCCCAGATTCAATCCCCAGGAGCGGCCGCTGTTAGCTCCAGCTCTTGCCAACCTAGCAGTTCGAAAACATGCCAATGTGAGTAGATCAATAGGTACCGTTCTGGCGGGAAGGTAAGGGCACTCCATGCAGTCATGCCGGCCATGTGACCTTGGAGGTGTCTACGGACAACGCCGGCTCTTCGGCTTAGAAATGGAGATGAGCACCAACCCCCAGAGTCAGACATGACTGGACTTAACGTCAGGGGAAACCTTTACTTTTACTACTTACTTCGAAAGTAGTTGTTATAATCCATAGTTTTTGTGGCTGCCACAAACTATGTTGAATTGATTGAGACTCGATGAGATATTCACTGAAAAACTAAAGCAAAATATGCTGCAAGTTGTCCCACAAAAACAACATTATTGCAGTTTAATAAACTTTTTTCATGTTTTTATGATAGAACCAATTAGGAAATGACATTTATAACCCAGGAACAAGGATCGTGTTACATAGTGTTACTACCCCGCTTGCCTAAGCTCCTCCCAAGCCACACAAGGCCCCAAAACAGATCTTGGAAAAGAGACTTTTATTTATTTAAGCTGACAGAATCCACCCCACAATATGATCAGTTGTTATGTTGGTTGGATGTTTCTGGAAGAAGTGGGTTCAAACTGGCTTTACCTGAAAATCTAATAGTCATTTTGCACAGAACATAGAAGCATGTTTTGGTTTGGGGTGCTGAAGATCCGAATGGTCCAAAATGTGGCAGCCAGGCTGCTAGCAGGATCATCTATAAGATCCCATATTACACTGATTCTGAAACAACTGCATTGGCTACCAATAGAACATCGGATCTCTTACAAGATACTGATCCTGACATTTAAAGCTTGAAATGGCCAAGGACCATTATATCTTAGGGACCGCCTCATTCCTTTTTTCCATCAGTGGTCACCTCGATCTTCCCAGGAAAATCTCCTATACGTACTGGGCCCTAGGGGGGTACACCTGGAGACTACAAGGTGCAGAGCCTTTTCGACCTATGCTCTAATTTTGTGGAACTCATTGCCTCCATATGTTACAGCAATGTTGGAGTTGCGACCTTTTGTAAAAGCGCTCAAGACTTGGCTGTTTGGTTGTGTATTTAAGTAACTTAGATCTAATTTGCCAAATAGTCACTGTTGAATGTTTTTATGCTGAATGTTTCTATATTGTGGAGTGATATTTCAAATTGTAAGTCGCTCGGAGCACTCTGGTGGAGAGCGACTAATTAAGAAATAAAGTGAAGTGAAGTGAAGTAAAGTGATTATATATCCTTTCGTTCTGCTTCCCAAAATGCCCACCTAGACCACACCATTACCACCACCACAATTTCAATGGAAGGCTCTCATATTCACAGGGAGCTGTTCTTCTCCCAATAATGGTCTGCATGGGGATGGATAACCCAAGATAGGTTAGCAGGGCTGTAGCCAGAAAAAAAATTCGGGAGGGGTTTTGAAAATTTCAGGGGGGGGGGGTTGAACCCCTAAAAAAAAACCTCGCTACAGGCCTGTATGTTAGCCTTCTGAGGTGGACACAAAGATGGTGCCCCAATTCTCCATTCCATGCAAAGAGCCAACTGAATACCTAACAGTGGAAAAGCCAAATAACTTGTCTTGTCCAGAATTTGCCATCTGAGGAGTCTGTTTCACTCTGTCTAATAGTTGGGCCAGTTCTGTTACTTTCACAAATAAATGCATATGCTAAGACAGTGGTTCTCAACCTGGGTTCCCCAGGTGTTTTTGTCCTACAACTCCCAGAAATCCCAGCCAGTTTACCAGCTGTTAGGGTTTCTGGGAGTTTAGGGCTAAAAACAACTGGGGACTGCAGCTTGAGAACTACTGTCATAGAAAGATAGGACACTAGTTAGACAAATTCTGATTTGGACCAATCAAGGTATGACTCCAAAGCAAAATGGTCCTACTATAGCAGCAAGGGCTGATTTTCTTTTGCAAGGGTAACTCTGCTATCATAGCAAATTGCTTCTGGAAAGGCAAAAGGGAAACACAGATACAACCTTGCCCTTACCCTAACCCTAACCCTTTGACCTTCTCTTGAAGATTCAGCCATGACAGAAGTAAACGCATGTGCTAGCGCAGGTATGGGCAAACCTCGGCCCTCCAGGTGTTTTGGACTTCAACTCCCATAATTCCTAATAGCCTACCAGCTCTTAGGAATTGTGGGAGTTGAAGTCCAAAACACCCGGAGGGCCGAGGTTTGCCCATGCCTGCGCTAGTGGCTAGTACTTACAGTCAAACATTCCAAGAAACAGATTTGTGCACATTGCTTTTCAGGAAATGCTAATAAATCTGGAATAGGGCATGTATACCTCACCAGATGTTATTGGATCCCACCATCTTTCATCATTGACTATATTGGTTAAGGTTGATGGTAGTTATGATCCAACATTCAGAGGGCCACATACTCTCCATCTTTGGGGGGAGAAATGCTAGAGTGATCCAAGGGATGGTGGTAGTCTGGGGTGCAACTGGAGGGAATAGAATAAAAATAAGGGAGCAGTGGAAACATAAGGAAAGAAGGGAAGAACATCTTGAAAAATGTTTTGTTCATGTTTCATCTGTTGTGTAACATAGAGTCATAGTGATTAATTTACTGTCCAAATGAACACACAAATGCAAGTAGTCAAGTCCACCAACAGGTCGTATTCAGCAAGTTTTTGCAGGTGAGTATGTCACGCACTGCTGGGAAGTCCAGCATGCATCGGCAAAAATATGTACGTGCAATGACTTGTTTACAGTAGGTAAAGGTAAAGGTTTTCCCCTAACGTTAAGTCCAGTCTGACTCTGGGGGTTGGTACTCATCTCCATTTCTAAGCCGAAGAGCTGGCGTTGTCCGTAGACACCTCCAAGGTCATGTGGCCGGCATGACTGCATGGTGCACCGTTACTTTCCCGCCAGAGCGGTACCTATTGATCTACTCACATTGGCATGTTTTCGAACTGCTAGGTTGGCAGAAGCTGGAGCTAACAGCGGCTGCTCACGCCGCTCCCGGGGTTTGAACCTGGGACCTTTCGGTCTGCAAGTTCAGCAGCTCAGTGCTTTAACACACTTCGCCACCGGGGTTATTTACAATACTGTAAATAGGTGACATGTATGAAATCTAATTTAGAATCATAGAATCATAGAGTTGGAAGAGATCTTGCGGGCCATTCAGTCCAACCCCCTGCTAAGATGCAAGAAAATCACATTCAAAGCATAATTTAGATTGTTTCTGAATTGTATGACAAGCAGTTAATAAAAGTCCAAGTGCAATAAGAATTTTTTTTAAAAAAATTAATCCACACTGCTAACAAAAATAAAGTAAAACATTAATACATTGATAGCAGCATACCAGGTTTACCCTTCTCATTTAGGATTATTTTTAATGTTATTCATAATTTTTATATTAGTATTATCCTTCATTATCTTAATTTTCTGTGTATAATGCAAATTTTAATATGGTTGATTTTAATAAATAATTGTATAATTTCAAGCTTCAATGTGTCTTATTTACAACACTTTTCTTTACCATGTTATATGATATAAGTAGAAATACAGAGCTCCTGGTGGCGCAGTGGGTTAAACCCTTGTGCGGGCAGGACTGCTGACCTGAAGGTTGAGTTGCTGACCTGAAGGTTGCTGGTTCGAATCCAACTTGGGGAGAATGTGGATGAGCTCCCTCTATCAGCTCCAGCTCCATGCGGGGACATGAGAGAAGCCTCCCACAAGGATGGTAAAAACATCCAAACATCCGGGCATCCCCTTGGCAACATCCTTGCAGACGGCCAATTCTCTCACACCAGAAGTGATTTGCAGTTTCTCAAGTCACTCCTGAAATGAAAAAGGTAGAAATATAGATATTTAAAAGAATGCAAATTTGTCACTGCATCTTTCTGTATGTTTGCTAAAAGAGGGCAGATTTCTAGGCAGACACTGAGTAGGGTTTTTTTTTCTGAAAATGGGGTGTTAGGCCAAATAAGTTTGGGAACCCCTGGTCTACATTAACTGGCAGCAATTGTTGAGGCTGCTGAGAAAGGATTTCCCCCTACCCTATCTGGGGATGCCAGTTTTACAAAATAAGTACATATACCCTCTTCCAACTTCCTGATTTGGCAGGGACAGCTCCAGTTAATCCTCTGCCATTCCACTTTTCTAGCTGCTTTTAAAATATCCCAGTTTCTCCATCCTCTAATTTCCCTCTTTGTCCTCAGCTTCTATTTCTGCCAACCCAATTAACTCAAATCTGGAAAGAGGATAGAATAGACTCAGTAAAAAGCAAACTGCTGGAGACTTTCCTAACTTGCATGCTCTTCCTCTTTAGTCATCTTTGCCATCTTTGCAATATTCCAACAATACTCAGCCAAACATGCCTTGGAGCGTAAGTGCATTCTTAAACATTTTGGCAAGATGGGATTCACTGATTGTGGGTGGGGATAAAAATATTAGGAAAAAAATACTACTGTTTCAAAATTTTCAGCTGTTAAACTGTCTACATTTGATGGTGTATTGAATCATAAATGTGAAGCAATTTCTAGAACATTGATCAGAGGGACAGACAACAATGAGCTCTCACATGAAGAAAAGATACTCCGATTCAATTTCCCTTTAAGTTGAGCAATGCACTGCTAGTTGTTTATCCCAATGAATTCCAATCTTGCCATTTCTTACTTCAATTGCCGGAGCCTCCGGTGGCCTAGGGGATAAAAGCCTTGTGACTTGAAGGTTGGGTTGCTGACCTGAAGGCTGCCAGGTTCGAATCCCACCCGGGGGAGCGCGGATGAGCTCCCTCTATCAGCTCCAGCTCCATGCGGGGACATGAGAGAAGCCTCCCACAAGGATGGTAAAACATCAAAACATCCGGGAGTCCCCTGGGCAACGTCCTTGCAGACGGCCAATTCTCTCACTCCAGAAGCAACTCCTGTTGCTCCTGACATGAAAAAACAAACAAACTTCAATTGCTCTTTCAATCTAAGACTAGGATTTGTGATGCTGATGCTCTCATGCCAGGGAAGAGTGGACTAGGTTCAAGGCAGGAGGGTTGGTCTGTGGCTTTCCTTGCTTTAGCTGCTCAGAGATAACAGAAGACAAGGCAGAATTTCCCAGAAAGGTGTGGAAGAAGCAGCTCAAGAAAGAAGGAAAGCAGAGGAAAATTTATTTATTTATTTACAGTATTTATATTCCGCCCTTCTCACCCCGAAGGGGACTCAGGGCGGATTACAATGAACACATATATGGCAAACATTCAATGCCAACAGACAAACAACATATATAGACAGACACAGAGGCATTTAACATTTTTTCCAGCTTCACGATTCCGGCCACAGGGGGAGCTGTTGCTTCACTGTCCACTAATGGCTGTACTTCCTCATTCCTTTCCTCATGTTTTGCTGGCAGTTTTATGATGTTGTAAATTAGATAAATTACCCTCCCGCATAAAGCGTACCTAAATTTCCCTACTTGACAGATGCAACTGTCTTTCGGGGCTGCATAGGTCAACAGCAAGCCGGGCTATTTAATGGTCGGGGGCTTAACCCGACCCGGGCTTCGAACTCATGACCTTTCGGTCAGTATTGATTTATTGCAGCTGGTTACTAGTCAGCTGCGCCACAGCCCGGCCCTGTGGATAATGGCAATGGTGCCCAGCCTTTGGTGCCCTGAGTGTTTTATGCTTCTGCTCCCAGACTTCTTGACAGTTGGCCAACTGGGACTTCTGGAAGTTAAAGTCAAAAACAACAGGTTGGGAATCATTAGACTGGGGTGGGGAGGGTGTAATAAAAGAGAATAAGTAAGAGGAACGGAAACTAGAATTGAGATGGAGCAGGAGAGCAAAATGGGAAGAGGCAAAAGAGATATGCAGCAAAGAACTACGGCACTTCACATATTGACTCAAAACTGCCAGCCAAATATTTGATGCAGACATTAGTTTATGCTGAAATATAGCAAGCATAAGGACAAAGCCAGATTGCTGATGAAGGTATCACTCACTACTTTCCTGATTTTATGTTTGTACCCTTTCCCCACTCCACCCCCCTTTTTAAAACTTCTCCAATTTGTGTTTACTCATCTCCTCAGCACAGAGGATGCTCTCTATATGTATCCAGCAGCATACATACAAACACTATACCAAAAGCCTTGTGACTTGAAGGTTGGGTTGCTGACCTCAAGGCTGCCAGGTTCGAATCCCACCCAGGGAGAGCGCGGATGAGCTCCCTCTATCAGCTCCAGCTCCATGCAGGGACATGAGAGAAGCCTCCCACAAGGATGGTAAAACATCAAAACATCCAGGCGTCCCCTGGGCAACATCCTTGCAGATGGCCAATTCTCTCACTCCAGAAGCAACTCCGGTTGCTCCTGACACACACACAAAAAACCCTCCTTTAATAACAACATGAAACATATTCAACTTCATACATGTGTAAACTTACTTTTTGGACCTTATCACACTAACCTATGGATTCATCAAGCATCATGATAAATCCACGGCGGCCCGGCAGGAGGCATGGGGAAGCCGTCACCCCATGCCCTGCATAGCCCTATTTACCCATAGTCCCATCCCATGAGGGGAAATGTAAGGTGCCTGGCTTCCCCTGATCGTTGCAAAGGCAATATGGGAAGCCTCCCGTTTTGCTGCCACCACCACATACACCACTTACTCTCCCCTTTTGCCGTGGAGCCACGTCGGAAGACGATGTATGTTATGGGATGAGCTCCACGGTAAAAGGGGAGAGAAACTGGCATATGATGAGCAAATTAGCCCACATTATGAGGTCGTGGGTCTCAACATGGTCATATTTAAAACAGTCTCTACCAGTGTCAGTACATTTGTGCTGCCTTTGAACCTGCTCATCAAATCCACTTTAATAAAACAAATGTGGGGCACTCCCTGGTCCAGTGTCTGATAGCATGTTCCATTTTTTCTACATCTTTGAAGCTCCGTCTCTGAAAGGCTTACTTCATCTGACCAAATAAATAGTTTGAAGCTGGTAACCCTTGATGTGTTACCCGCTATATCTACTTCTATTTATCTTCTTTGACTTTGGTGACTTTTCCCCTGTGTATGTGTTCCCCTTGCCCCGTGGATGTCCTGGCTTCCATTTGCAGGGTCCCCCCGGTATCCTCATGTGTATTTAATGCAATATTTTACGTTTCATAAAACTCTGAAGTATGAAACCACCCAGCAAGACTTTGGTGACCTTTCACCAGCACCTCATGATCCAGGAACTCCCTCTAGCTGTTTTCCTGAGCATCATCTGAGCACAAAAGACTCAAGCACCCATCATCACCGGGGTCAATCCATCTCTATTGGCCCCCTTAACCCCGACTGTGCAGAGGATAGAAAGGCTTCCAGGAAGTTCACAAAGATATGACAGTCCCCATCCTCAAGTTGGAATGTAAAGTTTCTGGCTAAAAAACCAGGTACAGAAACTTTAAGTAAACTGTAGCCAAGTGGAGATATCTGTGGTTGTAAAGAGCAACGAGACACCAAATTGCCAATATCTGCTGGATAATGGAGGAAGCCAGGGAGTTTCAGAAAAACATCTACTTCTGCTTTATTGACTATTCTAAAGCCTTCGACTGTGTGGATCATAATAAACTATGGCATGTTCTTGGTAGTATGGGGATACCAAGTCACCTTGTCTGTCTCCTGAGAAATCTGTATAAAGACCAAGTAGCCACAGTAAGAACAGACCACGGAACAACAGACTGGTTCAAGATTGGGAAAGGAGTGCGGTAGGGCTGCATACTTTCACCCTCCCTATTCAACTTGTACGCAGAACACATAATGCAACGTGCGGGGCTTGAGGAATCCAAGGCCGGAGTTAAAATTGCTGGAAGAAACATTAACAACCTTGGGTATGCAGATGATACCACTCTGATGGCCGAAAGTGAGGAGGAGCTGAGGAGCCTTATCACCAAGATGAAAGAAGAAAGTGCAAAAGCTGGGTTGCAGTTAAACGTCAAGAAAACCAAGATCATGGCAACTACACCTATTGATAACTGGCAAATAGAGGGAGAAAACGTGGAGGCAGTGACAGACTTTATATTTCTAGGTGCAAAGATCACTGCAGATGTAGACTGTAGCCAGGAAATCAGAAGACGTTTACTTCTTGGGAGGAGAGCAATGGCCAACCTTGACAAAATAGTGAAGAGCAGACACATCACACTGGCAACGAAGGCCCGCATAGTGAAAGCAATGGTATTCCCCATAGTAACCTATGGATGCGAGAGCTGGACCATAAGGAAGGCTGAGCGAAGGAAGATAGACGCTTTTGAACTCTGGTGCTGGAGGAAAATCCTGAGAGTGCCTTGGACCACAAGAAGATCCAACCAGTCCATCCTCCAGGAAATAATGCCCGGCTGCTCACTGGAGGGAAGGATATTAGAGGCAAAGATGAAGTATTTTGGCCACATCATGAGGAGACAGGAAAGTTTGGAAAAGATCATGATGCTGGGGAAAATGGAAGGAAAAAGGAAGAGAGGCCAACCAAGGGTGAGATGGATGGACAATATCCTTGAAGTGACTGGCTTGACCTTGAAGGAACTGGGGGCGGTGACGGCTGACAGAGAGCTCTGGCGTGGACTGGTCCATGAGGTCACGAAGAGTCGGAAATGACTAAATGACTGAACTGCACAGCAAAGAGCAACCAGTCCTTACCAAAGTGGTGGATATGATTACCCCATGTTTCTTTATGCAACCATGAATGGGCTGGGCACCAGAAATAGGAGCAGGACAGTTGCTGTTATTTATCTGACCATGCTTGATGGGAATGATGGGTCTTATAGTCCAGGGAATCCATGGGACATCTGTTTTTTGAAAACTAGTATACATCTGTGATTGGCAATCACATCAGGTCAGGGCACAATATTTTGTCCCTTTGCCTGGCTGTGTTTTGCTTGAGGTTGTTTACTTCTATTATGGTTGGGATGGAGGTACATCTAAAAGGATTAACCACAGTTATAGGTGCAGCAGGCTGTCATTTTTCACCCCTAAAATTTCCTGATATTTTTTCCAGGGGCTGGGGGGCTGTAACAGCTAGGGTATGCGGCCCCCACAACATTTGCTACTTGAAGCAGTTGCCTCACTCTGCCTAATGGCAGGCATGGCTCTGCATGGGGACCTTGATCATGTTGTGGTGATTTTAAAGCACATCCTAAATCTCACGTCCCCACAGCATGAATTCCCTCTGAGCTGCAAAATCTTCATCTTTAGCAGCAACCACCTCATCCCCTCCTCCTTTGCCTTCTCTAGGATCATATTTGATTGTACAGGCAATCCAGCTATAACTGTCTCCTATGGAAAAAAACCCAGTTTCCTCCTTCAGCTTTCTCAGCAGACTGTGGTTTTAACACCAGTATCTGGCAATAGCACTAGAGTTTCATTTCCATATGAAGCAGCCCATACTTATTCCGCCACTGACAGTACTGTGCAGGCTAGCTGGGTGGAAAGAGAGTGGAGCAGAACTGCCAGGAAGGGCTGGGAGTGAAACAGAGGCTGCAGCATGCTGCAGGGAGGCAAGAGAGTGAGAAACTGAGGCCACCAAGCCTGCAGATTCAGAGGAAGGCATCTGCGGCACAGCAGTTAGCTGAGCAGATGCAGCTGGAGCAGGTGCAGGGTGAAATAGCCATCGCCAAAAATTCAGCGTTCCTTGAATACTGTTGTTTCAGCATAAGTTGGGAGGCTGCTTTGCCTATCTGAGGCAGATAGCCACAGCACATTTGTTGTGCTCAGCAACCATTTCTGAAGTGGTATGCCATGAATCCATTCAAGACTCAGAGCTGCAGGAGAGAACTGGTGCTTGGGAAAATGACAACTGAAACAATCAGAAATGATGGGCTGGAAAGGTATTGTGAATCATCTAGTCCAAGTTTGTAGTGGGCCTTGCAATGACATTAAGGAGCTCATAATTATATATGGGAATACTGTTAATACTGCAGAATCATGCAAATGTTATGTGATTTCAGCTCTGCTAAAACCGTGAGCTTGGGATCCAAAGTGTCAAACTTCCGGAAGGCCAGATGAGACACAAATACAGTAGAGTCTCACTTATCCAAGCTAAACAGGCTGGCAGAACCTTGGATAAGCGAATATCTTGGATAATAAGGCAGGATTAAGAAAAAGCCTATTAAACAGCAAATTAAGTTATGATTTTACAAATTAAGGACCAAAACATCATGTTATACAACAAATTTGACAAAAAAGTAGTTCAATACGCAGTAATGTTATGTTGTAATTACTGTATTTACAAATTTAGCACCAAAATAATATCACGATATATTGAAAACATTGACTACAAAAATGCCTTGGATAATCCAGAACCTTGGATAAGCGAGTCTTGGATAAGTGAGACTCTACTGTAGGTTGAAGGCAAAATCAGAGGCTGTATTCTCAATGGGCAGAGGATGTCAGCAGAGACAGCACTCCAAAGAACGGACAACTGCAAACATACATTTTATTCATAGCATTTTCATCCATTGCACTATCGTTGTCTCTCCCTGAGAACCCATTAAGGTGTTTTGGCACCCACTGTTTTCTCAGACAGAACCCGTTGTAAAATTCCAGCTGACCGGATTAGAATCATTAAAGACCATCAGTCCTGGACCTTGCCCACATTCCTTCTCAAGGGAGACAGATACAGAAAATGGCCTCAAACTTCAAACTGAGCAATGACTATTTATTTGATTTCCCATCAGACCAGAGAACCAAATAGCAGCAGCAGACAGTGCACCTTCACCAATCAGTGTGCAGATAGTAACATGCAACAGTCAGTGCCTGGCACAGCAAAAATCAATTCTTTTGAATAAGTCTCTCTATATGTATCCTTTCCCTTTATGTCTGACTTGAGTAGTTTCCCCCAACATGATGATGATGATACATTTTATCTATATTCTGCTTCGGAGGGACTCAGAGCAGATTACTGTATACACATATAAGGCAAACATTCAATGCCTTTTACACAGTGAACAACAACGACAAACAATACACAGACCAAGGTAAAGGCCTCCCCTTTCAACTCTGGAGTCTGGAGACAATGTTCAACATGGGGAGGGGCTCTTGTTCCATTTTTCCATGCCGAGGAGCCTGTTGTCCATAGACATTTTCAATCATGTTACCAGCATGTCTGCATGGGGCGCCCTTTTACCTTCCTGCTGAGGCATTACCTATTGATCTACTCACATTGCATGCTTTCGAACTGCTAGGTTGGCAGAAGCTAGAGCTGACAGTGACATCTCACCCCAACTCGCGACTTCGAACTGCCAACCCTCCTGTCAGCAGATTTCCTGTAGCTAGCAATTTAACCCACTGCACTACCATAGTCCCATCTCATTTCGGCCAAAGTGAATAAACCCCTGATCCTTTCCTTCATCCTGTTCTTGTCTGATTCAGAACTTCGGAGCCTAGGCACACCGGAATCCTGAAATCACATAACACCAAGGTCAAATTGTGGTCTACTTTTTACCTCGGGCATCTTATCAGCCATATCTCAGAGAGTCCTTTCCCATTTCCCCACCCTTTTCTCCTGCCTGAGGAATCATATCAGCAGTACCTCAGAGAACCAACCCTCTTATATTTTCTGGATGAAATATACCAAATAGATCTATATCTAATATCCAAAGAGGGGTCCGTGGGGAGTCCTATATTCCCACACATCTTTTTCTGAGCCATTTGCTACAGTGTCCCAAAGGTAAGTAAGCCTGAGGGGGTGGTATGTTTGTGAGTGTGTGGACAGTTGTGAATTGTATGGTGCTGAGTGAGTTTGCATATGGATGGTGATCAGCTAAAAGTAAAAAGCAGATGGTGGTATGAAAGTGTAGATGGGAGTATGTGCGTGTCTGTGCGTTCAGGTTGCCTATTGACTTATGGTGACCCAATGAATTTCACAGCTTTTTTTCAGGCAAGGTACACGCAGTGATGTTTTGCCAATTCCTTCCTCTGAAATATAGTCAACTGTACCTGAATTCATTGGTGATGCCACCCTATTTTTATCTCTGTAATTTTATTTATTTATTTATTTATTTACAGTATTTATATTCCGCCCTTCTCACCCCAAAGGGGACTCACGGTGGATCACATTATATACATATAGGGCAAACATTCAATGCCCATAAACACATTGAACCGAGACAGAGACAGACAGACAGATGCAGAGGCAATTTAACCTTCTCCTGAGGGGATGTTCGATTCTGGCCACAGGGGGGAGCAGCTGCTTCATCATCCACTCTAATGGCACTTCCTCACTTCCTCATTCCAACGTCGTAAATTAGTTAAACTTGCCTCCCCACTTTTATAAGTGGTACCTTATTTCCTACTTGATAGATGCAACTATCTTTCGGGTTGCTAGGTCAGCAACAAGCAGGGGCTATATTTTATTTTTAATTGATGGATGCTCACCCCGCCACGGGCTGGCCTCGAACTCATGACCTCATGGTCAGAGTGATTTATTGCAGCAGCTGCTCACCAGCCTGCGCCACAGCCCGGCCCCTTGCCTCCACCCAATGTGGAATTTCAACTTGAAACCTGGATGCAATCAAACTTGGAGGCATCTACCATGATGTTCTGAAGAGATATGGCTACTGTAGATAGCCAAACAAATGCACAGACTGCCTTGCTGTTTAATTCTGAGAAAACACAACAGGTCCTTCCAGTCCCTCATGAACGTACTTATGGGGCAGTGCAGTGCCCTCAAGACTCATCCTGGAGAGGATACAATAGTCGATGGTATTGAAAGCCGCTGAGATATCCAAGAGAACCAACAAGGACATACTGACAATATGTCAGTTCCAGGCCACATTAAAGCCACACAGGAGGGTCTTGAGCTGCCTTAGCGGTGGGACACCGGCCCAATAGTTCAGCCATGCCGAAGCCAGTTTGTCAGGGCTGGGTATAGGCTCTATTCCCACCATAGAGTCTCACTGGAAAACCTGGATATTGCTAAAGAGAAGGCACTCTATGAATCTCTAGGTCCTCCAGTGCAATTCTGGGGATCACTTCTGGCAGAAAGTAAACCATAGAGTCATGCTAGAAGACATAGAGGTTCTTACAGAGGCGTTCTTTTAGTATAAAAAAGTGAGGTTTTATTCCCTTTTCCCCACTTTGCCCCTAATCCCAGAAAAAATGGAGGTCTGCAGTACTTTGTTTTGATGAGGGTTAGGCAAACAACCCAAGAGATGAAGGACATGTAGATATCATTACTACGAAGAAATCTCTTTATGTGGACTAAACAGATGGGGCTTCTTATCTAAAGCTGTTGAACACATTCCAGAATTTCAACTGTGGAGGGCTGCTGAGTCCAAAAAAATCCTGGGCAAAGTGCCCCCCATTTTACTATTTCTGCTGTGCTAGGATCCTGGCTATCTGGTCACGGCCTCCTGGAAGCCCACCCAGCCTTGGCCACTAAGTGGTTTTGACAGCTGCAGTTCCTATGATAGTGTTTGGAGGCTTAAAATAGCCACAGACAGTCCCTTTTTGTGCCTGGGGTTCTCTGCCATCTACTCCTTTGCCTCCAAGCTCAGGGCTCAAGGTGGGCCTCTATTCATGCCTGCCAAATATGTTCACTCTTAAAACCACTAGCACCCATTGAGACAGACCTTTTACTAGTTTATTTATTTATTTTAAAATGAAATGATGTTTTTCCCCAATACAAATAACAGACAATGAACTAAATCCAATTGCTTATTTCAAAGAAGACTTATTGTAACAACTGGTCTACTATTGGTGTACTATTTAGGATTGACTCTAGTTAAGACCTGCAATTGAATTCAGGAATTATATGGCCTTTTAGCTTTTTCTGGTCTGCAACTCCCAGAAGTCCTTACTGCTTTAGTCAATGGAGAGGAACACTGGGAGTTGCAGACCAACAACATCAGGAAGGCTGCATGATTGCCACCCTCGATTTTGGGCACTTCTGGCATGGAGCAAGTCTTCAAACCTGCTGTTTGGGCTATATAGGTAAAGGTTTCCTTGACATTAAGTCCATTCGTGACCGGCTTTGGGGGTTAGTGCTCATCTCCATTTCTAAGCCGAAGAGCTGGTGTTGTCCATAGACATCTCCAGGTCATGTGGCCGGCATGACTGCATGGAACACCGTTACCTTCCCGCCAGAGCGGTATCTATTAATCTACTCGCATTGGCATGTTTTTGAACTGCTAGGTTGGCAGGAGCTGGGGCTAACAGCAGGTGCTCATTCCGCTCCCGGGATTTGAACCTGGCACCTTTCTGTTCACAAGATCAGCAGCTCAGCGCTTTAACACACTGTGCCACCAGGAGACCAAAAGAGCTTAGTGTTCTCCAAAAGAGGACCACCACTTCCATCATCCTCATACTGGCAAGAAACAGCAGAAATTGTCATCCAACATATCTAGGGCATGGAAATAGCTGTAGCAGCAATGAGGAAAGAAAGATCCCTGACTCCCTGCATTTCCTACCCCATGTTCCCAAAACGTTTATCTTCTCAGTGTGCCTAAGACACCAGGGACTCTTTCACATGACATATGACTCCATAGGACACAGTGACAGCAACTAATGGGGAATCATAGTTCTATATTTGTGTAATAATAATAATAATAATAATAATAATAATAATAATAATAATAATAATAATAAAACTTTATTTATATACCGCCCTATCTCTCGGATGGGACTCAGGGCGGTTTCCAATCATAAAAACAACACAAACATTACATAGCAAACATAATAACACATTATTAAGCAAAGTAAAAATACAATTATAGAAATAAATAACATTTACATGAAACGACTCCTCATCATTAGAAAGGAAGAGTTTCTTCTACACTTTCCTCTAAAACCAACAACACAGCCAGGAAAGTAGCCCACTTGTTGCAACATCATATCTCCTCTACTCCTAAGCATCTCCCATTATCCCATCTCCCACCTGGCACTTCATTTCCATTTCAAAGATCCCCTGTACCATTTTGCTGGTACAAAGCTCTGTCGAGTGTTGAATAGACTCTCATAAGCACTGGGCTGAAAAAGAAGCTTGGCCAACCATGGCTCCCGAGCAAAATTACTATAAACCTACCATCCCAGCCAGGGGCAAGTGGTTCTGTGGTTGGGCTGCTAGGCCTGAAAAGAGGAGGGGAAGAAACTAAGAGAGAGGTAGTGATAAATGAGGGAGGGAAACAGACAGAGAGAACTGGACTAGGAAGAAGATGCAGTGAGAGACCACTGCCACTTTTGTTTGTGTTGAACTTTGCTTTGAGGCTCATCTGGCTAACTAACTGACTCACATTCAGACAACTTAACAATTATATAGTCTGCATAATCTCGTATCCTGTTATCCTACTGTTCCAGAAATCCACCATGAATATTCTACAAAATACTTTTGAAGTTATTAACAGTTTTTCCAAAGCACTCCTGGGCCTAGGAGGGTGGAGAATCAAGGTGTAGATCTTGTGTGGAAACTATTTCATTACAATTAAGTCTAATCTACATTAATAACAGGAAATGCGGTGAGAGCCCAGAGGACGTGGGTTCCTATATCTTACTCCCCAACCCTATGTGAGGGGCCATTTTCCATTTCTTCTTCAACATAGGCTTCCTAATAATGAAACTGCAAAGAGAAGGGTTTCAGTCTGTACTTATTTGGTCTTGGAGTTAAGGTTGAAAAGCACCTCCTGTTGAGAACAGATAAGGGAACCAAGTTATGGTCTAAGCATCCCTCTGCCCAATTTCCCCCCACAATGCTTTCAAGCATAAGTGACTTTACCAGGATTATCCCACTGCCTGTGGCAAAGATGGTTTCTTCCACCATTACAATGGGACATGATAGCATTCAGGTTAGGGCAGCAATTAGATTAGAGAGGGCTCTAGAAGATTGAAATGACACAATGCTGCCATCCAGTCCTTTGCTGATGGTCATCCTCACCCCAATTGTTGCTGCCTGAATAAGCAGACACTCTCTGGCAGCCAGCAGGACTAGCTTTTTGTTGCATCAGATAGTAAGATATACCAAATATCCTGGGCAGCAGATCTGGGGAATCATGAAAGGCAGGAGACTGGGAAACAGATAATGGATTGTGTTGTCGAAGGCTTTCATAGCCGGGATCACCAGGTTGCTGTATGTCTTTCGGGCTATGTGGCCATGTTCCAGAAGTATTTTCTCCTGATGTTTCGCCCGCTTCTATGGAAGGCATCCTCAGAGGTTGTGAGGTACCACACAACCTCTGAGGATGCCTGCCATAGAAGTGGGCGAAACGTCAGGAGAAAATACTTCTGGAACATGGCCACATAGCCCGAAAGACATACAACAACCCAGAGAATGGATTGTAGGGGCATGATTGGAAGGGATGCTTACTAGTCCCACACAAAGGAATTTTTTTTTAAGTCAGGAGCGACTTGAGAGACTGCCCCCGGTGGTATAGTGGGTTAAATCCTTGTGCCAGCAGGACTGCTGACTTGAAGGCTGGGTTGTTGACCTGAAGATTGCCAGTTCGAAATCAACCCGAAGAGAGCGCTCCCTCTACCAACTCCAGCTCTATGCGGGGACATGAGAGAAGCCTCCCACAAGGATGGTAAAAACATCAAAACAACTGGGTGTCCTCTGGGCAACGTCGTTGTAGATTGCCAATTCTCTCACACCAGAAGTGACTTTCAGAAATGAAATAAAGCTGAACAGCTTCTTTTGCATTTTAACATGCGATTAGCAGTAGAAGACTTCCCAGTAGAGTGTGCTATAAATAGAAGCAGAAAAGTTGGATTTTTCACTTCAACCACCACCCAAATGTTTTCCATGCTCTCAAGGAAGTTAATGACAGAGAAGGGCCAGAAGAATTATCCAAGGGCTAGCTCTACGCAGCTGTCTGGGTTAATGAATTATTGATGGTGGCTAATGACTGGATAATTGCAGCAGAGCAGAGAGCAACGGGTATCAATTATACATAGGGCAGTGGGCAGCTGGGATTGAGCGGGGGAGCGGATTTTCAGTACCACCCCATCACCTGGAGGGCACCAAGAAAAGCCTCCATGCTCAGCTTTGTGCTTTGAGCTGAAGCCACCAAAAGCTTTGTTTCTTCTTCATCTAAGTTGCATAAGACAGACTACCAATTTCCAAATAGAAAAATTGTGAACATAGCTGAGGAAAAAAAGGTAAAGATAAACGTTTCCCCTGACGTTAAGTCCAGTCGTGACCGACTCTGGGGGTTGGTGCTCATCTCCATTGCTAAGCCGAAGAGCCGGCATTGTCCGTAGACACCTCCAAGGTCATGTGGCCGGCATGACTGCATGGAGCGCTGTTCCCTGTCCACCGGAGCGGTACCTATTGATCTACTCACATTTGCATGTTTTCGAACTGCTAGGAAAGTAGTGGGAAAAAAGAGCAACCCCTTCATCTTCTGGGAAGGTGAATGAACAGATCTGCATCTTTAGAACAGGTTAAAAATCTAAGAGCAACTTTCACACAGGTTTGAGTATGGATATTCATTCCACTTGGCGTTTTGTTCCTGATTATGAAGATGATCATTGACACAGCAGAGGAAAGAGAAATGTTGCTACTGAAGCTGGACAGCAACTGGTAAAAATGTTTGGATGGCAGATCACAGAATTCTTTGGCCAGAATGCCATGTTGGTCAGAGAATTTGTGGAGTTAAGAATTTTGTAACTTCTGAGACAGAGGAATAACTTCATTGCCCTGTGAGCCATTTCAATCATGGAATTGCAAAGCAGGTAACTAAAGATGGAGATAGGTGTGGGCTTCATTTATGATCTTAGAGCAGGCATGGGCAAACCTTTTTGCCTTGGGGCTGTATTGTGGGCCTGACTGAGAGGGTTGGCCTGAGAGGGAGGGTGGCCTGGCATGTGCTGAGTGAAATGGGCTGCTCACCCCATCCTTATGCTGGAAGGAAAATGCGATTTCCTTCTTCTTGGCAGGGGGTTGGACTGGATGGCCCATGAGGTCTCTTCCAACTCTACTATTCTATGATTCTATGAGACATGTGGCGACTGCCCCGATCCTTCTCCTTGATCCTCCTCCTCCAGTCTTCAGGCTGTCCTCTTGGCATTATGCTGAGAAGAAGGCAAGACACACGAGGGCCAAGAGCACCCTGGAGGGCTCTCAGCTGCTGTGTGCCTTCCTCGGGACATCCTCTTGGCATAAGAATGGGTTGCTCACACCGTCCTTATGTCAGGAGGAGGGCAAAACATATGGTGGCTGAGAGGGCTCCAGAGGGCTCTCAGCTTCTGCTTGCCATCCTCCCCTGTCCTTTTTGCATAATGATGCGGCAGGCCACCGTGTCCTTATGCTGAGAGGACAGGGAAAATGAGGGGGGCCTGAAGTAAGCACCCAGGGGGCCGCATCCGGCCCCCGAACCTTAGTTTGCCCATATCCGTCTTTGAGCAGCTCTGCACAGTCTTACCCATAGAGTCTCTGCTGACAGGTCTCTTTTATCAGTGAATACAGTCTGGTGTCCCTTACACAGAAACACCACATTGAAGGCATATCCATATTGGCCTCCAGCTCAGGCTAGCTCCCAGAGTCGGTCCAACAATGAGGTGAATTAAGCGGTCGCTTCGGGTGGCAAACATACGGGGGCGCAGTTGAGACTGCTTTTTCTGTTGATTTGTTGTAAAACATGATGTTTTGGTGCTTAATTTGTAAAATCGTAATGTAATTTGATGGTTTAATAGGCTTTTCCTTAATCCCTCCTTATTATCCAACATTTTTGCTTATCCAATGCTTTTATTTTTCAGTGATTGTTTTTTTTTGGGGGGGGGAGGTGGGGGCAAAATTCTGTTCGCCTACACTTGAAAAATACCTAGGGCCGGCTTTGCTAGCTCTGAAGGAGGAGATCCCATTTCCAACCTGTGGGTAGGCCTAGGACTCTGGTCAAGTTCATGTCCCCACATGAGGACAGTGCTCCCTCCTCCATCTCTGCCCATCATCCACCTGCTCAGTATCCATGGATCTGCCAGTCTGGATCCGGAAGGTGATCGAATGCCCTTCATTTGTCCACTGCCACATTTCAGCTCTCTTGCTCAGTGCCTCCCTCCTCTCACTCTTTCCTGCAATAGAAATTACAATTGTGATTTATTCAGACTCACCCACCCGCTGCCTCTAATCTCTGTGCCTGCAGCACTGGGAGTAAATTCAATCAGGGAAATGTTTTATAACCACAGAGAAGCTCTTGGTCAGGCAAAAGTGAGGGAGGGCCTCCGTGCTATAGGGCCACTGGGGAATCAAGTCCCATAAACACACCCATGGCTCTTAACACTTCCGTTCAACTTGTCTTGTCTCCCGCATAGGAGGTTTTGTGCAACCAGAAGCATTTGAAGCCATATGGATGTGAAGAGTGCTTTGGTAAAGTAGGGGCCCTTTCTTCTCTGAGCTCTGAGATGCTGCAGTGTTCTCAGCTTTTTTCCTCCTGTGCTGTGGACCGTTCCATAAGAAAGCAGTACAGCTTCATAGAACCCTCTGCAGCATGTGTAAGTAAATCCCATCCATCAGCAGCTATCAAAATCTTCTGGTTGATGAACCTTTCAGGGTGCCGCAGGAGGGGAAGATGCATCAGAACACAGTGGATCAAAGAAGACTGTAGGAGGCAAGAGCTCAGACCTGGAAAAGCGCACCAGAATCCTTGGCTTGGATTCCATGGTACAAATTACCATCACCACCAGCCTCCTCCTTCTCTTCCTCCCCTTCTCAGAGGCAACCATGAAGACCGAAGAGTGAGGTCACTCCCAAAGCCAGAGGAGCAGATGCCTCCACCTTCCAGCATGATCTGTTTCCCAGCTCAGCCCTCTTGAAAGCATCCAGCAAATCGGAAGGGGGGGAGCAAAAACATCCGCTGGGAGGTGGAAATCATCTCCCATTTTCTCATCTTCTGATCCAATTTCCTCCCAGAAGAGGCAGTGTCTGGTATTCGCTAATGGCCCAATCCGTCTTAATTAGCCAAAGGAGGGAAACTTGTTAGGGGAAGGGAGCGTGCAGCTCTCTGGCCTTCATATTGGAAAAGAAGAAAGGAGACAAAGGACAAGGAGGAGGAGGAGAAATATTCCTTGCCCGGTGCTGCTGGCTGGAATGTATGCTCTCCCTTTATGAATGGACACCAGGAAGGGCAGCACTTTGAAAGCATCCATCTGTTCTCTGTTCTGGTTACAGAATTAACTTTCTCCTTGATGAAAACAAAAATGTATGAGGCTGACTTGTTATTTGGATATGGGGCGGGGGGATATGCACCTTAATACCCTCAAGTTGTAGTATGGGATTTTGGGATAAGAGTCTACCTTTGAAGTCTTGGACTGGGACTTGTAAGATTCAAGCTCAGGTCCTGTCTCAGCCATAGAATCATAGAATCATAGAATAGTAGAGTTGGAAGAGACCTCATGGGCCATCCAGTCCAACCCCCTGCCAAGAAGCAGGAAATCGAAAAGAAGTGACTGTAGACTGGTCATTCTCTCTCAACATGACCTTCCCCACAGGGTACAAACCAGAAAGGAGGAAAAGCTACATCTGCCACCTTGAACTCATTGGAAGAAATCCACCACATAATTGTAACAAAATAAATACAGGCAGCTCTGCTTAAATAACATATGTGGATCCCAATGGATCACATCAAGGAACCAACAAAACGCTTCTGGATACTTGACAGGCAAGACGTGAAAGCATCACATCTCTTCTTCTGCTTCCACCCTGAGTCCCCTTGGGGAGATAGGGTGGAATATAAATAAAGTTGTTTTGTTATTATTATTATTACTAGCTGTGCCCGGCCACGCGTTGCTGTGGCTTATGGGAATTCTTTGTTAGGTATGTGGAATAACAGTGAATAGCTTTGTAGCCTGAAAGCCTGGCCATTTTCTTATGTGAATCCTTGTTTGGTGAGGTGGAATAGAAAGGAATAGGCTTGCTGCTTGGAAGGTTAGGTAGTTGCCTTTTAGGGGAATTTTTTTTGGGGTGGTAGAATTGTAATGAATAGCCTCGGTGGTTCAAAGCCTGGGTGCTTGCTACCTAGGGGAAATCTTTGGTTGGCCAGCTTCAGAGTTGTATCACTGTTTCAAAGCCTGGTCGCCTTTTACGAAGGTTAATCTTTTATTGGTGTGGTGGAATTGCACTAAATATCCTTGCAGTTCCAATGTCTGGCTGTATTTATTATTTTGTTATATATATATATAATCTATCTATCTATCTATCTATCTATCTATCTATCTATATATATATATATATATATATATATATATATATATATCTCAAAATATAGAAAGCATGGTACATTGCCTGTTGTGGGTTTTGGCCTTTTTTTGGTGTTGTGATTGTGTTTTTTGTGTGATTGTGTTGTATCTTACTGGAGGCAGGGATGATGGATTGTGTTGCCAATTTTAGAGTTTGGTGGGTGTTGGGTTTTGTTGTTTTGTGAGTTGCCGTGATGCCAAAAGCCTTTTATATATATAGATTATTGTTATTATTCATTGTATGACACAGCAAACAAGACAGATATGCTGGATTTCGTATCACAAAATCACAAGTCGAACACTTCCCAAGCGTTTAGGACTGTGTGATGTATTTTCGGATGATGCGCGCAGATCCCAGTAGGGTGGCCTTTTGCAGTTGGCAGATCGTGATTTTGTCAATGTCTATTGTTTCCAAATGCCGGCCGAGATCTTTTGGCACGGCACCCAATGTGCCGATCACCACCAAGACCACCTGTACTGGTTTCTGCCAGAATCTGTGAAGTTCAATCTTGAGGTCCTGATAGTGGCTGAGTTTTTCCTGTTGTTTTTTGTCAATGTGACTGTATTAACGAAAAACTATTATTATTATTATTATTATTATTATTATTATTATTATTATTATTATTAATTCCCTGGTAACTGATATTCAGGGTATACAGACAGCCCCCAAATTATGAAAAAGATAGTTTCTGTAGGTTTGTTTTTAAGTTGAATTTATATATATGTAAGGCAGAACAGGGACTTTTAAAAGTGTAGCTCCAGCCATATACAGTAGTCTCTCACTTATCCAACACTCGCTTATCCAACGTTCTGGATTATCCAACGCATTTTTGTAGTCAATGTTTTCAATACATCGTGATATTTTGGTGCTAAATTCATAAATACAGTAATTACAACATAACATTACTGTGTATTGAACTACTTTTTCTGTCAAATTTGTTGTTAAACATGATGTTTTGGTGCTTAGTTTGTAAAATCATAACCTAATTTGATGTGTAATAGGCTTTTCCTTAATCCCTCCTTATTATCCAACATATTCGCTTATCCAACGTTCTACCGGCCCGTTTATGTTGGATAGATGAGACTCTACTATATCTGTATCTTAGCTTTGGCTAGCATAGGGAAGGGTTAACATCCTTGTGGTGTTTGTTTTGCTGCCTGCCCCTGTTCAGAAGATTTCTCCTCACTTTCTGTCCCTGTGATCATTGGATTTTGGAAAAAAAATGGCTTGTTGTGGAAACAAGGATTGGTGATAAAGCTTCACCTTTTCCCATGATAACTCTTCCAAGAATGAATTTCCCTTCTAAAGGGTAAATTTCTCTCAACTCCTGTTGTCTCACCCGTTCTTAATGACAAGTCATTTGTAAGTCAGATGTTTGTAACTCATGGGCTGCCTGTACTAATTCTGAATCACAGAAAAGATACATATTTGGACAACATATTCCAGAGTCCCATTATCATGTGTTTTGGCCATGAATGCATTCGTCATGTGCTGCCTGAAGACACTTTGCCCTGAATCAGTGTTCAATAAATTTACAGGATGAACTTGCCTTCCTTTAAGATTCCATGTAGCCCTTATAAACCCAGCTTCCATAATTCTAAGTTTTTTTTAATTGTTCTCTTGCTATGTCCCAGTGGCAAGTCACATACTGTGTACATACTCCAAGGCCAAAAAAATTGTATCTGTAATCACCAAGGAATCAGAGCTGTCTGAAGGCAGGGAATCTGAACTCTAAATCATGATCTGTTAACTAGTTTTTTTTTCTTTCCGACGTCTTGGAATAAAAATGACCAAGCATCTTTCATGAGATGTTTTGGAAGCCCAAGATTCTCTAACTCTGTGCCAAAACTGTTTAAATGTCATGCATCCCATACTTTAAAATACTTGTCTGATTTAGCGCCAGTGGTTCTTAATGGGCACTTTATAGCCATTATCTCTTCTGTACACAATATTCTTGAACCAAAACAGCTCTTCCTTCCAATACAAGTTCCAGGATGATGGAGAACCACTTTCGGCCTTTAAAGTCCTCTACCCTTACATGCCTTCCTGGAAACTTATTTTCCAAGTTAATGTTCACAATGGCATTGGTGATAAACCAGTAAAAATGTAATTCTCCAACTAAAAGAATTATTCCTGCTTGTCCAAAGGTCCTTATAGTTGAATGAACACAATGCCATACAAGTGAAGGCACAGTCAAACTTCATGCACAATAGCCATATTCATGCAAGGACTTTTGTAATGTGCAGTCTGGCACTCTTTTGTTTTTGTTTTTTCTTCTCCCTTCAATATACATTCATGTCAATATTAAAACCATCCTGCTTGGTTTGTGTGGCTTTGCTTCTTATCATCAACCAAACAGCAAGTATAAAATGGTAGCTACCTTTTGGAGACTACACCTCTCAGAACTGCCAGAATGCATGGCTACAGGCCACAACGGTAAAGGATTCTGGAAAGTAACATACAAAAACCAACTTTTCCAAGTTCAGGTGTCTTGTTTTATATTCCAATACACCACCATCTCATGAACTTAAATCTCAATACCTCTGTAACAACTGTATATAGCCCCACACCATTAGCAATTACAAGAGTTGGAGCATTACTGCTAATTTTAGATTTTAAAAAGAAGAGATGGGGTAAGATGCCTTAAATCTGGAATGTGTCATGACATAGCTACCTGTTAAAACAGCAATGGGACGCTGTGCTGTACTGTATTTACCCAGAAAGCTTTAAAAAAACCCAATCAGGATCATTATCATGTATTGCTCTGGAAGCTGGTAGATAGATTTTCAACCACTGCTCTTTAAAATAGGAGTAACACAATAGCTCTCTCTGCCGGTAGTGAACAAAATTTTCAGGATAACACCCACAATTAATACTAATGTATTTTGAATGAAGCCATGAAACATGGTCGGGGGGGGGGGGGGGGTGGTGGTGGTGGTATTCACTACCCCCTCTGTTTAAAGTCTCCGAGGGAAAATGATTGCTTTTGAGTTTGCTAACAAAGTGTTAATAGCTTTGGAAACAAAAGTAGCTGCTAAAAAGCTCTTTAGGTTAAATGGAGCATACTGGTCTCTCTGGATGCAGCAAACTCTTATTACTCATTACTTCATCCTTAGATTATCCTTTTCTCGAGCACTGGGCAAAAAGTCAGACACTGTATGACTTCAGATCGTATTCCCCTCCACTGGCTATGTGGCTAGGACAGCTTCGAGATCCACCCTCTGAAGGGCTACAGGTTTTCCCACTCTGGAGCTCATGAGTTTCAAAAGGGTGTATGGATTACAAGGTGCCTTAACTGCCTTGGGAAAAGGAGGTTTTGGCCATTCTTTGATGACACAGCCCATGAGTTCAAGCTAAAGAACCCAAAGAACACCCCATGATCACAACTACTGTTGAATCGGCACGCTCATAGCCCCTTCACCACAACACAGCAAAACCTTCAGTAGCTAGAGGTGGGCCAAAGCAAAAGGCCCTCCAAGCATAAACTTGGGACCTCGTCTTAGCAGAAGGAAGGAGGGTCCCGAAGCCCAGCCTGCCACCAGGTAGGAGCGCCTGCTGCTCCATAGGAAGGGAATTTGACCAGGCTGTGGCCAAAAGAGAGCAGTTTTTGAGGTGCCCTTGATATGGAGAGCAGCAGTTCCCTGAGCTTGCATTATTCATGCAGCCTTGTCAGGCTGTGAATTATTTATTCAGCACTATTTGTAGGGAATGGGAAGAGGCACCAAGGTGCTTTTAAGCTGGGGGTGGGGGGAGACAGGGATACAGATTTTTAACCACTTCTGTACAGAAAAATACTCAGCAGCAGGTACTTAACTTTTGGCACCGTTATAGAGACCACGAGAAAATAAGCAAGTGCTGTCTTGTTTTTATTTATCATTTCTAAGCTGCTCTAGGAGCCGTTTTGGCTGAAGGAGTGAAGAAGTTAGAGATATGATTCATATCCTCCCATTGCACAAGCACAAGGTCTCTGAAAGTACATGAAAGCAGTTGCCCAGTGGCTGGACTCCACAACCAGTCTCATGAAATAAGAGGACAATGGAGACACAATGTCCCTTGAGAGTACTTATTAGCTATTTACCAGTCATCTCTCTTCTAGCACATTAGGAAGAAATCTTTGCAGAGAATGCTTAGGGCAGAGCAGTTCAAAAGAAGCTATATTACAGGGATTCTGTTATTTGCTCTTACACAGATTGACTAAAGTTGGTAATTTTACCCCCTTGGTGTGGTAGACAGACTGCCCCGAGTCCACAAAATTAGAACAAAGATAGCAGATAGCTGTGATTTACCATAGCTGAGTCATGAAGTCACCAGGCAGCCCCAGCTGTGTCATATCAGAGGGTGGGGGATTTAATGGCACTAGTCCACCTAGTAGGGTCATTTTAAATATTGAAAAGGTAATGTGCATCTATTGATTAAAGCATTTAGGGAATGGCTTTTTCCAGTATTATTCACACACTCTTTTCTGATCCTTCATTTCCTGCTGGGAGTAAGTTCAGGGCTGCTAAGCACCAGAGGGAGGAAAAGGGGTACAATGACCCTGCCTAGCCTAGACATAATATGAAGAAAGCCTACAAGGCTGTGAGGGAAAACAAATACTTCTGTAACCAAGCTATTAATACTGTCTTACTCTACAGAGATGCAAAAAGTGCTTTTCAGGCCCTCGGAGATATAATTATTAGCTATGACTCAAGGATTCCATTACGGCAGATCATATCCCTTTGAGAAATGTAAGAGGCCTGAAAGGGGATGCAGGGATGGGTTTAAAAAGAGTCCTGCAGACATCTAGTTGGCTACTATAGGGAAAAAACTAGCCCAGGTAGCCTGGAGTAGGAACTGTGCAACTCACAGAGCAAGTGGCCCTTTGGGGGTTCCAATGTGCTACTTGAAACTAGGGATGCCAGAATAAAAATCGGAATAAAAATCTGGTGCTTAGCAGCCCTGAACTTATTCCCAGCAGGAAATGAAGGATCAGAAAATAGTTGGATACAAGACAGCATTTCAGTAGGTGTTGTGCATCACTAAGTAAGGTAAATAATGACATCTGCTGAAATTCCTCTTCTACATAACCATTAAAAGTGGAGAAGCCTGTCCCAATTTTCACTCAACAAACTTATCTGAAACCCCTGCTGACTCCCACTAAGCTTCCGAGACACTCAACAAACTTTCAACTGAAAACACACTCCCGTGCTTTCACCACAATGACTTTCAACAGATTTTAAGAAGACTGCTTCAATTCCACACACACACCCTGTCCAAAATCGTAAATGTGATGCTTGGCCCTCCAGAGTTCCCTAAACAGCCTAAATGGATTCAGGAAGCCCACTGAGCTCTGGAGTTTGCCCAGCCCTGTGGCAGACATTTTTATCACAACCAACAGCATAGCAGTTGGTTCTGATAAGAGAGATGTGGCTCCAGCTCTACCTACTGGACAAAGACTTGTATTACACAAAGGAAGCTCCCTTTAGTAAGGTAAAGGTTTCCCCTGACATTAAGTCCAGTCATGTCCGACTCTGGGGGTTGGTGCTCATCTCCATTTCTAAGTCGAAGAGCTGGCGCTGTCCGTAGACACCTCCAAGATCATGTGGCTGGCATGACTGCATGGAGCGCCGTTACCTTCCCGCCGGAGCGGTACCTATTGATCTACTCACATTGGCATGTTTTCGAACTGCTAGGTTGGCAGAAGCTGGAGCTAACAGTGGCCGCTCACGCCGCTCCCGGGGTTTGAACCTGGGACCTTTCGGTCTGCAAGTTCAGCAGCTCAGTGCTTTAACACACTTCGCCACTGGGGTTCCCTTCAGTATCTCCTGCAAAATGAAAGAGATTGGGGAGGATTCTCTGGAAGGTTATGTCTGTTTCAGGATGGATAATGTTTTTAAAAAAGGAAAAGATTCATAATTCAACAGAACAGGAGCCAAGGGTATTGTTCTAAAAGTGGACATTGGTGGGAATGGAAAAAGGATAGAAGTTGAAAACTAAGCTACATCTAGAACAAGTATAAACTATGCTCTCCAGAACACTTTTATCTTATTGAATGCCATTCTATTTCTCTCTATTCCTACTCGGTTATCATCCTTGTTAAAGTGTGGGAAAGTTACTCTTGCTACTACAGCTTTCATAACCATTCCTTGTCAACATGTCCAGTAATGATGACAAGAGGGTCCTGTTAAGTTGTAGCTCTTAAAAGTAATTTTTCTAAGTTCTTTCTTGGTCAGAAAACTAAACTAATTGCTTCCACAAGAAACTGAAAAGGTACCCTGGTATGGTAAGCTGCCCATCTCTACTCTACATACAGAAGAAACAGAGAAGGGAAATAAGTTGTTACAGCCACACAAAAAAGTGGATTCCCCAAAGTGGGAGTTCCTTTATGAATATGGTTATGTGAGAATAACAAGAAATGAGAAGAGCTGCCTCCAGCAGTTCTCTTCTGAGCTGAAAAGTCAAGAAACATCTCTAGCAGTTGGAAGACAATGTCACTGTGCAAATTCAGTCATTTTCACACATCTGTTGTACAGCATATAGTCTGCATCTCAAGATAAAGAATTTTAATTGTGCCTGTGGCTGGTTTATGCAAAAATTTAATACTGACACCTGAACAAGCGCATGAATGAAAGAGTAGCAACAGCTTCCTATGACCAATGAACACATCTCTCTACTGTGCTTTCCAAAGACTTTGCTATGGGTGATGAAGCACATACTAATGTCTATACTTGTTACATAAGCCTGTATGTGCACAAAACATTCAACATCTTGTTTCCAGTCATCCTAATGTGGAAAAGCAACAGAAACATGAAGGGAACCTTGATACAAGAATAGACAAGAGCCATGGTTTTCAAGCTGTGTTCCATAGACCCCAGGGCTTCTCAGAAAACAGATGGCAGACAGGGCTCTTGGTGATCAGTGTCTTATCACTACCAATCTCTTTGTGGAAAGTATAACAGCAGAGAAATGTAGGGTGTGGACTTAGTCCACAAAGAGCAGTAACAAAGCCTCGCAAGCCTGGCCTGGCCTATGCTCTCCAGAAGTTGACTTGTAATTGTTGCCAAAAATGTGCATTTAAGAACAGGCAGGGTTTTTCATCACATAAACTGATGCAAGAACATTCCCCTAGGTATAAAATTTGCAAACCAAGCTGCACTAACATTTCAGAGCTTCAAAGAAACTTGTACATGCAAAGGAGATGTCCCTACAACCTAGAAGGTTCCACTTGATAGTTACATGCTTGGTAGGTGAAGGGATTGCTGTGGATGTAGCATATTTTGATTTCAGTATGGCTTTCAACAAGATCCCCCATGATATTATTGCAAATAAGCAAGGAAAATGTGGGCTAGGTAATGCTAAAATTAGATGAATTGACCAACCAAACCCACAAGTACTTATCAATGGCCTCTCCTCGTCCTGGAGAAAAGTGACCAGTAGGGTGCCAGTTCTGTCCTGGGCCCAGTGCTATTCAACATCAATGACTTGGACGACGGAATAGAAGGCAGACTTACCAAATTTGCAGATGACACCAAATTGGGATGGATAGCTAATATCCCAGAGAACAGGGTCATAATCCAAAATGACCTTAACAGATGAGAGAGCTGGGCCAAACTAACTAAATGGCTTCCAAAAGGGATAAATATATGGTACTGCACTTCAGAAAAAAATGAAATGCAGATATACAACACCTGGCTTGACAGCTGTACATGTGAAAAGGATTTAGGAGACCACAATCTGAACATGAGTCAACAGTGTGATGATGCAGCAGCTGCAGCTGCAGCAAAAAAAAAAAAAAAAGCCAATGTGATTCTGGGCTGTTTGAAAAGTATCTAGATTGAAGGAAGTAATAGTATTCTGCTTTGGTCAGACTTCACCTAGAATAATGTGCCCAGTTTATGGGTACCACAATTCAATGAGGGTATCTACAACTGGAACGTGTCAAGAGGAAAGTGACTCAAATAGTAAAATGTCTATGAGGAGTGGTTTGGAAAAGAGGTTAAAGGAGGACATGATAGCTATGTTAGATATTTAAAAGCATGTCATATTGAGGGGAAGCTTGTTTTCTGCTGCCCCAGAGAATAAGATATGGGGAAACTACTCAAACTACAGACAATGGGATTCTACCAAATTATTATGGGAAAAATTGTGACGGTAAGAGCAGTTTGACAATGGAACATACTGTTTTATGGTGTGGTGAAGCCTCCTTCACTAGAGGTTTTTGAACACGCGAGATTGACATCTTTCATGAATGCTCTGGTTGTGTATTCCTGTATGGCAGGGCACAGGGTTTCTTCCAACTCTATGATCCTTTATGGACATAAGAGCTACTCTTTCATGGGTCCCACAGTGTATCTAATCATCGTTACTGTGAAATAGCCCACACACACACTTGAATGCCTAATGGAAGAGCATACAATTCCTTTGTGTCCCGATGTGTCCATGACACCTGGATTTTTAAAAATCTTACTGCCAATCTCAGTGAGAGACCCTTCCTGGATCCATTTGACTACATCAAAAATAATTCTCAATGCTAACATTTCCCATCTGTCATTTTGCTATTATCTCTAGAAAAGTAGTTTTCTATTTTGTGAAATAGGGTTTTGCTTTGACTATTGTGCTAGTGATTAGCTCTTAAGGCCAAATTGTCATTTAAAAAGGAGGTTGGACTAAGGAAATTAATAAACTTCTACTTACAGCATTTTTCAATTTAATCTTTTAGTTTTTCTCCTCCCATAATACCCTAAATCTGAAGTCATCCACTGAAGCTGAGTATTAGGAGATTCAGAACAAACAAAATAAGTACTTCTTCAGACACTGAAAAATCGAATTGTTACAAGATGTGGCGACAGCTACTAATTTGAAGTGGCTATAAAGAAGTGAAGGCAACTCAATGGAGAACAAGGCTACTGGTCATGCCAGTATATGCTACTTTTGGTATCAGAACCAACAAACTTCTGAATATCAGTGTATGGGAAACAAGTGTAGGAGGGTGTTGCTGCACTTACGTCTTGCTTATGGGTTTCTCATTGTGGGTTATGGGTTCTCACTGTGGGCATAGAACATTGGGCTAGGTAAGCCTTTGAACTAGTCTGATTGACAACTCTTATGTTCTTATTTAGTTCCATATATTCTAAACTAAAGTCATATCCTTACTAAAAGGGTTGGAAAGTTTTTTTGACCCAAGGGGCAACTTCAATTTCAGAGAAATTCTCAAGGGTTACTTTCCAACCATAGGCAGGACAAATGGAATGAAAAATACCAGCTTATTTTAACCTTTTTCTGCCACTATATGAGTCTTTAGAGAGTTAATTCTACCTTTTAGAATGGGAAAACCTATATAAAAGTGATGAGACCACCGAACATTGAAGTCATGAAGAAGGTCACCTGGTCAACTAGGAAAACTTAAATGGTCAGTTTGTTTTTACCCAGGGCCTAAGGTTCCCTACAGCTACTCTGACAATAATTTCCCATCCAATCTCTCAGGGACCAGTGTCATATTTGTCCCATTGGCAAGTGTCCCTGGACACTTTGCCAGGGACCTGCAGGTGATTGTTCATGGACTAGCATCAACCCAAGAAGCCCTGCAGGATATACTACTTTACATAATACCCACATCCCAGGGACACAGGTACTTTTGATTATCCTCGAGTACAATGACTACAAAGAGTGAGGGAGAGGATTCTCTGAATTCAAGCCAACTGATAACAATGCTTGGTTCACACCTTCTGTAAGCTAAACCCTTCATGAGACTGCATGGTCAAATGCTATCAATGGGTACACAATGGCAATGAGACCTGGCCCAGAGATCCCAACATCCACTCTATAATATTTTATGTTATTTGGCAGAATCCTTCTTACCTCAGAGCAAGTCTCAGGAAGACTGAAAAGCAACGGCACTGCTAAGCAAGTAACAAAGTATTGATATTTTAATTGGCTAAGATTCTCTTTCCCTATTGTTTCTGTGTCTCCACCCACTCACCCCCAGCCCCGACAGGATAGTTATAGCACCACAATCTCCAGTTACTATATGAATTGACCTGATGCTATTTGAACTCTCCCCTGCCCCAGTACCTGAGAACACTGACAGTTGCACATCAGAACTAAAACTTTTTGAAGTCTCCCAACATTTGTTTTTTGAAAGCTGCCCCATGTTAACATTGAGGGATGGATCCTTCTGCACCAGGTAGAACACATCACATCTCCAGCTGTGTATGTGCAACAAAGTGTCCTCAGTTGATTTGGGATCCATGGTGAGGCAATAAATAAAGTGGTCCATAGTCAGGATCAGGCAGCCTTGTGGTCCGGATGGCTCTTTAGTTTGTGGAACTTGACACTGTCTAGCTTCTCAAAGCGCTTTCCACAGTGTTCGCAAGTGAAGTTGTACTGTACTTCTGAGGTATGCTTCTTCATGTGCCAGTTGAGAGAGGCCCGCTGCCGGCACTGGTAGCCACAGATCTCACACCTGCAGGGAGAAGAAGCCATCAGCTCGGTGCACTCCTAGGAGAAGAGAACTCATATCCCCAGGGAATGCCACCCTTTTGGGCCACCCAGCCTTGAAAAAGCAGCCACAGTGATCCCTTAAGAAACACATGTCAAAGTCAAGGTCCATGGCCAAAATCTAGCCCTCCATGTCATTTTATGTGGCTCTCCAGATGCTGGACCATAACTCCTATATTCCTCCTTCTCGTTAGATATATAATGACTAAAGCTGATAGGAGTTGTTATACAGTAACATCTAAAAGACTGCAGTTTGTTCTGTTTAGTCAGGATACTTGGGTCTGGATTTAAATAAGATATCTGACTTGAAAATGTTCTTTAACCTTTCCCCAATTTCAGAGCACCAAGTGCTGCTGGGTTGCCATTCCCATCATCTTCAGTCCACATGGCAGATAATCTAAAGTGATGGGAGTTATCATTCAATCACCTGCGGGGACCCAAACTGGGTAAAAACTAAAGAACACTGACCACTATGTAAATAAAAAATATAGTTGGCCCTCTGTATCCATGGATTCTTCATCCATGGAGTCCATGGCCCTTTGAAGGCAACCATAAGGCCCTCAATGAAAATGAGTTGACATGCCTACTTAAGTAAATCACAGCATGTGTGGCAGACACTTGCTACAATCTACCCCCCCCCCCCCCCTTTCTACTTTTGGTAGAAGACAAAAGAAACTTAGGCAACTAGCAGGGCCAGCAGTTTCTATCAATTGAGGGGATTATTGTTATTTCCAAGGGCAGTTTTAACACCTGACTTTAGGTAAAGCCCAGTCTTCCAGGTTAGTTAGTTGCTTAAATCTAGCCTACAAAATTTAACCAATGTTACAGTCTATACAAAGCTTTGCAGTAATGATGTGATTTACTTAGACATGTAAAATACTTATGAAAGCAATTCTTTAGTATCAAATATTGTATTACAAGTTAACATAACAATGAGAGGTTCATTCAGTTCTTCTATTATCATTATCATTATTATTATTATTACTATTATTTACATGTACATAACATCGCAGCACACATGCACATTAGGTTCAAGTGTCTAGGATTTGTCTCTGACTAACAGGCTCTTCCCAAGGGCCTAGGATATTAGATGTATTTTTGTAGAATGTGTGTCGTTCCAAGAAGTGCTGCCTTTGGCAGCATATGGATTAATGTTCTGTCCAAACTAAGGCTTTTCAAGTGTTTTTCATGGTTTCTTGGAATGCCTCCAATCACTATTGCTACTTATTATTATTATATTATTATTATATGTATATTTTAACCAACCATCATCCTTCAGTGCTTCCCTTCTTTCAGGAATGGAAGCCATCTTGCTGTACTCCTCCTTCATCTTGCTTGGCTCTATTCTGTTTTTTCTAGTCTTGTCCTGACCACATTTGTTGTAACCACAAAGTTACAAAGCACTTTCTCTTGCCTCTCTTGAGTTCTTCAGTGGGCCAGACAGGCCATCTGGTTAGGGGGAGGGGGGAGGGGGGAAAGGAAGAGGAGGAGGGAGAGGATGAGGAGGAGGAAGAAGAAGAGGAAGACGACAAAGAGGAGAGGGGGAAGGGGAGTACTTTCTTGATTTTTAACTGCCGCCCTTTTTAAAAGCTCTCTAGTTTGTGGAGCTAGGGTGCATAGAAAATGACAATCAGAAACTCAGCCCTGTGTCTTCTCTTGTCAAGCTTCCCAACTCACACGACAAAGGCAGCTGGTGCCAAAGACTTCATCTTAATGATCAGATGCTAGAGAATAACTCAGCCACAAGAGTCTGCTATTCATGGCCCCATGCCCTGTCACTCACTGAAGAGGCGTCTCTCCTGTGTGGGTTCGTCGATGGACTTCCAGGTGGTTTTTCCGCTTGAAGGATTTCCCACAGGTCTCACAGGTAAACTCACGGACTCCTAAGAGGGACAAAAGGAATGAGTCCATTTCTGGGAGGGAAGCATCTTATATCTAGGCCTGGGTAGACCAGGCTGGGCAAAAGGTGGTAAGCTGCACTGCCAGTAATTTAATACAATGTCAGAGCAATAGGAATTCAACATTTCAATAGGCTCCTATCAATATCAGTATCTCCACTCAGAAAAAATTAAGGCAATGATCACTAATATTTCAATGGATGCTAATGCTCCCACTCAAGACCTGCATGGCACAACGGATGGTGCTGGACCAATAGCATTAACAGAGAGGTAACAAATTACCTGTGCAGAGCTCCAATCTTATGATTGCACACTCATGACATTTAATATATTGAGAGAAAATAGCCCTTTTAACCATTTCTGAGTGGTGACGGAGGAGGTGATATATAAATATATATATAGGTTTCTGCACACACCCTAAATAACAGTGATTAAAAAGAACCATGACAAAAATCATTTCTATAAAACATACTAAAATATTCCAGCATACTATTATTTTAATAGCACAAATAGCACAAGAGAACCTGAGTGTAACTAGAACAATCATAGCTCAAATACTGGCAAAATCTGCAAAACTTTCAAGAGGCCCTGAGGAACTATCGGTAGAATAGAGAAAGGAAAAACAAGCACGAGCTTTCCCTTGCAGGTGGTTGCAAATATTTTTGTTTAATTTATGAAATACTTATATATTCCTGGACATCACAAGATCTCTGGGGATGAAATGCGTATTTGATTTGTTGCAATCTCAATTACATATTTTATTAAATGGGTTCAGCTTTTATTACGTTATTGCATTTTCCAGTATGCAACAAATACTTTATCATACCAAATGTATTCATTTTAAGAAAACTACAGAAGTGCCTGCCTTAGAATGACAACTTTAGTGTACTAACAGAGGTTAGTTCATATTGTGCACAAGTTTGCTTATACTAGATATAATGGATGTTATATCTGTGTTTTCTGTAATTAACGAGTTATTACAAACTTGCACCCTCAAGAAATGACCCTCAATTGCATTTGATTTAACAAATGTAATCTGGCTTCACCAAACTGGCTGACTCTCAGTACCAGCCCCTGAGGGCTGGATAATTCAATGATCATATTATGTGTTTCAACTGAAATTATTTTCTAAGGCATCATTCCATACATATTTTATTTTTTGCTTTATCACATCAGAAAGGTTATAAATATTGCAAACCGCATTTATTCACTCATACTGAGAAATTTCCTTCTTCTAATTCTACCTCCTCCAGGTACTCTTTCTCTCCATCCCAAACCCAAATTTAGTTACTTTTATCTCCAACTGTCTTCTCAATTTAATGCTGTCTGCTTCTTCCATAGCACTACACATGGGTATACTTGTAATCTCTCATGTGTGGAAAGAAGACCTTCTTTTGCCATCAGAGTGATTATATCCATCCCTTTATGAACTTTAATCTGGTATTACATACATACACGAGTCTGAACTTATACTGTATGTGCCAGAAATGAACTCAATGCAGCAGGATGAATTCACACAAGAAAAGAAAAACCCTTGGTAATGTTTTACAGAAATGAGAGTCAAGAGCTTTTAAAGACAAATTTTGGTTGAGTGTCTTATACGAACATGCCATGTTTAAAACTATTAACTTTGTGGTTCAGTTTTGAAGTCTCTCAACTTGCCTCCCTGTTGATTCCTGCCAGAATTCACTGCTAAATGAATCCATCCCATGTCTGGGGTTTGACGCTTGGACAAGCTCCTCTCTCTTATTCTAGAGAAAAAAGAAGCCCCCTTCCTGCAAAGAGCCAAGGCTAGTAAGAATGACCACTAGCCTTGCACCACTTGGGAATCACAGAACAACAAGTGTGAAATCCTGCTTAGGGCCTCCCTATTCTTATTGGGAAAGATGGTCTCAGAACTACTCAAGTCGAAGCATACAGAAAGAGAGGTGAAAACATATGACCATGGAGCAGATGGCAATCTACCTGAGTGAATTATCATGTGCCTCCGGAGATGATTGGACAGATAGAACTTCTTGCCACAACCAGGGTGGGGGCACACCTTTGTCTTTCCTTTCCGATGAACAAGGTTGACATGATTCTGGAGAGAAAAAGAATGAACATTGTCCTTTTAAAATTACCTTACTGAGCAAGTCTGATCACTCCATCACAAAGACATGGATCTAGCACCTAGAATACTCCAACTTTTCAATCATAGCCTTTATTGCTTTGCAAGTAATTTCAGTAGTTACTATTCCCCCACAAAGCATGCTCAGGTCTGTGATGAGATATCCTGCTCTGCTATTTGCTAGCACTTCAATCATGAACTGCAGGTTACAAATTGGAATGAAGGACATATGAACCCTACCTGGAAACTGCTAAGTGCTACATAGACCTGGGTGCATCCCTCATAGGGACAATGGAACATCTCCAACAAGCCATCTGCATCCATCACACGGCCCCTTTTGCTCCGCCTCCTCCTAAAAGGGAGAAAGGAAATTTGCTTCACAAAATCCAAAACCATTGTTCCTGGGATCAAACAGACATATAGCCAAGAGGTTTAAAGCTTGGGGACAATTTAGCACAGGGATTTTCAAACTTTTTAAGCCAAGGATTGGTTCACAGTCCCTCAGACTGTTGGGGGCCCAGACTATAGTTTGAAAAAAACATGAATTCCTGTGCACACTGCACATATCTTATTTGTAGTGCAAAAATTGAAGGAATAATATTTAAAATGAAGAAAAATTTAACCAACATAAGCTTACCAGTTTTTCAATGGGAAGTGTAGGCCTGTTTTTGGCTGATGAGATAGTCAAAGTTAATTAGGATTGTCGTGTGCCTTCAAGCTGTTTCACACTTAGGGTCACCCAAATCTAACAGGCAGGGGCAGGTAAATAACCTTGAAGGGCTGCATCCGGCCCATGGGCCTTAGTTTGAGGATGCATGATCTAGCAGAAAACAGTGATTTTCCTAGGTTTAAAGACTGCAGAATCAAAGTCCCAGAAACGAGAAATCACTAGAACTAAGAGGGTATTTTAGTGACAAAGACTATCCATCTGATGAGAGCTTCCCTTTGACCATAATACCAGTTATGATAGCCATGCATGTTTTGCCATGGTCAGTTCAATCACAAAGATAAAATATTTAGCAATGGACTTTATACAGTTGTCTCTCCGTATCCAGGACACACACATCCGCAAATACCAAAAAACAGATGCTCAACAAATGTGTATAAATCAGATTGTATAAACAGACTACAAATAGACCGTTAAATTAATTAAGAGGCACTGTTCACGTAGATTCAGCAATCCTTCCATCCCACCACCCCCTATGAGCATCCCAAATGCAAACGAAAGGTACCATAGCATCATCCTTTCTTCTCACCCCACCAGCTAGTTTCCTCTCTTCCTCCCACTTGCTCTCTTCATCCTCAGTGAAGTACCAAAGAACAGCTTCATCACAGTCCTCTTACAACAACAGGTGGAGAAGAGATGAGATATCCTGCATTTTTTGTTTTTTAAATAAGTACTATTTTTAAATAAAAATAAATAATTGAATTTTTAAAAATCATTTTCAATCAGCTATTGGTTGAATCCATGGGTCCAGAGCCAGCAGATATGGAAGACCCACTGCATAATTTATTTATTTTAAAAATGTATGCCCAGGATGGGAGCCAAAGCAGGATGGGATCCAAAGCACAGCACGTTATGCATCAGCAGCACTAGAAACACAATTATGATCCCAATATACCAGAAACAAGGTAAATGTTTCCACTGCCTATGTTCCAGAACAGTATCCAAGAGCCGCACCCATTCCCTTCCTATGAACACAGCACTCACAACAGCAACAATCCCCTCCTACTGCTCACTCACTTTTCAGGTTCCTTGGGAATCTCATAGATAATAGATGACATGTTGCTGCCCTCAGTTTCGTCTTCAGGCTCAGGCTCTCGTTCCAGCCCCTCGTCGTCATGGTATGCCTCTGAGTCACACGGTGTCTCTATTTCTGCTAGGGGCTGTGGTTCCTCTTTTTTGAGTTCAAATAGCTCCTCATTTTCTGCCAACAATCGCAAAACAAAATAGCAACTTTGAATGCTGAAACTCTCTGCATAGAGATTCCAGGGGCTTTCCAAAGGCTGAAGTTTGGAATATGCAAATGCTACCCACAGGCAAATCTCTTTTTAAAGTTTCCCCTGTAGAAACCAGGAAAGGGTGATCCACTTTCCAAAAAGACCAGAAACTCACTGGAGTTATGGTTAGTCTTTTGAGCTTGGCCCTGATTAGCTCCACCTATAAACTCAAATGGACAAAAGTGGGAAGCAGAAGAAATCAATCACAACATCACTACAAAAAGTACTGTACACCACCACCATTTTCACATGAAAGCTTTCATTGTGGAAGAAAAACTGTAAGCACACTGTCCCCTGGGACCACAGAAAGACTACACAAAAGTTACATTGCCAAAGAAGGTTCTTTTCTTCTCTCAGGACAGATGGCTAACAATTATCTACTGACCGGTGCAGTAACTAAACTCTTTTCAGTTAGCAACTTTTGAAAGATTTTAAACACAAATGCACCAAAGCCAAAACACCTTTCTTCCACTTTCATGTGCTAAATATACAATTCCAGAAAACTCTTTTTATTTTTAAAAGACCATTTCAGACAATTATATGGTTCCTAACAAATATACTTACAAAAACAGAATCCTACCATGAATGCTTCACAAGCAGTTATTGGTTCCTAGAGAAGGATTTTGTTCCTTCAACAGGAACAAAGATGATGAGAGAAAGTAATGAACTGCTCTCCAGTTCTATTCCTAATAGGATACTGGTTTTACTTGTGATCAGCAGCTGAGTTACTTCAGCTGAGACAGGAGACTAACTCACATGCCCATCCAATACAATGTAGCATACTTAGTTCTGGAACTGCACAGCCAAGAAATCATTCAGCCCTCCCTGGTTAGCAGACTACATCTAGCAATTTAAGGGGAAGTGACATGGATACCCAGAGCTGCACCACTTGAAAAGAGGCAGCCAGGTCTATGCTGGAAACTACCTTTTTTGATTTCGATGTATTCCATGCTCTCCATGCTACTGGGCTGTCCACTCTCAGGCTCTGCCTGAGTATAAGCTGCTACACCCTCAATCATGGCACAAGGCAGCTCCTCTCCTCCTGTGCTCGTGACATTAAGCTGGATTCCCTCGGCCGTGAGGGCATCGTAGCCAGGCCCAGCAATGATGATGACCTGTGAGCCTTGTACCATGCCCTGCACAGGGCAGCTAGCCACCACCTCACCAAGAGTCTCTTGCGTAACATTCTCATACAGAGTCCCATGGCCTGAACTCATCTGCATGGGCACTGGCACGCATACCACAGTTTCCATAGTTTCTGGGCCATTCAGGGGTGAATTGTGGTTCCCATTAGCACCCTGTTCTGATGTCAGGTTCTCAATATGGTGCTCAAAGGGAATGTGGATGCCGTCCTGAGTAATGAGCCCACTAGCACTCTCGCCTTCGGTATTTGCTGGCGGTGCCAATGGCTGCTGGGCCTGCACCTTATGGCTCTTGTGTTGTTCCTCTGTCTCAGAGCTGGAACTCTCCTCTGAAGAATCGGAGCTTCTAGCCCCTGTCCCATTGGCAACTGCAAAGGGGAAAAAAGGCAACAACATTAGCAGAGATCTTCTTACTTAACACAAAGCAGGTCAAAACCTACAGCTCTGTTCCCCACCAGCCTAATCTCCACTGATGCCATTGCCCAGGATTATGCAAATGTCAGCAAAGCAGAATAAGCAACTCTTTTCTAAAACATCTACAAAACTGTAACTGTTATTGTTCAGATATATTTTTTGTGTGGGTATCCTCCTCAAATATCTCATAAACATTAAATTGGGGAGGTCACAGTTTAAGTGCAGCTGAGGGTGCCAATCCAACTAGCAGAAAATCTTACTGAGAAAAGGTGATTAGAATGCAGCCCATGTTCTACTTCATCACTTAACACAGTTCTCAAGTAAACCCATGCAATAATAATCTGTTCTGGATGCATACCACACATCCTCTATCTGTAAGAATCATAATCTAAATCAACAAATCAGGATACACTTCTTGAAAACACAGCAAAAATTCTCATCACGCCACTACATACTTTAGTAGTGATAACAGCAAAATCAGTATCTGAAAAATAACTGAAATTTTATCAGGTCTGGAGGTGAGAGTGTCAGTGCGTTTTTCAAGGTAAATTCTCACAGATGGACAGTTACCTGGCTCATCCACCCACCCACCAGTAGTTATCTACAGACAGGTTACTGATCCCTTCCTCCTTTCCAACTACTCTAAAGAGAAGAACTGACTGGCTGTGGGTGGTAGAGCTGGAGAAGTCAAGCAAAAGAAATCAGCAATCTCTTGAGCTGCCACTGCAGGAAGGGATCAGTTTGAATGGTGATTGAAGAAACAGCAGTAATGCTGAGAAAAAGCAAGCCATCTGTGACCTTCTCCGATCACAGCAAGCCTGTTTGCTTCCTAATGATAATGAGGAAGAATGACAGAGAAGCAGCTGGCTGTGAACAACTGACAGTGTGTATATGCAAAGTTGAGTCAGAACGGGCAGGCTCAAGATGATGAGATCTCAGCTACCACTTGGGGCAAATATTTACCACAATTTGGCAATGCATGTCGCATCCCTCTCCCCCTGTGCGGTGGCTCAAGACGCTCCTGATTTTTCATCTTTCTGATGACATCTAAAGTTGTACCCTCAACCTATCCATAGGTCACGCCAAAATTCATGATTTTGGTCCCCAAATCTATCCTCGGATTATACACAAAGGACATATGGTAATATGGTCTTTCTAGGCATCTCTTGTTCCTCCAGCAGAACTCTACTGTCAACTTTCTGTGGAGGCTTACCCCAGAATTGTACTGGAGCACCTAGAGATTCTTACGACATTATCACACCATGTAATTTAGGACAGGGCCTTTTGATACAGAGATCCTCGTCTTCCTAAACTACATTTCCCAGAATTCTGTAGGTGGCAGAAATGGAGGGTGTGATAACATGGCTAGAGAGGTTTTCTCTCAGATGAAAAACAGCATCTTTTAAATTCAGTTTTTTTACTTTCTCAGGGACCCTGCCCCACTAACTCCCACAAATGTAGAGGGCTGACTGTATTTCCTTCCATGATTCCCACTGGCTCACCAAGAAGTGATCTCTCTGCACCTCCTAAATTGCCATTGCTGTGTGAATGTGCTTTCCCTTGAAAATGTTTCTAGATCTCTACACACTCACCATTGTCACACTCATTCTCAGAGTCACTGAGGGGCTTAAGGGGGGAGTGGAGGTCCTGGAAATAGCGGTGTCCTGCTTCGCACTGCCATACAGCTGTAGTGTACATCCCAAAGGTGGGGTCCAACTCTGAGAGGTGGGGCTCATAGGGACAGCGATTCTTATGGTCTTCATACCAGATCACAGTGTTTTTAAGGCAGTTCACATTCCGCCTTCTTCCTTAGGACATGGGACAACAGGGGAAGAAGAGAAGAACTGGAGTTTGAGAAGCACATAATTAAAATATTAAAAAATGGCCACATAGATCTTAAGGCAGAACAAGTCATCCATACAATATCTTTTAAACAAATTTAATTCATTTTATACACATGAAAAACAATCGTTATCATTAATTAAAACATTCTAGCTAAAATAAAATATCTACAAAAATGTTGAGAATGGAAAGCCCACCAAATGAACACACAACTTTTACCAAAAGGAATACAGTGCTACTCCAACTATTTCAAAATCAATGTATTGCTATCATCTATATATATAAAAGAGTGATGGCATCAGGGCAGCGGACAAAACAACAAAACTACAGCCCCCCCAACCTCGAAATTTGGCAACACAACCCATCATCCACAGCTCTAGGTTGATACAACAAAAAGAAAAGAAAAATAAAGTCCTAATTAGAGGGAAAGGAATAATTGGTTTTATCCAATTGCTGCCAGTTAGACGGCTAAGCTCTGCCCACTTGGTCTCCTAGCAACCTACTCAGCCCAGGGGACAGGCACAGTTAGGCCTCAGGCCTCTTCCACACTGCCTATAAGATACAGATTATCTGATTTTAACTGGATTATATGGCAGTGTAGACTCAAGGCCCTTCCACACAGCTATATTACCCATTTATAATCTTATATTATCTGCTTTGAACTGGATTTTCTTGAGTCCATACTGCCAGATAATTCACCAGTGTGCATTTTATACAGCTGTGTAGAAGGGGCCTCATATAATCCAGTTCTAAGCAGATAATACAAGATTATAAATGTACAGTGGAGTCTCACTTATCCAACATAAACAGGCCGGCAGAACGTTGGATAAGTGAATGTGTTGGATAATAAGCATTCACAACACATGGACAACGTATAAATACTATACAATACTACACAGGGACATAGACCCCCTCTACCCTCACCACTTTCACAGTACACAAACAACCAAATGCATACTAAACATAAAGACAACCATACAACAGACATTCAATACCACCACTTCCTCAACAAGTTCTCACCAACACCACCAGACAACACCACAGCAACGCGTGGCCGTGCACAGCTAGTGCAATGATATAATATTACACTTATAGAAACTTCTATGCTGTTCTTTCCATGCTGTCAGAATCAGTGCACAAGCAAAGATGCCCTCTAATTTTCTTGCAACATTCATCGACTTTGGATCAGCATGGCCAGCTAGAAGAATATCTCTGCCAATATGATAAGAGTGATTCCATCTTTCAGAGGTAAACACGAGCATTCATTGGATCATTTCTCATAGCCACCATAATCTGTACAGCACACGTAACAGAGTGATACCAGTTCCTTATATTATATAATATGTGATAAATGAGGATACATGTTTCATGACACTAAAAGGATCATTTATTAGTTTCTAGAATGAATTGAGGAAGGCATACAAGAACTCTAACAACACAATTCTGTTTCGGTATTTAGAAACAAGTCAAGCCAAATTCAGTCTGATTTACTCTACAGAGAACTACTATCAAAGTGTAAGTTCACTCTGAACTTAGTGGAGGGGGGGATCCTCTTTATACTAAACTTACAACACTTTTCATACCAGTTTAGGATTTACAATTCTCCAATATCATCAGAAATCCTTGCTCTAGATCACCATGCAGGCTGCCCTTTCTAGTCTTTGTACAGAAAAACATTCAGGAACAACACACATCATTCCAGACTTAGCAATAAAAATATATGTACTTACTTTTCTTTCGCTGTGGCTCATATGGCATCTGTTCCCATGGTTTCCTATAAGTAAAGATGAAAGCTTTATTATTATATCCCACCTTCCTCCAAGCAGAGGATTCAAGGTGGTGTCATATTATGGCATTTATTAGATCCTTAGAAACAGATGTAATTATTTACCTGCCAAAAGAAATCTAACATAAATATGCGAAGATGTTTTATACAAAGTGGCATTCTCCCAAGCAGTGGCAACCAATGAGTAGCAAATCCACGTCAAGTTTTAAAAGGAGCTTTCCAAGATACCAAATCATAAACCAGTTCAGCACCCTGGATAGTTCCTTCAAAGCAAACATGCTGCTGACATGGATTCACTATCCCACTGACATAAGAGTTACCAGCTGACTCTGCTCGAAATAACTGTGGCTAAGACTGCACCTGTTACTAAACTCCTTGTTGTTTCAATTCTTGTAGAATAATACGGATCTCTAAAATGGATTCCACTATCTTCACCATGTTTGTTCATGGACCTGAACAAATACCAGACTACTTACTGGAGCTGATTCCAGGGAGTATACCACTCCTGATTTGTTTTCGAGCCCAATTCAAGGTGCTGGTTTTAACCTATAAAGCCCTCCAGAACTTTGGTCCAGGTAACTTGAGGCACCATGCCCCCCTATACAGGCCGGATAGACCTCTAGGGTCTAGTAAGGAGACCATTATTTCAACACAGTCCCTAGCCAACATGCACTTTAAAATCACTAGAGAAGGTACATTCTCAGGGGAGATTCCTAAGTTGTCATGATGTTTTGAAAACATTGACTACAAAAATGTGTTGGATAATCCAGAACGTTGGATAAGTGAGACTCTACTGTACTACTAATACAATATAACAATAAATAATAATATTGTAATATAGTAATAGTAGTAAGAGTTAGATAAAGGTTTTCCCCTGACATTGTATCCAACTCTGGGGGTTGGTCCTCAACTCCATTTCTAAGTCGAAGAGCCGGCATTGTCCGTAGATGCCTAAAGTCATGTGGTTGGCATGACTGCATGGAACGCTGTTACCTTCCTGCTGGAGCTGTACTTATTGATTTGCCCACATTTGCATGTTTTTGAACTGCTGGGGTGGCAGAAGCTTGGGCTAACAGCGGGAGCTCACCCCGCTCCCCGGATCTGAACTGCCGACCTTTCGGTCAGCAAGTTCAGCAGCTCAGCAATTTAATCCACTGCACCACCAGGGGCTCCCAATATAGTACTAATATATTAAATAAAATTACTACTGATAATATATAATAATATATAATGATATACTGCTGTAATCTTTTTTATTGTGAGACGCTTTGAATCTCCGTATGGAGAGATAAAGCAAGATATATATATATATATATATAGTAAAAGGTAAAGGTTTCCCCCTGATGTTAAGTCCAGCCGTGACCGACTCTGGGGGTTGGTGCTCATCTCCATTTCTAAGCCGAAGAGCTGCCGTTGTCCGTAGACACCTCCAAGGTCATGTGGCCAGCATGACTGCATGGAGCGCCATTACCTTCCCACCAGAGCGGCACCTATTGATCTACTCACATTGGCATGTTTTCAAACTGCTAGGTTGACAGGAGCTGGGGCTAACAGCGGGCGCTCATTCCGCTCCCCAGGATTTGAACCTGGCACCTTTCGGTCTGCAAGTTCAGCAGCTCAGCGCTTTAACGCACTGTGCCACCAGGGCCCCCGAGATATATATATATATATATAATGTATAAAAGTTGCTGTCAATTGTCAAACTCAGAAGTGGAATTGACAGATCAAAGACAACCTGGCAAAATGGCACTACCTACAGAATCCTCCACCTTGTGCGATTGCAGAGCAGAACAAACAACTCAGCACCTGTATGCTTGCCCACAATGCCCTGCCTCACGCACAGAGGAAGAGCTGTTTAAAGCTACAGACAAGGCGGTCACTGTTGCCCGTTTGTGGTCTAAAATTATTTAACTGCTTGTGCTCCCTTTATTTTATCAATGTTATACTTATTTATTTATTTATTTATGCAAAGATTTTGGCACAAAATAAATAAATAAAGGAAGCCCGTTCTTAACTGGGAGTGTTAGGAGCCTCCGATGGCCTTGGGGATAAAAGCCTTGTGACTTGAAGGTTGAGTTGCTGGCCTGAAAGCTGCCAGGTTCGAATCCCACCCGGGGAGAGTGTGGATGAGCTCCCTCTATCAGCTCCAGCTCCATGCGGGGACATGAGAGAAGCCTCCCACAAGGATGGTAAAACATCCGGGTGTCCCCTGGGTAACGTCCTTGCAGACGGCCAATTCTCTCACTCCAGAAGCAACTCCGGTTGCTCCTGACACGGAAAAAATCCAAAAACTGGGAGTGTTTTGTAAGTGGGCTGTAACTCGGGGGCTGCTTGTCATGACTCCCTCCTCTGCTCTCACGGGAAGTGGTGCCCAAGGCCCTCTGCCCTGCTGGCCCTCCTCACCCGCGGCGCCCGGCCCGCTGCTCCCGCTCCAGCTCCAGCAAATAAGCTGCCAGCTTGGCGTCGCTCCATCCGCTCCGCTGCCGGAGGTCCACCCAGGGCCCGTGCGACTCGCCCAGGTAGACTCGCCGCACGTCGTACTTCTTGCGCGACTCGAGGCGGCGCCGTACCCGGTCGGACTCCGTCAGCCGCGGCCTTCCCCTCGCCTTGCGCCCGCCGCGGCCCTTCCGCCCGCCGCCGGGCGCCGCCTCCTCATCCCCAACCGCTCCAACGGCAACCGAGGTGGCCTCTTCCTCCTCTTCGTCTTCCTCCTCCTCCTCGTCCTCCCCTTCTTCTTCCTCAGGCTCGCCGCGCGCTGAGTCCCCCATTCCCCGCCCGGTAACTAGGCAACGAACTCTCTCCTCTGGAGGAAGCCAGTCCAGGGAGAAAAGGAGGAGGGTTCGGCGCGTGCTGGTGACGTCACGCGCGGCGTCGCTTTAATTACGCTCGCTCGCCCGCCCGCTTCCGGGTCTTTCCTGATGCTGTCCAGCGCTCTAAACCAGGCTTCCTCTCCAGCTGTTTGGGCCTCCAACTCCCAGAATTCCTGACCCTTGAACAAGCTGGCGAAGGTTTCTGGGAAATGAAGGTCCGCAAAGCAGAGCGCTTCCATAAAGACGACGGCCCCTTCCACGCAGCGGAATAAAATCCCACATTATCTGCTTTGAACTGGAAAATATGGCAGTGTGGACTCAGGTAACTCAGTTCAAAGCAGATATTGTGGGATTTCCTGCCTTGATCTTCTGGGTTATAGGACTGTGTGGAAGGGCCCCAGGACACGAGTGCTTTCAAGTCGCCTGTCGGGTTTTAATAGGGTTTGTCTCAGGCAAGGAGCACTGTAGCCCCTTCCACACAGCTGTATAAAATTTCTCATTTTCTGCTTTGGACTGCACTATATGGCAGTGTGGACTCAGATAACCAAGGGCCCTTCCACACAGCCATATAACCCAGATTCTATGATATGATCTTCTGGGTTATATGGCTGTGTGGAAGGCAGAGATCAAGGCAGAAAATCCCACAATATCTGCTTTGAACTGGGTTACCTGAGTCCACAGTTCAAAGCAGAAAATGTGGGATTTTCTACCTTGATATTCTGGGTTATATGCCTGTGTGGAAGGGCCCTGAAGCCCCTTCCACACAGCTGTATGTTGTTCATAAGTTCAGTCGCTTCCGACTCTTCATGATCTGGACCAGCCCTGGGTTATCTGAGTCCACACTGCCAGATATTCCAGTCCAAAGTAGATAATGTGGGATTTTATACAGCGGTGTAGAAGGGGCCTCAGATATTCCAGTTAAAAGCTGATAGGAATTGTGGGTGTTGCAGTCCAAAACACCTGGAGTGCCAAAGTTTGCCCATGCCTGGACTAGAACAAAACATCACAAGGCAATTATAAAGTTAATATTTATTGCTCCCATGACTGCCGCTGCTGAAAATCCTGGCACTTTCAGCTTCTACATTCAGTGCACATTGTCCTTTGCACTTTAGCAGGTAACTCTTCTGTTAAATCTATGCTTCACTTTTGTATATACACCATGTTTTCTCTTTAATTCCAACCTTTCATGCCTAGGAACATTACATCACCTATAGACAGTTCACCTATCAACAGTGCGATTCAGGGGTCCCCAAACTAAGGCTCGTGGGCTGGATGCAGCCCTCCAAGGTCATTTACCTGGTCCCCTCCCTGTTTTAAACTTAGGCTTGCTCGAAGTCTGAAATGTCTTGAAGGCACACAACAACAATCCTAATTAACTTATCTCATTGGCCAGAAGCAGGCCCACACTTCCCATTGAAATCCTAATAGGTTTATGTTGGTTAAAATTGTTCTTATTTTTAAATATTGCATTCTTTTGTTGTTGTTGAAGGGGGGGGGGGGGTTTGCCCTAAAATAAGACATGTGCAGTGTGCATAGGAATTTGACATTTTTTTCAAATGATAATTCGGCCCCTCAACAGTCTGAAGGATTGTGGACCAGCCCTCTGCTTTAAAAGTTTGAGGACCCCTAGCTGTGATTAATCCATGTATCAAACACAATAGGTAATTTTTATGATCATTCGCAAAGACTGCAACCTTGTGCACTACTGGATATAAATCCTGTGGAATTTACCCCTCCATAAATAGGATCTTTGCATGGTCATTTCAAGACTTTCTTTTAAAATCAAATTACCTAACCTGAAATGCTTCAGTATTCTTTTGACCAGTGAGGATTTCTTCTTTAGCAGAGTTGGGCAGTCATGCCTTGGCAAAAATTGTTCCTTCTTGGTGAAAGCCTATGACAAAAAGCCATGTCGGAGCAGTTTGAAAACATTACCTTTTGGATTACCCCTCCTTAAATTGCCAGCTTGGATGCTGAATACAGAATTCTGGGATAGTGATCCATAAAATACCTTTCAGTTAAAAAATAGTTTTCAGGGCACTTGAAATTCTGCAGGAATTTTAGCTCATATAAGAAATAAGAGTAGAATGAATTACTTTATGAATAGAGCTATGGCCTCTATTCAGTGAACATGCACACATGTATGTGAGGAAAGAGTAAATACACAGGGCATTGTTGGTTTGTTGTATGCCATCAAGTCATTTTTGTCTTGTGTCAAACCCTATCACGGGGTGTTCTAGGCCTTAGAGTAACTTTCCCTAGGTCAAATACTGGGTTTCTTCAGCTGAACTGAGAAATCAAACCTAGGTCTCCACAGAGTGTAGTCCAACACTCAGATACCTACATCATGTGGGTTCTCATATTCTTGGTTTACCTCCTACTTATTATCTTGCTTAAAAAGAATATCAACTGATGGTCACACAAACAGCCGAAGTTGAGCTTGGCCACCAATGTCATTAGCTTCCCATAGACATTTATCAATATCATTTGGAAAGTATCCTCAAACTGTGGCATGTGCTAACCTTGAAGCAGGTATCCTGTTATCATCCACAAAATGAAGCTTGAACATTTTAGCAATTATGCATGTATAGTATCATTCCATGAGTTTTCAGAGTTTTGTACCTGCTTATTTAGTGTTTGAAATTTAATTTCACATAAATATACAAGCCAGGTGAGATTTATTATGCCAGCAGTTGTAATACAAAGACCAAGTTTCTACCTTTAATAGTGCTACTGCAAGGCTGGAACCAAAGCAGCATATCAGAGAAACATTTGACAAACTTTCTTCCAGGCAAAAGCTCGTGGAAAAAATAATCATTAATCCCAGCTCAGTCATAAGTAGAACAAAAGCTCAGTTCTTTTAGCTGTTAAGACAGTCATGATAGGCTACAGAAGGATAGTTGTCAAATAATGAAAAACATTTCACTTAGAAGGCTGTTATTTAAAAATCAGAACAGCCAACAGTAGGTATATTCATGAGGGAAAGTGATGCAAAATACAAAGCAGAGGAAAGAGCTGTCACCTCAGACAACTGAGGGGATAGCAAAGGTGAAAATGTTGTGTACTGAAGTGTTGTAATTTTGCTGGCATTAAAAAGACTCTGCTAGCTCACTTATGAAGAGTCAAAACTTAAGGAGTGTATTTGAGAAAAGACATATGTTGTTTGTTAAAGCAGGTACTCTTGATGCTCCACACTCCGTTAGGATTTAACTGCAAATGGCCTAAGCTGAGGAAAATATTGCACTAACCACTGGAACTTTAAATACAGTCATTGTGTTCTATTCAATACATTTTATTCCACCATCTAAACTTGTGTTAAGCATGTGCTTAAAACTCCTATTTGAGGCGTTGAGCTTGTGACATCTCCTCTTCTCTGTTATCATCTGAGTCAATGCTTGATTGCAGCTCCCGAGGCCCTGGTGTGAGGCGGAACACAACCGGAATCTGGCGCAAAATTGGGTTAGTCTCCTGAAGGCCGACAATCCACTTCGCCAAGGTAGCCTGGTCTCCTGCCCCTGCCATACACATGGCAAATACAGGGCCCTCCTCAACTAAAAGAGGAAGAAGCAACATTGTTTTCAGATCAAAAAACCCAAATCCAAACCCAACCCACAGAACAAAACTAAAAAATAGCCCAACAAGAATCACATTAAAGAGCCTGCCTATATCACAAGCCAAGAGAAGCTCCACTCAACAATCAGAAGTCATCGCACAACTATTCTAAAGACAGTTCTTTACTCCATCATTGTGATTTTTTTTAAAAAAAAAAACAGTTCAGATCATTTTTCTCTTGCCATGTCTTCTTTCAGATGATCTCTGTCTTGCTATGAGATTTTGAGCAGAATTTGATTCTTGAGACCCCCATTTTTTTTTTAAATAAAGGTTCTTATGGATGAGCAGGCATGCAACTTCTACAGAACACTGCTCAACAGAAGTAGTCTTCATGGACATGTAATAAAGTAGACCTACAAACCAGAAACTGTTGGAAAAATGTCTTCTTGTACAGCTTAAGTCTCTACGGTTAGATAGGAAGCCTAGAAAACAGGGACACCTTCCCCAGTTCCATGCATGCTTTGATTAGGCTTTACTATTGTTTCCTACCTCATGTCCTGTTTAGGTCAACCCACCCCATTGATGCTTTAGAAATGTGATCTCTCCTAGGGCTTTGATGTAACTTCCCCAATTGGGCCTTTGGAATGTTTATGGCTCTAGAGAAGAAGCGACCTACGAGGCTTGGTCGCCATTCCTGCTTCCTGCTTTGTTCCAGAGAGAGGACGCACTCTGTCCGCTCTTATACTCAAGATGTAGCTATCGATACCTTTGTTATTTTGATCCGTCTATGTGTATTAGAACAGGATAGATTAGCTAGTTAGCTCCAAACCTTTTCTATCCATTAATGGATTTCTTTTTACCTCAATAAATGCTTTTAAACTTTAAAGCTAACTTTGCATCCTTTTGCCTTCCTAAAGACAAAGAGGCCTTGCGAAACTCACACTGTGCGTAAGTATCACCACTGCATTTTTCTCTGCTATTTTAATGGGAATTTACCTCATAAAGAGGGTGATTAAAGCTTAACGGCTCTTCAATTCCCAACAGAAACAACTTGGGGCCAGGATAGCTGAAAGACCCCTACATGTCTGCCAGAAATTTAAGACTTTCAAAGGAGGCCCTGTTGTATGTCTCAACACCTCATGAAGTTATGTTTGGGGGTACACATAACAGGACTGTCTCCATAGCAGCACTTTGACTTTTGGAACTCCCTACACCCAAGGAAGTTGAGCTGGCCCCAACTTTAAGCTTCTGGCAGGCACCCACAAGAATGCTATTCTGCAAGGCAATCAATGTTTGAAAATACAATTTAACTGTTTTAAAATTGGAATCTTAGATGCTATTAGGAGTTTTTTAAAACAATATTTTAATGCGTTTTTTAAATGTTTCATGTTTGTACTGCTTTAATTGGATTTTATTTGTTCATTGCCTTTGGATCTGTTGTGGCCTGGGAGGTAATGCAGAAATAGTTTAAAGAAGAAATACTTTAAATTATAAATAAATAAATAACTGGTCATCAATCCCCATTTCTAAATCTATCACATCCACAAAATAACCATGTTTTGAGACAAGCTCAAAGCTATTAACTGAAGACAATGCCATGGATGTGCACTATTATTGTTATGCCCATCTGTTTATCACTTTGAATAATATCTTACTAAGAATAGTTTCTTTTCTTGGTCCCCACTGCTACCAACTGATAAAAAAAATGAAGTATCCATTACTGTGAGGCTAACCTTCATCAATATCAAATTCCAAGTCATCCCACATGTCCCTTTCCAGATCAATATCCAGATGCATGGGGTAGTAAAAATTCCTCTCTGGGTCAATAATTTCTTCCTTCTGTAGACAGAAAAGAGAGAAGCACAAAACTATCTCAATAGTCAACAAAATAATCTGCTGTTTCAAGGGAGCACTCATGTCCCAACAAGAAAGCACCCTTTCTAAAGCTGCAAACGTTCTGAAAAGAAAAATCAATTTACAGTGTTCTTAATATGCATTCTGCCCTTCCACATATGCATACAGATCACTATCTTCCCTATATGCACATGTCGAGCACCACATGACAAGTCTTTTAGCTTTTCAAAAGCAAAATTATTTTCTATTGAAACACACTCAGAATTCTATATTACTTCAGCACAGTGATTGTGCAAATCCTCCAGCATGTGGTTTGCTGCTAGAAACATCCTTGTTTTATCAAAACTAGAATTGGACTCCCCTTTGGGGAGATGAAGCAGGGTATAAATAACTATAATAATGACAGAATTGGACTTTCAAGATTCCCTTGTTTTTAATAGCTCATGCAAGGTTCAGAGATAGAAAAATGCCCCTGGAAAAATCAAAGTTGCCCACCCCATTAAGGTAGAAAAGGTCATATCATTTACCCTTTCTTCAGGAGGCAACAGCTCTGCCCTCAGCACATAGTAATAAACACATGTCTTCTTGAGCCACAAACGGAATGGACCCTCCACAAAAACAGGCCTGTCTACATTGTGATGAGCCAAGAGTGACTGCTGATCAGGGCTCTGAATTCCTAAAAGGGGCAGAGAATAGAGAGCACACAGATTATAAACCAAAGGCTCCACACTGCTGTAGGAGAATGAGACCAGCACCTGAGTAAGCCACCAGCAATGTTACTTGCACTCCAAAATGCAGAGTAGAGCTGCTTTTAACTAATAAAATGGTGAACTTTTCATAGCTTGTTTTTGTTTGTTCTAAGAATACATAGCAGGCAAAAGGTGTCTGCTAGAAGATTTAAAAACCAATGATAAATTTGGGCAGGTTTCTGACAGATCAACTTTGGAACTTCTAGACTGTCCCAACAAATGTCTCACTTTTCTTCTGATTACTTATTCCTCTTTTTACTAAAGTAACCTAACAGCAAAAGTGCTATAACTTTTCTAAATTGGGAAATTCTTATTTTGATTTCCCGAATGTGGTATTTCTCCAGCTACAGAGCAATGTCATCTGTTTACTTGGCTTTTATTCTGAAAGAGGTGCTGAGGAGTCAAAAAATTTGGAACATTTCCTCTGAGCTGTAAGATGCTGCATTTGAGAAATTAACAGGTGGAGAAGACAGGAAGATTACATAAAGAAAGAAACGTATCATCTCAATTATATCTAGATTTGTTTATCACTTTTAAGACAGGGAACTTACTCGCCTTATTTCCAGAATACAAGATTATTCATTCAAAATAAAGGGAAATTATGCAAAGAGGGTCAAGTACCTACGATGTGTGGATGGTCAATAGATTTTCCTGAGTCTGTAATCTCCACATGAGACAGCTGTAAGGATTAAAACAGCTTCATTACTAACTGAAACTTCATTTTATAGCCAAAAAATATTCCCCAAATTAAAAACTTAGTTTAATCTTATAGCTGTAATGAATCTGAAACACAGCCATCTAATCCGAGTTGATATGTTTCGTATTAAGTCAAAGCATATTTTAAAATGTTTTTTAAAAAAATAATTTGAGGAGGCAGAAGACCCTTTCATTTCTGGGGCAGGAAAATCTTGAGCCAGTGTTCCCAATCTTTTTTGCCATGCCCCACCCAAACATCTCTAAAATCCTTTGCCTAAAAGACCTGCCAGCTCTAATGGTGAAAACCAATATTTGTGTTAAACTGCAGCCAGACTAGAGAACTCCCTGTGTCATACAAGAAGAAAATTGACTTACTTGATACACTGTAACCCTGGCATCCAAGTCAGCTGCAATCCTCTGCAGGCTCAGCCTTGCAAGATCAACAGGATCCCGAGGCAGAAGATCCGGGACTGGATAGGGGTTGATGTGCTTGAATTTAGGAAACCAGTACATGAGTCTTTGGTATTTCCTCATTGGGTGGCTCTTGTTCCCAAAGATTTGTAACAGCAGCAATTTGGTCTCCTTGTTCGGCATGACACCTTCAAAGCAAGAGGGAAAATTAATATTGGTAAGAAACTTAATTTGTTACTCATGATTCATGGAACTGAACAAGACTTCAAATGTCTGGAACTAGAATTGCAAGCTGTAGTTAGGCAACATGGCAGCAGGGGCCAATTTGAACTAGTGAGGATGAGAATGAAAGGTATGGCAATCAGGGTTTCCCAAACACTTAAAACAAATTCTGGTTCTGTTGTATTGCTGGCATGAATAACATAATATTGCAACTACAGGATCCAACACATTAATGATGGAATGGCCTCTGTCAAAATAAGTAGAAAGGATTGTGTAATCACCATCTAGGTCTCAAACTGGATCCAGGATTTCCTGTGCAATTACAATTAAGAGACAATGTTTAAAGAAGTTTATTCTGCTGAAAAAGGACCAGAATTAAAAGGCTGGCCTACTTAATCATAAAAGAGCATAATTCTTATTTCTGATTATTCTGCATTCTTGTCAGACGGTTTCAAAAACATAGCAATCTCTCAGAAATAGCAAACAAATGTGGTCCAGTTACGCATAAATATCAACACAAAGTTATTTATCACAATACAGAATTCCATGAAACTGAACACAACATATATCCTACAAACTATCCAAGTCAGTTATTCCAATAAAACAAGTTAACTTTTTACTATATTGCAGAGGTGTCAAACTTGTTGCTGACTAGTCCGTTTGTCCAATGGCTAGGAATTCTGGGAACTGGAATCAAAACTCCTGGAAGGCCACAAGTTTGACGCCACTGCTAGGGTGACTTTATGCATTGGTTTTCTATAGCACCAAAGTCATTGCCAAGTTCTGCATTCAACCCCTATTAAACACAAATTTCTTGCTCTGACCACAGGTTCTTTTATACCCCACAGAAACCAAAATGGTTTCTCTCTGTACCTACCATAGTTCTCCATCTGCTCAAGCACCTCAATAGCACATTCCTGTTGCCGTGGATAGTGGTTGAACATCCTCTGGATGAAATTGTGAGGCACAAAAACCTCCTTGGGGAAGACATCCAAGATTTTGTTGTAAACATCAATGTCTTTCTCCACACCAAACTCTGGCATCTTCTTCAAGGCTGCATAAATGAATTCCACATGACCTCTGCGACGGATGTCCCTCTGAGAGAAGATGTTCACAGCTTGCTGGAACGAAGCTCTATTCTTTGCATCCACAGAGGTTCGCTCAAATAATTCTTCCACTGTCACCAAGGAGCGATTCGTTGATTCTTTGCTATTATCTGGGTTGTCCTTAGGAGCGGTGGTAGTGCCAAGACATGTGCTTATGTGAATGCTTCTCACAGAAACTAGCCTGGAATTCTAAGAAAGAGAAACAAATGAAAAGATAAGCCTGTCCCAAAATGACAGACTTTTTGCTCAATCGGTGACAGACCAAGGGAGATGGAAGACAGCATCATTTGTGATACCTGCCACAGTTATACTGCCAATCTGCCCTGTCAAAAGTCAAACCCACCTGGCCACAGTTCACATAGGACCATCCATTTATCCCTCTTCCCAAGAAAAGAAAACCAACTCACAACTGTTGCTTTACTGTAACAGCAAAGACTGTATTTACCACAATGGAAAACCAACACAGCAAAGTTCCTAGATTCTTGGAAGCAATTGTAAGCCAAAGGGACACCATAAGACAAAAGGACCCAGAAAGTGCCTGTGATACCTAGGCCTAGTCACGATTGTCATAATACTATTATCTAAGGAGAGCGAGCAGCTTTTCTCATTGTGAAATCAAAGGAACTGGCAAGGATACACCATTAGGGTGGAAATTGAGAAGTAGCAAGAAGATGTCAGCACAGGCATAAGAAGGAAGGACATTTGTTTTGTCTACCAAAATGTCTCGAAGCACATTATGCAAGAAAAAGCTACCAGGCACTGCCACTAAATCAAATTCACCAAATCTCTAACAACTGACACAGAACTTTGAATACTGCCCATGTTTTAATATGATTTGAGAGAGAAGAACTGCTCAAGAAGTCTTTTACCTGGAGACAGACACCTTTCTGTAGTGGCAGGAGATCGCTCTTGGAAAGGTCCTTCATAAGGACAGTGCATCTTCCCACAGACAGCTCCCGAGCCAATAGTAATGTCCTCATGCACTTCATGGTGGTCAGCTTGTTCTTTCAGAATCAGACAGTAAAATGAGAGGAAACCAAGGTTGTGGTTGCATCGAGAGACTTCGTGACACACACATCACCTACTCACAAAAATTCAAATGGATAGAAATGTAAGTGAATATCAATTTTCTTAGGAGAAAAAAAAGTCCCTGGGACACGACAAACTTTTGGTTTGTTTCTTTCCTTCATACATGCCCCTCTCATTGTTACAGAAAATATTTGATTTCTATCACAGTTGCCTGCCAGCATATATTGCATCTAAAAAACAAAACCCTACACCGTGTACACTTATAGTGGTATGTTCTGAAAATGTAAGGCCAAAAAGCTTTGTTGCTGTTCTGAAACTATTTGGAGACTACCATAAATAAAAGCAATAAAAAGAAGCAAATCCATAAGAAAAGAAACAAAAGTTGGCAGGCTGATAAAAAACTATTTTTAATGCCAATTATTATTTTACCATGTAGATGGGGCCAGTGCTGCATTATAGAATCACAGGTGCATTTTATGCATTTTTGTTGGTGGTGGCTGTACAGAAATGAGGTAGCATCTTACAATCAATGACACCTTTCAACTGAAGAAATATTGTATGTATATGAAAATATTCCAAAACGTGGAATAATCAAAATCCTAAACACTTCTGCTCCCTAATTTTTTTGGATGAGGAATACTCACTGTACAAGCAGTCTCCAAGTTACAAACATCTAACTCACTAATATTTTTTAGTCGATAACTAGGGTGAGACAACAAGAAGTGAGAGAAATGTGTCCCTAGGAAGGGAAATTCACTCCTGAAAGAGTTATCATAGAGAAAAGGTGTTTCCACTGAAGCTTTAGCATCAATCCATTTTCCACAGCAAGCCACATTTTTCAAAATCTAATGACCACAGGGATAGAAAGTGAGGGGGAATTTTCTAAACAGGAGCAGAGACAGCAAAACGAACATCACAGGGGTAAGTAAGTAACTTTATTCTTATAGCCTGCCTCCATCTCCCTGAGGGGACTCGGGGTGGCTTACATGAGGACCAGGCTTAGAAAATCAAGTAACTGATATAAAAATTAAAACACATAACAATATACTTAAAAAATAAGCGGCAATAAAACATCATAAAATACATCAACGTCAACCCTTCCCTTTGCCATCCAAAGCTACTCCCCTCATATGTATATTGGTTGGAGCTACACTTTAAAAATGTTCCTGTTCTGACTTACAAACAAATTCAACCTACAGAATCTATCATTTTTGTAACTTGAGCACTACCTGTACACGCATCTGAAGCATGATCCAATGTCATTATCATAACAAGCTGGAAAAAACATTAGCCTCCACATGTATTACACGTGTGTTGCATCCACACATTACTTTAAAATGCATGTGTGGGTGCATCTACTCTAGAATTAATGCAGTTTGACACCACTTGGACTTTTGGTTTACCTGCCAAAGGGTGCTGGGGCCACACCCAAATCACAACTCCCAAGATCCCATAGCCTTGAGCCATGACAGTTAAAGTGGTGTCAAACTGCATTAATTGTACAGTGTAGATCAGGCATGGGCAAATTTGGACCCTCCAGGTGTCTTGGACTTCAACTTCCACAATTCCTAACAGCCTCAGACCCCATCCTTTTCCCCCTCAGCCGCTTAAGTTGTTAGGAATTGTGGGAATTGAAGTCCAAAACACCTGGAGGGCAGAGGTTTGCCCATGCCTGGTGTCGATGCACCCTAAGGAAGAGCGAAAATATGAATAGTCTACAACTATCTGCTCTTTTTTTCCCAGAAGGAACCTGCAAAGTCTAGCCCCCTTGACATTCCCCCTCCTCCCAAACCCATCGCCCCAGCATTCTTCCATGCACACTCTCTGACCTCACCGACTGGGCGCTGCCATCTTGAGACGTCGCCGAATGACGTCACGTCGCAAAACGTCCAATCAGTGCGAAGGGGAGGCGGAAGCTCCGCCCACCCAGAGGGTGTCCTGTTTTGCCTGGAGCCTAGAATGGTGGAGGGTGGCTGTGTGTCGTCATGCTTTGGATAAGAAGGGGTATTTTCCCCCCTTAGATTTCGAAATACAGTAGAGTCTCACTTATCCAACATAAACGGGCCGGCAGAACGTTGGATAAGCGAATATGTTGGATTATAAGGAGGGATTAAGAAAAAGCCTATTAAACATCAAATTAGGTTATGATTTTACAAATTAAGCACCAAAACATCATGTTATACAACCAAATTGACAGAAAAAGTAGTTCAATATGCGGTAATGCTATGTAGTAATTACTGTATTTACGAATTTAGCACCAAAATATCATGATGTATTGAAAACATTGACTACAAAAATGCGTTGGATAATCCAGAACGTTGGATAAGTGAGACTCTACTGTACCTTTATTTGTATATGATGCGATTATGTTGGCGAGGAAACCCAAGTCTAGCCACAAAATTGCCTGAAGGCAGTTTTATACACCTTTTAAAAATAATGTGCATGTAACAAAGGGTGTCTACATTGAACCATCAGAAGGCAAGAATGCCACTCTCTCAGCCATCCAGGTTTGGGTTTTGGAACACTTTGGAATTCCAGACCATCATCATCATTATTATATTTATACCAAGCATGGGCAAACTTAGGTTGCTGTGAGTGTTCCGGGCTGTATGGCCATGTTCCAGAAGCATTCTCTCCTGATGTTTCACCCACATCTATGGCAGGCATCCACAGAGATTGTGAGGTCTGTTGGAAACTAGGCAAGTGGGGGTTATATGTCTGTGGAATAATGTCCAGGGTGGGAGAAATAACTCTTGTCTGCTTGAGGCACGTGTGAATGTTGCAATTGGCTGCCTTGATTAGCATTGAATGGCCTTGCAGCTTCAAAGCCTGGCTGGTTGCTGACTGGGTGAATCCTTTGTTGGGCGGTGTTAACTGGCCCTGATTGTTACATGTCTGGATTTCCTCTGTTTTCTTAGTGGTGTTCTTTATTTACTGTCCTGATTTTAAAGTTTTTTAAATACTGGTAGCCAGATTTTCAATAATAGGGAGGTGGCGGCACCGGGGCCACTCCCTGGTAAGGGCCTATGGCCTCTTGCAGCAGGAAAATAACACGGGACGTGGCCAACGAGGAAGCCACGTCCCATGTCATTCTCCCCAAGGGGAGGGCAGAGAAAGAATTAAATCTATATCCATCCATCCATCTATCTATGTTTACACTCAGAGGCAATCTTTAGAATTCTGCAGTTTACATCAGCATACGGGTTGCTTGTCACATGGACAGTAATATGTTCCATGTTCCAGAGTCACCAAACCATACAATCTCCATATCTGCACAGACAATGCAACCACTACAAATACTGCCTACCCACAAGCATTATGAAATCACATTTATCTGAAACCTAATCTTTCTCTATCCTTTCTTTCCCATTGAACCAGACTGGGCACAGCAACGTGTGGCCAGGTACAGCTAATAATAATAATAATAATAATAATAATAATAATAATAATAATAATAATAATAATATCTTTCTATCCCTCCCTATCTCCCATACTTGGGATGGGGGTGGGACCGAGAGCAGAGCTTCATCCACTGATGGCAGGATCCGGGCAGGCTTATATGTGGAGATGCCGTCAGCCAGATAGTCTAGGCCCCAATCGTATAGGGCTTTAAAGGTCATAACCATGGCTGTTAAATTAGTAGCAAACTGCTTCCATTCTACAGCCTGCTATGAATGAATGAATGACTGTTTGTTGTCAAAGGCTTTCATGGCCGAAATCACTGGATTGCTGAGAGTTTTCTGGGCTGTATAGTCATGTTCCAGAAGCATTCTCTCCTGAACCACATCTATGGCAGGCATCCTCAGAGAGAGATATTGGAAAACTATGCAAAGGAGGTTTATATTTATATATCTGTGGAAGGTCCAGGGTGGAAGAAAGAACTCTTGTCTGTTTGAGGAAAGTGTGAATGTTTATTTATTTTTTTATTTACAGTATTTATGTTCCGTCCTTCTCAACCCGAAGGGGACTCAGAGTACAGTGAACATATATTTGGCAAACATTAAATGCCATCAGACAAACAACATACGGTATAGACACACACAGAGGCAATTTTAACATTTCCAGCTTTCATGAGTGTATGCTCGATTCCGGCCACAGGGGGAGCTGTTGCTTCATCATCCATGAGTGACATCGAGTGCTGTACTTCCTCATTCCTTTCCACGTGCTGCTGGCAGTTTTTTTTATGGTGTTGTAAATTAGTTAAATTAGCCTCCCGCATAAAGCATACCTAAATTTCCTAGTTGACAGATGAACTGTCTTTCAGGCTGCTTAGGTAAACAGCAAGCTGGGCTATTTAATGGTCGGGGGCTTAACCCGACCCAGGCTTAAAACTCATGACCTCTTGGTCAGTAGTGATTTATTGCAGCTGGTTACTAGCCAGCTGCGCCACAGCCCGGCCCATACAAAAATATTGTAATTAATCACCTTAATTAGCATTAATGTCCTTGCCAACTTCAAAACTTGCCTGCTTCCTGCCTGGGGGAATCCTTTGTTGGGAGGTGCTAGCTGGCCCTAATTGATTCATATCTGGAATTCCTCTGTTTTCAGAGTGTTGTTCTTTATTTATTGTCCTGATTTTAGAGTTTTTAAAATATTGGTAGCTAGATTTTTTTCCATTTTCATGGTTTCCTCCCCCTGTGGCTGGGATCGAACATACCCTCATGAAGCCGGAAACTGGAAATTGTTAAATTGGCTCTGTGTGTGTCTATATGTCAGTATGTCTAATGGCATTGTATGTTTGCCATATATATATGTGCATTGTAATCTGCCCTGAGTCCACTTCGGGGTTAGAAGGGCGGAATATAAATATAAAGGTGTTCTTACCACACATCAAGGGAACCACTGACCGCATAGGCAAACTGATGAAGAAGCACAGCCTACAAACTATCTACAGACCCACAAAAAATCCAACAAATGCTACGGTCAGCGAAAGACAAGAGGGATCCTCTCTCCTCTGCAGGAGTCTACCGGATACCATGCAGCTGTGGACAAGTCTACATAGGGACCACCAAACGTAGCGCCCAAACACGAGTCAAAGAACATAAAAGGCACTGCAGATTCACTCAACCAGAGAAGTCAGCCATAGCAGAGCACTTGATGAACCAGCCTGGACACAGTATATTATTTGAGAACACAGAAATATTCGACCACACCAACAACTATCATGTCATACTACACAGAGAAGCCATTGAAATCCACAAGCATGTGGACAACGTCAACAGAAAGGAAGAAACCATGAAAATGAACAAAATCTGGCTACCAGTATTAAAAAAAACTCAAAAATCAGAACAGTAGATGGGAAGCAACACTCTGAGGGCAGAGGAGCTCCAGGGACAGCTAATGACTCTGAACAAAGGATGCCCCCCAGGCAAGAGACAAACCTTTCCAATGCTAATTAGGGTGATTAACTGAAACATTAGCGCTGGCTTCCAACTGACAAAGGACTCTTGCCACACCCTGGACTCTCCACAGATATATATTTTTTCCTTTCCTTACTTAGTTTATCCATACCTCACAACCTCTGAGGATGCCTGCCATAGATGTGGGCGAAACGTCAGGAGAGAATACTTCTGGAACATGGCCACACAGCCCGAAAGATATAGAACAACCCAATGGTTAAACTGCTGCTATGTGTGTCTATACGTCAATATGTCTAATGGCATTGTATGTTTGCCATATATATATGTGCATTGTAATCTGGCCTGAGTCCACTTTGGGGCGAGAAGGGCGGAATATAAATACTGTAAATAAATAATAATAAATTCTTTTGAAATTGTCCACATGCTTATGGATTTCAGTGGCTTCTCTGTGTGGTCTGACATGGTGGTTGTGAGAGTGGTCCAGCATTTCCGTGTTCTCAAATAATATGCTGTATCCAGGCTGGTTTATCAAATGCTCTGCTATGGCTGACTCTGGCTGCAGTGCCTTTCATGTTCCTTGTTCGTGCCTGGGCAGTGCTGCTGCGTTTGGTGGTCCCTGTGTAGACTTGTTCACAGCTGCATGGTATACGGTAGACTCCTGCAGAGATGAGAGGATCCCTCTTGTCCTTCGCTGTACGTTTCCTCGCTCCAACAGGCAGCCTCTTCATAGAGGGAGGGGAGGGGCCTCTTCCTCTCTCCCCGCCCCTTCGCCCGTGGCCCCGCCCCCGCCAGAGAGGGAGGGCGGGGCCAAAGGCGGCATGGACCCCTCTGATTGGCTCAGGAGGGGGGCGCTGTCCTCCTCCTCCTCCTCCTCTAGGGCACCGCCATCGACCGGGGGTCCCTCGGGAGGCCCAAAGCAACAGCAGCAGCAGCAGCAAAGAAGGTGGCGGTGAGTAGCCGAGGCGCATCTTCGCTCGAGAATGAATGCAAGTTGACCCGGTTTAAACTGTTGCGGCTCAAGGCTACGGGATCCTCGTATAACAGAGATGGTTATAGACCGGAGATGTCAAGCTTGTGGCCCTCCAGCTGTTTTGGCCTCCAACTCCCAGAAGCCCGCGCTGGCTTGTCCACTAGCTAGGGATTCTGGGAAATGGAGTCCAAAAAACCTGGGTAGGGAATCCTCAGAGGCCCTTCTACACTGCCATATACAGTAATTCGGTTCAAAGAAGATAATCTGGATTTTATTTGGCAGTGTAGAAGGGGCCAAGATTCGTGCTTTGGGCAGGAATGGCTGTTGTAGACCTTGCAGAACTGAAACGCTTGCGATGCCATTGAGCCAGGTTAGTTCAAGAAGTTCTGATGGTGATGACGACTCTGTGTGTGTGTTGTTGTTGAAAGCTTTCATTGAGTCATAGAATCCTAGAGTTGAAGAGATCTCGTGGGCCATCCAGTCCAACCCCCTGCCAAAAAGCAGGAAAATCGAGTTCAAAGCACCCCGACAGATGGCCATCCAGATAGCCGGAATCCGGGCTGTATGGCCGTGTTCCAGAAGCATTCTCTCCTGACGTTTCGCCCACATCTATGGCAGTCATCCTCAGAAATTGTGAGGTCTGTTGGAAACTTGGCAAGTGGGGGTTATATGACTGTGGAATAATGTCCAGGGTGGGAGAAATAACTCTTGTCTGTTGGAGGCGAGTATGAATTTTGCAACTGGCCACCTTGATTAGCATGCAATTGCCTTGCAGCTTCAAAGCCTGGCTGGTTGCTGCCTGGGGGAAGCCTTTGTTGGGAGGTGTTAGCTGACCCTGATTGTGTTGTCGAAGGCTTTCATGGCCGGGATCACAGGGTTGTTGTATGTCTTTCGGGCTGTGTGGCCATGTTCCAGAAGTATTCTCTCCTGACGTTTCGCCCACATCTATGGCAGAGGCTGTGAGGCATGGATAAACTAGGCAAGGCAAGGAAAAAATATATATCTGTGGAGAGTCCAGGGTGTGGCAAGAGTCCTTTGTCACTGTCACTTTGTCACTTGCCACACCCTGGACTCTCAACAGATATATATATTTTCCTTTCCTTGCCTAGTTTATCCTTGCCTCACAGCCTCTGAGGATGCCTGCCATAGATGTGGGCGAAACATCAGGAGAGAATACTACTGGAACATGGCCACACAGCCCGAAAGACATACAACAACCCTGTGACCCTGATTGATTCATGTCTGGAATTCCTCTGTTTTCTGAGTGGTGTGTTTTATTTACTCTCCTGATTTTAGAGGGTTTTTTAAAATACTGGTTGCCAGATTTTGAACAACACTCAAAAACAGGAGAATCCTAGACAAGAAATAATCAGGGCCAGCTAATCACCTCCCATCAAAGGATTCCCCCAGGCAGGAAGCAGCCAGGTGTTGAAGCTGAAAGGCCATTCAATGCTAATCAAGGTGATCAACTGCAACATAATAATAATAATAATAATAATAATAATAATAATAAAACTTTATTTATACCCCGCCACCATCTCCCCGCGGGGACTCGGGGCAGCTCACATTGTTACAAAAGTAACAACACAAATACATTAGCACAATATACTTAGGTTAAAACACAATACCGTAGTAAAACAAAAGATAAAACAAAAGTTAATACAACAGTAATAATATCAAACAACCACCAATACAATTCAGTCAAACTTCATAGGCGGGGGACTGCAGCAGTAATATAACGATAGAATCATTAGATTTAAAATACCCATAGTAAAATTCAGAATAGAATTATATTGAGGCTGGTCATCCATATTTGCCTCCAACAGAACAAGAGTTCTTTCTCCCACCCTGGACATTATTCCACAGATATATAAACCCCACTTGCCTAGTTTCCAATAGACTTCACAATCTCTGAGGATATCTGCCATAGATGTGGATGAAATGCCAGGAGAGAATGCTTCTGGAACATGGCCATACAGCCCAGAAAACTCACAGCAACCCTATATGTATACACACACATACATACATACACTAAAGGTAGTGGCTGCCAGTTATTTGAAAATTGACCTATAACCCATGGATATTGCAACACAGGCAATTGATTCCTCTCTTCCTTTTGAGTAAAAAAAAAGGGGGGGGAATGTCTGGGGAAACTGTACGGGCTGAGCACTAGACATTGGCCCCCTTGCTGGTTAGCATTTGAATGCGGGGATCCCAGAGAACTAACTTCAGGGCTGTGTCTGCACTGTACGGCACCATTTGGACAGCCATGGCTCAATGTTATGGAATCAGGAGAGATTTAGTTTTAACAGGTCTTTAGCCATCTCTGCCAAAGGTGCTTGTGCCTCGCCAAATTACAGCTCTCATGATTCTACAGCAGTGAGCCGTGGCGGTTAAAACTGTGTGAAACTGTTTCAATTCTTTAGTCCCGGTGCACCATATTCTGGGGATGTGGTGTTCTGTTCACTATACTGATGACACCCAAATATATTTTTCCATGCCTTCCAAAACAGCCTCAGCTAAGGATAGTGTACCTCCTCTGAATGAATACCTGGAGGATGTAATGGGCTGTGGAAGGAAAAACAAATTGAAACTGAATCTAGTCAAGACAGAAGTGCTTGCCACCAAGGGTCCTAATCTGGGGATGGAAGTGTGTCAACCAGTTCTGGATGGGGTTACACTCCCCCCGAAAGGCTGTGTCCGCAGCTTGGGAGTCTTGGATCCATCTCTCCAAATGTCAGCCCAGGTAGATGCAACAGTCAGGAATGCTTACTATCAGCTTCCTGCTGATTCCAGCTGCTACTCCTCCTAGATTTGGAGGGCCTGAATGTGGTAGTGCCTGCGCTGGCAACCTCAAGGTTGGACTTCTGCAATGTGCTTTACATTGGGCTACCTCTGTACCAAGTTCAGAAATCCCAATTACAGTAGAGTCTCACTTATCCAACATAAACGGGCTGGCAGAACGTTGGATAAGCGAATATGTTGAATAATAAGGAGGGTGATTCAATTCTCTACTTACGACTGATCAATTAAAATAATATCTGAATGGAAGAAAGTACTGTTCCCAGAGGGAGGGGGAGGGGGGAGGGGTGAAAAACTACTGGACATAAGTGGGAGATAAAAGTGGAACTAACAAGTGTAATGTTACCGAGAATATGTAATTGGTGTGTATGTTGATGGATTTTGTTGTTGTTTCGCTGATATCTACAATAAAAACATATTTTAAAAAAAAAGAATAATAAGGAGGGATTAAGGAAAAGCCTATTAAACATCAAATTAGGTTATGATTTTACAAATCATAAGCACCAAAACATCATGTTGTACAACAAAATTGACAGAAAAAGTAGTTCAATACGTAGTAATGCTATGTAGTAATTACTGTATTTACGAATTTAGCACCAAATACCATGATGTATTGAAAACATTGACTACAAAAATGCGTTGGATAATCCAGAATGTTGGATAAGTGAGACTCTACTGTAGTTCAAAACACTAGTCACAGGAACATCGAGGAATGAGCATATTACACCTATACTGAAGTCACTCCACTGGCTGCCAATTAGTTTCCGGGCAAAGTACAAAGTGTGGGTTTAGACCTTTAAAGCCCTACATGGTTTAGGTCCAGGTTACTGACAGGATTACCTTCTCCCATATAATCCGCCCTTTAGGACACTGAGGTTCTAAAGCTACTCCAACCAGCCAAAACCCAACTGGTAACTGTCACTCAAAGAACTTTTTCAGCGGCAGCCCCAAGAAGACTCTGGAATGACCTGTCGGAAGAGATCCGAGAGCTAGATCAGCTGTTGGAAGTTAAAACACAGCTGAAGACCTATCCCTTCTGGCAAGCCAACCCAGTCAATTTTAATGAATGAATTAAAGCTACATTTTATTGGCATGGTCATGTGTTATATGTATTTCAGTCTATGTTAATTTTATCAATATTTGTATGTACAGTAGAGTCTCACTTATCCAACATAAACGGGCCGGCAGAACGTTGGATAAGCGAATATGTTGGATAATAAGGAGAGATTAAGAAAAAGCCTATTAAACATGAAAATAGGTTATGATTTTACAAATTAAGCACCAAAACATCATGTTATACAACAAATTTGACAGAAAAAGTAGTTCATTACACATTAATGCAATGTAGTAATTACTGTATTTACGAATTTAGCACCAAAATATCACGATGTTTTGAAAACATTGACTACAAAAATGCGTTGGATAATCCAGAACGTTGGATAAGTGAGTGTTGGATAAGTGAGACTCTACTGTATGTATTTTTATCCTTTACAATTTTATCTTGTAAATCGCCTAGAGCATCTTGGATGGAGGGCGATTAATAAGTAATTAAATGATGATGATGATGATGATGATGATATTGTGTTTTATCATTCTGTTTGAACCATGTTGTACCCCGCATTGAGCCACAAGGAAATGTGGGTCATAATTCTGCAGTGTCATTATTTTATAAAATGTTATTAGTATAGTCGTTCTTCAACCTTTGCGGGGCTGAGGAGTGCTAGGCTTGCTCAGTGGGGGTTAAGGGGATGGGACAGGTGTATCTGGAGAAGGGCAGGAAGCACACACATACTCTTCTTTGACCAGTCAGTTGTTCTCTCAGGCAGACGGGGAAAAGAGAACTGAATGGTAGGGAGGGATGACGAGTGGTACACAAGTCTCCAGGGTAAAAGAGTCCAAAAGCATAACCAAGGTGAAGAAACCAGGATCCAAAAAGTACTGTTAGTGGCCAAGAAGGAGTGTTGAAAGCAATAAAGCTGGCAGAAACTGTGATCTTTGAACACAGGTGCCTAATTTCCTTCATCTCCTCTTTGATAATCTCTGGAAGCAGTACAATCTTTCTGTGTCCTTTCATCACTCAATGAATGATAGCAGTTGGTCTTCATGTTTACAAACTCTTGTTGCAGAATAGGACTTCCTTCTGCCCCAGGCCCCTTCTACACTGCCATATAAAATCCAGATTATTCTCTTTGAATTCGATTATATGGCAGTGTGGACTCAGATAATCCAGTTCAAAAATGATAATGTGGATTTTCTGCTTTGATAATCTAGATTATTTGACAGTGTAGAATGGAGCCTCAGTCTTCGGTTCCTTGGGCTCCAGATGTTATCAGGAAATGCAGATTCCTGGCCATCTGCCTCCTCCTCTCTATCTGAATCATCCAATTCTAGAGGGTGAGTTATGGCACCAACAGGACAGGTGAAAGAGATGTGGAGGGAGCCACTGAACCCCCTTTTCATTGCCTTGGCACTGTTGCACTACCCACCCTCTATTGCAGGGATCCCCAAACTAAGGCCCGTGGGCCAGATGCGGCCCTCCAAGGTCATTGACCTGGCCCCTGTCCTAAACGTTAGGCTTAGGGTTGACCTAAGTCTACCTGGTTTTTGGAGATCTCTTTGCTTACCTATGGTCTTTTGAGATAGTCTAGATGGTCTTTGAAGATTTCTTTGCCTAGCTATGGCCTTATGAGACCATCTAGATGGCTTTTGGAGGTCACTTTCCTTACCTATGGTTTATGAGACCATCTGGATGGTCATTGAAGGTCCCTTTCCTTATCTATGGTCTTCTGATGACCTGATGAGATTATTTGGATGGCATTTGAGGGTCCCTTTCCTTATTTGTGGTCTTCTGATGGCCTGATGAGATCATCTAGATGGACTTTGAGGGTCCCTTTCCTTATTTGTGGTCTTCTGATGGCCTGATGAGATCATCTAGATGGACTTTGAGGGTCCCTTATCTATGGTCTTCTGATGACCTGATGAGATCATTTGGATGGCATTTGAGGGTCCCTTTCCTTATCTATGGTCTTCTGATGACCTGATGAGATCATCTAGATGGACTTTGAGGGTCCCTTTCCTTATTTGTGGTCTTCTGATGGCCTGATGAGATCATCTAGATGGCCTTTGAGGGTCCCTTTCCTTTCCTATGGTCTTATGAGACCATCTAGATGGCCTTTAAGGGTCCCTTTCCTTATCTATGGTCTTCTGATGGCCTGGTGAGATCATCTAGATGGCATTTGAGGGTCCCTTTCCTTATCTATGGTCTTATGAGACCATATAGATGGCATTTGAGGGTCCCTTTCCTTATCTATGGTCTTATGAAATCATCTAGATGGCCTTTGAGGGTCCCTTTCCTTATCTATGGTCTTATGAGACCATATAGATGGCATTTGAGGGTCCCTTTCCTTATCTATGGTCTTATGAAATCATCTAGATGGCCTTTGAGGGTCCCTTTCCTTATCTATGGTCTTATGAGACCATCTAGATGGTCTTTGGAGGTCTCTTTGCTTACCTATGGTCTTATGAGATCGTCTAGATCAGGGGTCCCCAAACTAAGGCCCATGGGCTGGATGCGGCCCTCCAGGGTCATTTACCTGGCCTCTATCCTAAACTTTAGGCTTAGGGTTGACCTAAGTGTGAAATGACTTGAAGGCACACAACAACATCAATCATAATTTTGGACTATTTCATCATAGTCTGGCCCCCCAACAGTCTGAGGGACTGTGAATCGGCCCTCCACTTTTAAAAGTTTGAGGACCCCTGCTCTATTGTATGAATGTGTGTGTGAGAGTTGGAAGAAACATCTCCTCATTTGTCATTTTATGTGACAACCTTTAAAGTTTCCAGACTCACATGGGAGGGAGAGGGGAAGGGGATGGCACAGTGGAGCCATCCAAACGGATAAGATTGACAGATGGGGGATAAGATTGACAGGAAACAAGAAAGACTATTGGTTGATGAGGTTATGCATGCCAAGAAAAAGAAAAAAAATGGCCCTTTGGCCTAAAGTAATCCAATACATTGAACACGTAGACATGCCACAAGCACCCTTTTGTACCAAGGTGGCTTCTGAGAGCTGAAAGTGTGTGGGCTTCCAAGACCAATTTGAGCTAAGATTTAAATAAGTGATTGTGGTATTAGTGGGGTCAAACCAGGGCAGGGTAATTCTCACTGTAACTTGGATGTAACACTTGTGTGGATTCAGTCTTCATGTGCACCAGCATTATAGAATTAATACAGTTTGACACCACCTTAACTGCCATGGCTCAGTGGTATAGGATCCTGTGAGTTGCAGTTTGGTGTGGTACCAGCGGTCGTGGGCAGAGAAGGCTAAAACCCTTGTAAAAATTCAGCTTCCATGATTCCATAGATTGAGACGTGGCAACTAAAGTGGTGTCAAGCAGTGTTAATTCTATTGTGTAAATGTACCCTGTGTCTTTGGCTGAGCTTTTCTTTCAAAAAGCTAGCCTTGAATGGAGGAACAGGTTAAAACCAATGGTTCTGTTACACTATCTGAGGGCCCTTCCACACAGCCATATTACCCCGAATATAAGGAGCCCCGGTGGCGAAGTGAACTTGACCGAAAGGTCCCAGGTTCAAATCCTGGGAGCGGCTTGAGCGCCCACTGTTAGCCCCAGCTCCTGCCAACCTAGCAGTTCGAAAACATGCAAATGTGAGTAGATTAATAGGTACCACTCCGGCGGGAAGGTAAGGGCGCTCCATGCAGTCATGCCGGCCACATGACCTTGGAGGTGTCTACGGACAACGCCGGCTCTTCGGCTTAGAAATGGAGATGAGCACCAACCCCCAGAGTCAGACATGACTGGACCAAACGTCAGGGTAAACCTTTACCTTTTTTGTCAAGGCAGAATAACTGATTTATGGCTAAAGCACGAGGATATTGGATGAATGGATTTTAACCGTATGTTCTTATATTTTTATACTTTTATATTTTTATGTTGTATTAATTGTTTGTAATGGATTTTATTTACTGTTATGTTTATTTATGTGTCGGCATCGAATTGTTGCCAGTTGTGTACGCCACCCTGAGTCCCTTCGGGTGAGAAGGGCAGGATATAAACGTTGGAAATAAATAAATAAATAAATAAATAACACACAATATCTGCTTTGAACTGGAATATCAGAGTCTACACTGCCAGTTCAAAGCAGATAATGTGGGATTTTATTCAGCTGCGTGGAAGGGGCCCGAGCTATCCTGCCTTGTACATGTTTGGCCCTGAACTTTAAAATAAGGGAGGCATGCTCTCTTATGAGGTCCTTTGCATTTTTAAAAAAGTTGAGGGACAGTTTCTGGATTCTATGTAACAAAATACTAATATGCTGTAGTTGTGATTCTCGGTTGAACCATTTAAGTCAGCTTATGTAATAAATTTAAAAAATACTAGCTTTGCCCGGCCACGCGTTGCTGTGACTTATGGGAATCCTTTGTTGGCCAGGTGGAATAGCAGTGAATAGCCTTGCAGTCTCAAAGCCTGGCCGTTTTCTGGAGTAGCTGGAGCTTTTTGTTGTATGAACATAGAGGCATGGATGAGGGGTTGTGCTGCCAAGTTTAGTGTTTCTGGGATGTGTAGTTTTGTTGTTTTGTCCTAGGCTGAAATTTCATTACCCTTTTATATATATAGATAAACTTGGAATAAGGAAGCTAAAACTGAAAAAAGAAAAAGAATGCCAAGTACAATCTATTAGCCTTCTGGAACAACAAACAAGCAAAACTCTCTTTGGTTGGCAGTGACAGATAGTCAAAGAGGCAAATATATCAGAAGAAAGAGTCCCAAAGGCCAGGTGCCATGGCCAACAGGATGTTTAACAGTTCCTCCCTAGGTGACCTCAGTGGGTAAGCAGGATCAAACAGAATTCCCTACATAGAGATGCTGAATGCCTCGTTTACAAAGTTACTTTGGACTCTAGGAAGTTGTATCAAAGTCCTAGATACCAGAGTTCCAAGAGCTGCATGAGTGTGCATTTCCTAAGTCTCCATACAAACCAAGTATTATTACTTCTTTCAGCAAGTTTTAAAGAGATTTAATTCAGAGAAATCAAGCCCCTTTACTGGTAAATAGCAACCCTTGCAATCACTCCATTAAAGATTCAGACAAAACATTACTAGTTTATTTGAACAAGTTATTAAATGACTTAAATTTAGGCGTACATGAAATCTACTGGCAGTCCCTGAATTACAAATATCCAGCTTACAAATGATTCATAGTTAAGAACTGGGGTGAGACAACACAAAGTGAAAGGAATCTTACCCCTTGGAAGGGAAATTTACTCCTGAAAGTGTTATCATGGGGAAAAGGTGTCTCCACTGAAGCTTTATCACCAATATTTTTTTTTCAAAATTAATTGATTGCAGGGACAGAAAGTCAGGTGAAATCCTCTGAACAGGGGCACGGACAGCAAAACAAACACCACAGGGGCGTTAACCCTTCCTTGTGGTATCGAAACCTAATATATATATCCATTGCTTATAGAAAGGAAGGTAGACAGACAGACAGATAGGATGGAGTTACACTTTAAAATGTACTTGTTCTGACTTACATACAAATTCAACTTAAGAAAAAAACTATATAACCTATCTTATTTGTAACTCAGGGACTGCCTGTACTATTAAAAAATACCCTGTTTCTGCTCAAATAAGACCTACCCCGAAAATAAGACCTATCATGATTTTTCAGCATTTCTGAGGATGCTCGAAATATAGGTCATACTGTACTTCAAAAATAAGTCCTAGATATAGTTCATTTAAAATGTCAATTTGGAAAAATAAGACCACCCTTGAAAACAAGCTCTAAAGCATCTTTTGGAGCAAAAATTAATATAAGACTGTCTTATTTCGGGGGAAACAGGGTAGTAGTTCTGTTCTCAGGGCATATGTTGTCTTTTGCCACATCTGGATCATATTAAGGATTTATGTTTACAGACTTCAGGACTCATCTACATTGTAGAATTTAATTCAGTTTGACACCACTTTAACTGCCATGGGTCAGTGCTATGGAATCAAGGGAGCTGTGGACTTTTGGCTTTTCTGCCAATGCTTCATCAAACTATAGTTCCCATGATCCCATGATTCCATAGCATTTTGCCATGATAGTTGAAGTGGCTTCAAACTGCATTAAATTCTACAGTGTAAATGAATCCTTCAACGTGTTGAGATTTAGCAACAGACATTATGGCCACATTCCAATCACTTGAGATACCAACAATTATTTTGTAATATATTTTTTGGAATATTTTTTCACTGCCAAGACGCCCAGAGGTCTACATTTTGCCCAGCTACTCCTTCGCTGTTCCCAACCTATTTGCTTTGCTTATAGTGATGTCAGTGTGACCTGGACCATCAGGATGAGAAATGAGAAATCCTTGCCTCTTCCAGGTGTTCTGGATTTCATCTGTTGAAACTGCAGCCTGAGTGAGCAATGCATCAGGAAGCAAAGCAGCTTGAAATGCCTTCTCATAAAGCTGCATTGGGCGTGACCAAGGAGGAATAAGACTAACATTCTCAGCTCATCTGGTCCTATGGCAAGCTGTACTTTATGGTAACTGGAACTGACATTTTGAATCATCTCTAGAGATGCACCTACACTGCAGAATTAATGCAGTTTAATACCACTTTACCTACCATGGCTCAGTGCTATGAAATCCTGGGAGTTGTTGTTCGGGGCTCCAGTGATTCCATAACATTGAGCTATAGCAGTAGTTTAAGTGGTGTCAAACTGCATTAATTCTACAGTGTAAACAATTTCATTCCACATTCAATGTTCTACTTCATTTATTGCTACATTAGCATGGGGATGAAACTGGAATGGGGACCCTATATGTGTGTGTGTGTGTAAAGGTTTACCCCTGACATTAAGTCTAGTCGTATCTGACTCTGGAGATAGACACCTCCAATGTCATGTGGCTGCCATGACTGCTTGGAGCACCATTACCTTCCTGCCAGAAGGTACCTATCAATCTACTCACATTTGCATGTTTTCGAACTGCACCCCAATTAACCAAACCGAATCGAAAGTTGACCAAAAACTGATTCGTAACTCTTTTGTTACTAATGTTGGAGAATGGTCCCTGTGTTGTCGACCGCGTTTTAGGGGATCGGGCCCTTAAGGAGAGACCCGATCCGGTCCTGAGAGAACGGACCTTGGCGAAGCCAAAAGGAGAATTACGGCCCGCAATACAACCTGAAGCCGAAATGAAGAAGGTCCGCCAAAGTTGAAGGAAAATCCGCCAAGGAGTCTTTATTGAGCAATTCAGCTGAAGAGGACTCTAGTAGCGATCATTCGGTCTACTAGGGTACCATACAATCAAAATAAAGCCATATTTATACAAAATTTCAGTCTGACAGCCCTTTGAATTTCCCGCCCTGCTTCCCCGCCCATCTGATCGTTGATAGGCTAGAAGGTTGAACGAGGCGGGCTTTCGTTTCCCGCCTTGCTCCGTTGGCCCAATAGGAAGCTGCCTTTTGTCTCTACTCGGGCCAATCAGGAAAGAGAAGGCGGGAGTTATCGAAACAATGAGGTGACGGGACAGGAACTAGCGGATTAAGTCCTGCTAGACCGATTTCTAAAGGGTGCTTAATTTATTAATGGCAGCAATCAAGGGTGTCCGGGTTTCTGTCACGTATACAGATTTAGATATGCCTTGGGGTGTCAGAGATGGAAGCAAAGATGGGTGGTGATGAGCCATATTGACAGGGGAATCATGAATGATATAAACAATTGAAAATACTTGATAAGAACGAAGTTCATAACATCTGGAGAACCCAGCGTGGAAATCCATAAAAGTGGAGTTTTAGCAGCACGATTTTACAATTCATGAAGTTGTTATCTCTTGCCTCAGGCTAAAAGGTCAAACACCTTTTGTGCAGAGAGTCACAGTAAACTCCAGTAAAAAGTCTCAATCACCTTCTACTATAAATATATGGAATATAGAACATAAAGTCTTGATTTTTGAACTATCTTTTACAAAGTCCTGGGGGGGAGGGTGGTCACCTCGATCACACCTGGTCAAAGTGGGCCCTGATCAAAAAAAGTGGGGAGCCACTGTTTTATAGATATCACTGAGGCCCCTTCTTCACTGTACTTATATCCCAGTATCTGATTCCAAATTATCTTCTTATCCCAGATTACGGTAGTGGAGACTCATATAATCCAGTTCAAAGCAGATAACCTGGGATCAGATCCTGGGATATGAGGACAGTGTAGAGGGGCCCTGAATGTCACTTTTAATTGGGATTTTATGCATGCACTGCATGGCAATTTTCCTATTTTGTTTTTATTCCATTCTCTTTCTGACCTAAGCTTTTCTCTCTTGTTAACCAGGAAATGAAGGCAAAAGTAATGAGCACCAAAGCAGTCAACATCATTTTATCCAGTGCCATAGTGAAAGCAACAGATTACTTTTGAAACACAGTAAAAGTTAGGTATGAGTTGCTTTTTTAAAGTAACTTTCCAAGCATGGATCTGGAATCTTTCCCTGCAAACTCCCATTAGGAGACAACAATGTGAGAGCAGACCTGTGATACTCACAATCATAAAATGGTGTAAGAATGCCTAAGATTTTAAAATGCTGTCAATTAACAGAAGTCAGGAAATATATGTTTGTTTTAGTCATCCTTTGTAGATGATTTGGAGGGGAATTATACATGTTAATGCTGCTGAATTTTCAAGGTTCTGCTGGTGGTAGCGGGAAATATGTTTTCAGTCATCTTTGCTGGGGGAAACAAGCCTTTTCTAGCTCTTTCAGTATGCTCAAGAGACTGGTTTCAATTGCATCAGAATGGCCTAAAAGTAAACAGAACCTCCTCCAATAATTTTTTCCCACTTTGAATATTGTGTGCTTCAAAGAGATTTTGCTCATGGCACAACTATGGGCTTATATGTGGGCCACAGAAGTGTGCATTTTCTTATCATAAATTGGCACAACAGTGCAGGTGAGCCTGTTATTCCTTAAATTTGTTCAATATATTGGAAATGTTTATCCATCGAAAATTGCTTGCTTCGTATGAAGAAGCCATATCTCAGAGTTGTGCAGATGAGCCTGTTATTCCTTTAATTTGTGTGACTTAGGAAATGTTTAGCAGTTTAAAATTGTTTGCATTGTACTGAACACCAAAATCGCACAGTGTAGGTTTCAACCAGGGGTCCTCAAACCTTTTGAGTAGAGGGCCAGTTCACAGTCCCACAGACTGTTGGGGGGCTGGACTATACCACTATGTAACAATTTTTTAAAAAATTATGTTCTTGGTTTGAAAGTGTTATTTCCTGTTTAATTGTGTGGTACTTACTTTGAAAGTAGTTGCTATACTCCAGAAACTTCGTTTTTGTGGCTGCCACAAGCTAGGTTGAATTGGTTGTGACTCGATGAGATATTAATTAAAAACTATAGCAAATCATGCTGTAGGATGTCCTGCAAAAATAAAGTTTTTGTAGTTTAGCAAGCCTTTTCCATGTTTGTATGATAGAACCAATTAGGAAATGGCATTTATAACCCAGGAGCAAAAAAAGTCTTACATAGTGTAGTTTGGAAAAAAATGAATGCATTTTGCAGTGCAAAAAATTGAAATAAAAATACAATATTTAAAATGAAGAACAATTTTAACCAAGATAAACTCATTAGTATTTCAATGGGAGGCGTGGGCAAGCTTTTGGTTGATGACACAGTCAAGTCAATTACGATTATTGTGGTTGTGTGCCTTCAAGTTGTTTCAGACTTAGGTCAACTCTAGTCTAAAGTTTAGTAAAGGTAAAGGTTTCCCCTTGACATTAAGTCTAGTCAAGTCCTACTCTGGGTTGTGGTGCTTATCTCCATTTCTAAGCTGAAGAGCCGGTATTGTCCGTAGACGCCTCCTAGTCATGTGGCCGGCATGATTGCATGAAGTATTGTTACCTTCCCGCTGAAGTTATATCTATTGATCTATTAACATTTGCATGTTTTGAAACTGCTAGGTTGGCAGAAGCTGGTGCTAGCAACAGGAGCTCACCCCGCGGATTCGAACTGCTGACCTTCTGGTCAGCAAGTTCTGCAGCTTAGTGGTTTAACCACTACTCCACCATGCCCCCACGGTCTGAAGTTTAGGGCCAGGGAAATGACCTTGGAGGGCCTCATCCGGCCTGTAGGCCTTTGTTTGGGGACCCCTGGTTTAAACTTTAAACTTACACCTTTTGATATGGCTGGTTGTTTCAAAGCAAGTTTAAACATTAAACCTAAACATCCAGCTTTGGATTACACATATCTGTCCTAAAAGCAAGCCTCTTTGAATGCAATGAAACTTGAGTTCGCAGCACACATGCACATTTTTGCCTTGTAAGCAAATAATTGAGCAAGCTTATCTAGTCTAAAAGCACAAGTCAAACCTTTATCTCTGAAATGTCAAGCTGGAAGAAGTTTCAAAGGTTATTGGGTGATTGAAAGCAGACTCTTCTGTGTGAGTGATCTGCACCCTGAAGGACCAGTCTTCTGATGACTCAAATCATTATCCATGGAGGTGAAAAGTCTACTTTGACCAACAACATCCATGGCCTTGGGCATTCTCTTTCCCAACTTTTCCAAACATGAGATGCTTTAGCTAAGTTTTTAGGGTCATAATATCTCTTGTTCTATGGAGTCTCCGGTGGCTCAGTGTGTTAAAGCGCTGAGCTGCTGAACTTGCAAACCGAAAGGTCCCAGGTTCAAACCCGGGGAGCGGAGTGAGCGCCCACTGTTAGCTCCAGCTTCTGCCAACCTAGCAGTTCGAAAACATGCAAATGTGAGTAGATCAATAGGTACCGCTCCGGCGGGAAGGTAACGGCGTTCCATGCAGTCATGCCGGCCACATGACCTTGGAGGTGTCTACGGACAGCGCCGGCTCTTCGGCTTAGAAATGGAGATGAGCACCAACCCCCAGAGTCAGACACGACTGGACTTAACGTCAAGGGAAACCTTTACCTTTACCTATCTCTTGTTCTGGAAGACCAACTTTAATCTGTTTTTAAACGGAATTTTCAGTTTTCAACCATTTTATTGATTTGGTGTCTTAATTGTATTGCAAACTGCTGTTTCATTTGTTTCATATGCAATCTTTGAAGCCTGTCCTGCAAACATTTAAATCTATAAATGTGAAACAATCTCACAAAAGTTTCAAGAAATCCAGTCTAAAAACACTGTGCTGCAGGGCATAACACTTAGATCAGGGGTCCCCAAACTAAGGCCCGGGGGCCGGATGCAGCCCATCGAAGCTATTTATCCAGCCCCCATGGCACAAGGGCAGAAGGGGGTTGGCCTAAATGACCCAAGAGGTCTCTTCTTCTCTTACAACCATTATTATTATTATTATTATTATTATTATTATTATTATTATTATTATTATTATTAACATTAACATTGACGCTGGTTGGCCATCTGTCAGGGGTGCTTTGCTTGTGCTTTTGGTGCCCAAAGGCAGAAGGGGATTGGACTCTATGGCCCAAGGGGTCTCTTCCAACCCTCTTTATTATTATTATTATTATTATTATTCTTATTATTATTATTATTATTATTATTATTATTAACATTGACGCTGGGTGGCCATCTGTCAGGGGTGCTTTGCTTGTGCTTTTGGTGCACAAAGGCAGAAGCGGATTGGACTCAATGGCACAAAAGGTCTCTTCCAACCCTCTTTTTTATTATTGTTATTATTATTATTATTATTATTATTATTATTATTATTAATTATTATTTCTCGGTGGCCAACTATAGTCTGGCCCTCCAACGGTCCGAAGAATCGTGAACTGGCCCCCTGTTTTAAAAGTTTGGGGACCCCTGACTTAGATGAACCAGTTGAAAATGAAAACGGAAACATTCAATAAGCAATGTAATGGCGACACAACACAAGCAGCCAATCTGGGGTCAGGGGCAACAAGGCCAGCAGGAGAGGGATAGTGGTTGGCATGCAACCTTTCCCACTCCCTGGCATTGTTGCTTCCCCTGTATTATTTTGCAGGGAAATTAACTTATTGCTTTGCATGCAGGCCTTTCCTAGGAAGTTACTTTTCAAAATAAACATCTTCTATACACATAATAAAAGTGAAAATATATATGTGTCTGGTTGGGGTGTCTACTTACACAGACAAGCCCACACTTCTACAAATAGCTATAACTCCCATTACTCAGGATACACCAATGACCCCCTCCCCCCCCCAAATGACATTGCAGATTATAGAGGGCCGTGAACATGTCAAAGAGTCCTGCCGATGTCTTCCACAAACACCATACTGCCTCCCCACCCAAGTGAAGGCTTTTGTACTGGGACAATTTCTTCCTAGATTTAATGTTTTTCCCCCACCACAGACATCCTGACTCTCTCCATTGGTGTGGAATTTGCATGACCCCGCCCACTGCCTCTCCCTTAACCCTTTCATATTCTTTTCTATGGCACACAGCAAACAGGAATTGATCAACAACTGAACATACTGGAGAGGTTGGGGAGAATTTACCATGATTTATAGGAGTTGTAGGTACAGTAGAGTCTCACTTATCCAACACTCGCTTATCCAACGTTCTGGATTATCCAACGCATTTTTGTAGTCAATGTTTTCAATATATCGTGATATTTTGGTGCTAAATTCGTAAATACAGTAATTGCTACATAGCATTACTGCATCTTGAACTACTTTTTCTGTCAAATTTGTTGTATAACATGATGTTTTGATGCTTAATTTGTAAAATCATAACCTAATTTGATGTTTAATAGGCTTTTTCTTAATCTCTCCTTGTTATCCAACATATTCGCTTATCCAATGTTCTGCCAGCCTGTTTACGTTGGATAAGCGAGACTCTACTGTATTTGGATGTATAGTTCACTTGCAATCTAAGAGCACTCTGAACACCCACCAATGATGGACCTGGAACTAACTTGGCACACAGAACCCCTATGACCAACAAAAAATACTGGAGGTCTTTGGAAGGATTTATAGGAGTTGTAGTTCACCCACATCCAGAGTGCACTGTGAACCCAAACAATGATGGATCTGGACCAAACTTGGCAGGCATACTTAATATGCCAAAATTTGATTGCTGGAGGGGTTTGGGAGGAACTGACCTTCCTTTCTGGGAGTTGTAGTTCACCCACAACCAGAGAAACTGTGACCTCTATCGATGATGGACCTGGGCCAAACTTGGTACACAGATCCCCATGACTAACTCAACCTACTGGAGGGGTTTGAGTGGATTGATTCATCATCGTGAGAGTTGTAATTTATCCTATAGCCAGAGAGCACACTGAACCCCACTGATAATGCATCTAGAGCAAACCTGCCCAACATAACAAACTTGTAAGTGCTGATGGAATTTCTCGGAGTTCACCTGGCATGATGTCAGTTTTAGTTAATCCACAGTCTTATGCATTTTGTGCAATTAAAACATTGACTTTTTCAAATAAGCCAGGCAACGCCAGGTACCCAAACTAGTTTAAGAATAAAAATAGCTCCAAAACACCTGTAATCTATCTCCCTAAAGTAGCAAGTTGAAAGTAATGGGTTTCTGTTATTCATTCTACTCCAGAACAACAGTTCTTTGGTTATTTTAAAGGAGTGGTATTGTGCCCTCACTACTCCCCATGCTGTTGTATTAAAAGTAAAGTTATAGAACGCATAACTATTTGTGTTGTGTTACTCTGGACTTTGCACATTCTGCACATTCAGTTAGAGGAAGATTAGGAGGGAAGGATTAGAAGGAGGATTACAAATATTTAAAAAGATTTCTTAAAGAAGAGAAGGAAAACTAATTCCTTCTTGTGAGCAGCAGCAATTTAATGCACAAGTGGGCCCATTTTGGTTTAAGATTAAGAAAAAATAGAATAAACGTGTTAGGGAAACACAGGATTCTGCCATGGAGCATTTTCAGGAAGATTTGGGTAGTTAGAAGCAGACCTAGTACTGCTTTAAAAGTAGTCAAACCTTTAAAAAAAATTAAGCACTCAACATAGACTTGTGCTAGTTATTTAGAAGTAAACCAAACAAGGTAGAGGTTACTCATAGATAAGCATTCCTGCAATCCTGTCCTTGATCCTGAGATGTCATGGCCCACAGCAGATGCCTGAATCTGGGCTTTGAACAGGACACACTTTGAACAAGTAATTAAGAGCAGACCAACAAATATGGATGTTACATTTCTAGTCTGCAGGCAGATCTTTGTGCAAGATGCCTTTGAGAACGCATGCAGAGATCACCTGTAAACATTTGACCTCACTTTGCCTTTAGACTTTTCCTGTATAAAAGCCTGATATGTGTGTGCTTGGATCTCCTGCACCCACTGCAGCTATAAAACAAGAACAGGGGGTTGTTTCCTCATCATCTACTACCTATTTCAATTTCAAAACTGTTTCAGTTATTATATTTCCCAATATAGAAATATGCATAACCACCTCATAAATCCACATGGCTTGGTCTGCATATCTGTACTCGATGGTCATAGAGTGCTGCCTTGCACTATTTCTGGCCATTTGCCCATCTTGCTAGGTACTGTCTGTTCTGCTTTGATACTCATTATTAATTGCACAAAACATTCTTTCTATAGATGATAGCAGTGCAGCTGTGCCCCCCCCCCCTCAATGTTTTTGGCCCCAACTGGGGGTTGAATACATTTCACCCCACTTTACTTCCTTCCCATTTGGAACAGTTAATCTTTCTCTTCTTTTACAAAATATGAGTTAGTTGGGTTTTGGTATGACACATTTGGAGAGCACCAAGTTGGGAAAAGGCATCTGTAGATGTTTTTTTTCTTTTTTCTTTTTGGCTGCTCCAATTTATTTTTCTGAGAAGACTTATGGGTTTGTTTTTCACCCTCCCCTTTCCTTCCCTTCTGTCTTTCTGGTTGTGTACCCCAAAGCACATACCTCCATGATCTTCTCTTTGCCTGCAAGAAGCTTCAAAGTTACATCCCAATCTCCAGGGCCATAGCCAGAAAAGAAATTTGGGGTGAGGGGGTTGAAACTTTTTTTTAGCAAATCATGAAGAGTAGTTCCATAACGCAAAATAATTTAGAAATCAGGCTCCATCAATAAACTTCAGTGGACACTCAAGACAGATAAAGTTCAGTGGACACTCAGAGGGTTTTGGCTAATCAGTTTAAATTCATGAGTAAACCAGATTTTTTTTAAGCCTGAAAATTTTTGGGGCGAGAGGGTTTGAATGCCTAACCCCCTCCCCCCCCCCCCCCTTGGCTACAGCCCTGCCAATCTCCTATCAGTGAAGGTAAATCGAATCCTAGGGCTTGTGCTGGGCCTGTAACTGCCAGGCCACCATTACTGCTTTCATCCAGCTGTGCACTGTAAATTCCTTGTGTACCTGTTCTGTATTTGTTACTGTGACCGTAAAGGAACTTACCCTGTTTCCCCTAAAATAAGACATCCCCAGAAAATAAGACCTAGTAGAGGTTTTGCTGAATTGCTAAATATAAGGCCTCCCCCGAAAGTAAGACCTAGCAAAGTTTTTGTTTGGAAGCATGCCCGCCAAACAGAACACCAGAGCATACAGGATCGGTAAATGTACATACCATAGAGTGTTGTACATGGAAATATTGGTAGTAACAAGAAATTCTTGATAGGATTCACAGTTTGTCTGGTTATGCTGGTTTGTGATGACAACTACTGTACAGTATATAATAAATGTTCATTTTTTTTTGTTCAACAATAAATATGAATTTTTCTTCATGGAAAAATAAGACATCCCCTGAAAATAAGACCTAGCGCATCTTTGGGAGCAAAAATTAATATAAGACACTGTCTTATTTTCGGGGGAACACGGTAGCCCCAATAAGACGTAGAAAGGCTTTACTGTTCCTGTCTTCTTTGGATTGTCCTGTCATCATGAGGAAAGGCTAGTAAAGCTGAATAACCTTTGGTGCCATTGCAACTCTTTCTGATAGCACACTTGGGAGACCTGATTCCTTAAATAATAATAATTTCATTTCTAACCCATGTCAACTCATGGCTCGAGGCGGGTTACAACATCACTAAAAATGCATAATCATCTAAAACATTCTATAAAACACATATTAAAATACACAGAACAAAGATTAAACATAAGATCCAAGTTTAAAATTCATGATTAAAACTGGCTGGGTAGGCCTGCCGGAAGAGTTTTAAATTTCATTAAGCTGTTAATGAACTCTTCTGTCAGGTCATCCCACAATCTTCATCAGGCAGCTGATGAAGAGATCCTCTGGGTGAGGGTTGTCAATCAGGTTCTGACTGGTTGGAGTAGCCGCCCCCCAGAGGACCTCAGTGTTCACACAGAAGAGAAGGCGCTCCTTTAGGTAACCTGGACCCAAATCATGTAGGGCTTTAAAGGTCAAAACCAACACTTTGTGCTTTGCCTGGAAACTAACTGGCAGCCAGTGGAATTACTTTAGTATAGGTGTAATATGCTCACTCCTGGATGTTCCTGTAACTAATCTGGCTGTTGTATTTTGAACCAACTGGACTTTCTAAGCCTGATAGAGAGGTAGCCCAATGTAAAACACATTGCAAAAGTCCAACCTTGAGGTTACCAGCACTTTCGCTACCATCTGTAGGTCCTCCATATCTAGGAAGGGGCGTAGCTAGTGGATCAGTTGAAGATATAGTAAGCGCTCCAGACCATCGCATCACCTTGGGCTGACACTTGGAGAGACGGATCAAGAAGCAGTCCCAGGCTGGGGACACAGTCTTTTGGGGGAGTGTAACTCCATCCAAACCTGGTTGACACACCTTCACCCCCAGATTAGGACCCTTGATGGCAAGCGTCTTAGTTTTGTCTGGTTTCAGTTTCAATTTGTTTTTCCTCATACAGCCCATTACCTCCTTCAGGCATTCATTCAGAGGAGACACACTATCCTTACCTGAGGCTGTTTTGGAAGGCATGGATAAATCTATTTGGGTGTCTTCATCATACTGATAGCACCCTGCCCCATGCCTCTGGATGGTCTCCCAGTGGTTTCATGGAAATATTAAAAAGCATTGGGGATATAATGGCACCTTGTGGGATGCCATATAACAGCTCCTTCTGTGAGTAGCAGCTATCCCCAAGCAGCACCATCTGGAACCTGCCTGAGAGGTAAGACTGGAACCAGTGAAACAGTGCTTCCAAATCCCAACCACTCCAGGCATTACATAAGGATACCATGGTCGGTGGTATTGAAAGCCGTTGAGAGGTCTAGAAGCACCAACAGGAGCGCACTCCCCCGTCAGTATTATGATGGAGATCATCCACCTCCGTATCCTGCTGTAAAGGCAGTTTGAAATTGGTCAAGGAAGTGTGCATCATTCAAGACTGCCTTGAGTTGGAGGGCAACTGCCTTCTCAATCACTTTGCCCAAAAAAAGGAAGTTTAGACTAGTCTGTAATTATTAAGGTCCATTGGATCCAGGGGCAGCTTTTTCAGAAGTAGTCTAACTACTGCTTCTTTTAAACAGGGAGATGCATTAATAATTTGTTGTATTTGAAATCCAATTGCATCTCTTCCCTTGATGACCAGCCAAGATGGACAGGGAACAAGAAAGCAGGTTGTCCTCCTTACTTGCCCCAGCAGCTTGACCACATCAATAGTACTCATCAATTGAAACTGATCCATTGTAATCCCACTCACAGAGTGGCTGGACACCTTGCTGTTGGCCTCTGATCCAATGATTGTGTCTAAGTCAGCTTTTATGTGAGAGATTAGAAACATCACAGTGAGCTGCTGAAGGTTCTAGAAATAGGTTCGAAGGGGAAAGTACTTGAGTTAAGCTTCTCACTACTCTGAACAGCTTGGCTGAATTCACAGATGCAATGCATGTCGAGAAGAAAGTTTTCATGACTGAACATTTTGCCACTGTATAGGTGCAAAGGTGCCCTCTGTACCATGTCTTGTCACATAAAAGTCCAGTTTTCCACCATATGCACTCTAATCATCATCCTCCCCTTTTCATTTCCCTGAGGGAACCTAATTTGTAATGTGTCGAAGAGGACAATTGGGAGTGATCATGGCAATAGTCCTGGTTAGATTTTTATTCCACTTTTTGATCAAGGATTCAACAGGATCATCAGTGATGCCAGCCATAGAATCTGCTAAGGCTTGCTGGAATCTCAAAGGATCCATCAGAGGGCAGACCATTTTAATTTGGAAGAAACAGTTTTTGGAGTGTGGGGAAGCAAGAAAAAGTTAGGATTATTCTCTTTTTTATTGAATTGCTTCTGGAAGGCTGAAAGAGGTCAAGAGAATAGTTTGTGATGGCTGCAGCAGCCATGGCCTCTTCTTTGCTTTCTGTGAAATCCTTCTGAATATAAAACATCATTAATTATCATACAGAAAGATTTGTTTAGTAAATCTCTTCCTTTGTTGGGCTGTAGCTTCACACAATCACCCAGCAGGCTTCGCTAGCAATGGTATACTGCCTCCACCCCCAAATATTTTTCAAGTTCTGATACACTTTTCCATAGCAGCCAACCAGAAGTCTACTAAAGCCCACAAGAAGAGAAGTGCGAGAGTTGTGCCTGAACCTTGTTTCTCCTCCATAACAGTATCCTTTTTCAAAGAAGGAAGAGATTGTGCTAAGCCAGTGATAGTTGAGTTAGGTGTTCATCCATCAAGGTGTAGGGGGAGTCCGGCTAAGTGACTTGGTGACATAGTCTTTACTGAATGTAGAAGAAGGAAAAACTGGAGGACATCCATTCAAATCCACAGAAGAAACTGGAGACACATTGCATGATGATCAAAAGATGAGTTTTCTATTGCTAAAAAAAAGCCTGTCACATTTCAGTCTATATATATTTTACTCATACTGTTTTTACTTCTTTTGGGCTATTTGGAACCAAAGTTCAAGGACTATCAAAACATTTGCTGGACAAGTCAACACTTTCTAAATTTTGATTCTAAATTGTCCCTGCTATTTGGACAAAAACTGGAAAAAGTTATTGTTTGGTGGAAGAGTCAAGGAGTACTGATGCTTTCGTCCTTTGGCACTGATGTGTGTGCTGGAAGTGTTTTTTTGTTTGTTTGTTGTTATAACTCCCAGCATCCTCCAGCCAACATATTTGGGCAGACGTAATATCATGGTACCTGTGGTGCATTGCCAGGCAGCAATTTAATTCCCTTAGATCCCCTACTCTGGGCTTGAAGGGGGCGTTGCTGTTGTGTATTTCTACACAACAGCAGCCCATTCTCTTTTCTCACATTCAGTCATCTGTTCACAGGTGCTGCCGAAACTCAATGGAGGACTCCAACTATGTTGGCTATTGCATCGTGGCCAGTAGTTTTGTGGCGTTCCAGTTCTTCTTCTCAGCTCTCAGCCCCCAGTTGTCCCTGTCACTGAGCCCTCGCTATGCCACTCTTCCCTCCGTCAAGCAGAGTGAATGGAATTCCAGGTACATAAGTGGGGTGGAAAATTATTTATTATTATTATTATTATTATTATTATTATAATTATTATTATAATTATTATTATTATTTTATTGTATGACACAGCAAACAAGATAGATATGCTGGATTTCGTTTCACAAAATCACAAGTCGAACACTTCCCAAGTGTCTAGGACTGTGTGATGTATTTTTGGATGATACGTGCTGATTCCAGTAGGGTGGCCTTTTGCAGTTGACAGATCATAATTTTGTCAATGTCTATTGTTTCCAAATGCCTGAGATCTTTTGGCACAGCACCCAGTGTGCCCATCACCACCGGGACCACCTGCACTGGTTTCTGCCAGAGTCTTGGAAGTTCAATCTTGAGGTCCTGATAGCGGCTGAGTTTTTCCTGTTGTTTTTCGTCAATGCAACTGTCACCTGGGATGGCAACATCAATGATCCAAACCTTTTTCTTTTCCACAACTGTGATGTCTGGTATGTTGTGTTCCAGAACTTTGTCAGTCTGGATTCGGAAGTCCCACAGTATCTTTGTGTGCTTATTTTCCAATACTTTTGCAGGTTGTGATCCCACTAGTTCTTTGCTGCTGCGAAGTGGTACTTGAGGCATAAGTTCCAATGAATCATTTGGGCCACATAGTTGTGCGCCCCTGCAGGTGCCACCTTGATGTGGTGGTGGTGGGGGGGGGGGGCTAACTGCTCCAATGATGACTGAGGGCTGTGCTGGCAGTAGTGTAACTACTGGCAGGTCCAACCAAGCCAGAGAGGCCTCAACTGAGGAACAGAACTAAGAGCACCTAACCCATTAGCATTATGGAGAATCAAACCAAAACGAAATCTATACTGGCTCGGTCGTCGCCCAGGATAAAAAGGACCGCGGTGGATGCTGCTGATTCTGGACATCCATCGACAAGTGGGCTACGGAATCAAAATACAAATGAACAGTCACAGAAGCGGCAGAAATATACAGTGCCAGAAAACCACACTATTATTATTATTATTATTATTATTATTATTATTATTATTGACACAACGACATTGTATGACACAGCAGACAAGATAGATATGCTGGATTTCGTTTCACAAAACCACAAGTCGAACACTTCCCAAGTGTCTAGGACTGTGTGATGTATTTTCGGATGATGCGTGCAGATCCCAGCAGGGTGGCCTTTTGCAGTTGGCAGATCGTAATTTTGTCAATGTCTATTGTTTCCAAATGCCGGCTGAGATCTTTTGGCACGGCACCCAGTGTGCCCATCACCACCGGGACCACCTGCACTGGTTTCTGCCAGAGTCTTTGAAGTTATTATTATTATTATTATTATTATTATTATTATTATTATTATTATGTTTATTTATATCCCACTTATTCTCTCCATAAGGAGACTCAAAGCGACTAACATTAAAAGCATTACAATACAATTTGAATTGTACAAATTTTAAAACAATTCAGATTAAATCCATAAAAACATAGAAAACCACAGCAGCCTCTGAAATTATCTTTAAAACTTTCCTTTTTAAAAGCCTGTCTGAATAAAAAGGTTTTAGCCTGCTGCCAGGAGGACATCAGGTAAGGGGCCATTCTGGCTTCCCTGGGCAGAAGGGAGTCCCAGAGTCGAGAGACAGTCACCAAGAAGAAGGCCCCCGCTCTCATTCCCACCAAATGAGGTTGCGATTGAGGTGGGACTGACATAAGGGCCTCTCCTGAAGATCTCAGGGCTCGAGTATTAATAATAACAAATAACTTTATTCTTGTACCCCACCTCCATCTCCCCCGAAAGGGACTTGGGGCAGCTTACATAAGAAAAACAGTCCATAAATTTAAAACACAATATAATAACATAGTTATAAAACAACATAACATGACAATTATTAAAACCAAGACATCAATTGCTATGTACAGAGGGTGATTAGTGCAAAACTCTGAATAAAGTTCATGAGTAAAATAGAGATGGGTGGAGGAGGACAAGGAACCGATCACATTAAAACACTAAAACTTATAAAATGGGGGATAATATTAAAGTGCAGCACACTTTGAAAACAAGATACATGGCTGGTGGCCTCTTCACTCAAAAGCGCACGGGAACATCCATGTTTTTAGACTCTGGCGGAAGGTGGACAATGAAGGAGCCAGTCTAATCTCCCTCGGAAGCGAGTTCCAGAGTCGGGGAGCCACTGCCGAAAAGGCCGCCTCTCTAGTCCCCACCAACCGTGCTTGAGACGGAGGTGGGAGCGAGAAAAGGGCCTCCCCGAAAGATCTTAGGGCCCGTGCAAGTTCATAGGGAAGGAGGTGATCATGGAGATAAGCAGGTCCTGAACCGTTTAGGGCTTTGTAGGTCATAACCTGTACCTTGAATTGGGCTCGGAAACTTATCGGTAGCCATTGGAGCTGCTTGAACAGGAGAGTTGACCACTCTCTGTAGCTAGCTCCAGTTATTAATCTGGCCACTGATCTTTGTACCAGCTGTAGTTTGCGAACCGCCTTCAAGGGCAGCCCCACATAGAGCGCATTGCAGTAATCCAGTCTGGAGGCAACTAAGGCGTGTACCACCATGGCCAAGTCAGAGTTCACAAGGTACGGTCGCAATTGGCGCATGAGCTTTAACTGTGCAAAAGCCCTCCCGGCCACCACTGATGCCTGAGCATCAAGCGTCAGCGCTGAGTCTAGGAGGATCCCCAGACTGAGCACCTGAGTAGGTTTGTACAAAGGGATGCAGTCAGCCAAATAGCCTGGACCTGAGTTGTCTAGGGCTTTAAAGGTCATAATACTATGCTAATATTATAATATATTGTATATACATGTAATATTAATAATAATAATATTATGATGTAATACCATGTAATGATAATTATAATTCACTATTATAATTGTATATTTATTTACATGCAATATTACTAATAATATTGCAATATAGTCGTATAATATAATATATTGTATGTATATATACTTGTAAACCGCCCTGAGTCCCCTTCGGGGTGAGAAGGGTGGGATATAAATGTCGCTAATAATAATAATAATCAGCACTTTGGATTGTGCCTGGAAATAGACTGGCAGCCAGTGGACCTGCTGCAATGGGGGGTTGTCCACCCCCTGTAGCCAGCCCCAGTGAGCAACCTGGTTGCAGCTCTTTGGACCAGCAGAAATTTCCTTGCATTCTTCAGAGGCAGTCATACATAGAGTGCATTACAGTAATCTAGATGGGATGTAACTAAGGCATGTACCATCATGGCTGGATCTAGCTTCTCAAGGAACGAGTGCAGTTGGCGCAGAAGGTTTAATTGTGCAAAGGCTATCCTTGTTCCATTTCCCTTTTGCATTCTTACTTGTCTCAAGTGTTAAGAATATGCTGGAGGAGTAAGAACGGTTCGGGCCCCGCCTATCTTCGTGATCGCATCTCCCTCTATATCCTGGCACGGACCCTTACATCTTCCGGGGAGGCCCTCCTCTCACTTGCACCATCGTCCCAGGTACAGTTGGTGGGGACAAAGGAGAGGGCCTTCTCGGTGATGGCCCCCCGCCTCTGGAACACCCTCCCCAAAGAGATAAGGCAATCTCCATCAGTCGCATCCTTCTGTAGGGACCTGAAAACCTAGTGGTTTCAGCAGGCTTTTGGAAATGACTAACCTGAAACCCTACACGCCGCATGGCCACCATACGGTCTCTGTTCTGAGCTTTACCCACGTCCTTCGATTTTGTTTATGGGTGCTAGTTTAACTAGTTTAACCCTTGTTAGCTACTCAGCAGGTCTGAAGTGGACTAATCCTGGCCTATGCTCTCTGCTATCCATTCACACTTCGCCCCTGGCTTTATGTTATTTTTATTGTTTGGCCCTTACCCTAGCTTTTACAGCTATCTTGTTCTATTCTGAAATTAAGCCCATTGGTTGTTAAATCACCGAATGGAGTACCGTATATACTCGAATATAAGCCGATCCGAATATAAGCCGAGGCACCTAATTTTACCACAAAAAAACCTGGGAAATCATTGAGTCCAGTATAAGCCGAGGGTGGTAAATTTCAGAAATAAAAATAGATACCAAAAAATTACATTAATTGAGGCATCAGTAGGTTAAATGTTTTTGAATATTTACATCAAGCTCTGATTTAATGTAAGACTGTATAACTCTGATTAAATCATTATTCTTATCTTCTTCAATGTAAATGTGCTTATGTGTCCTTTCAATAATAATAGAGTAAAATAATAATAATAATAATAATAATAATAATAATAATAAAAAAAATACAGGAAAATAATACATGTAATAATAAATAGAGTAAAATAATAAATGCAATAATAATAATAATAAGATCAGAGTGAAATAATATATGTATTAATAATAAAAATAAAAATAGAGTAAAATAAATGTAATAGTAGCAACAATAATAGAGTACAATAATAAATGTAATAATACCAATAGTAATAGAGAAAAATAATACATGTACCATATTCTCGAGTATAAGCTGAACCAAATATAAACCAACCAGGATCCTCACCCGAGTATAAGCCAAGGGGGGCTTTTTTAGTCCAAAAAAAAGGGTTGAAAAACTAGGCTTATACTCGAGTATATACAGTAATCTGAAACTGTTTTTATATGTAAAGAACACATTGTTTTAAATTTTTATTATGTTTAAGCTGTTGTTTTATTATTGGACTGTTGTATGCTGTATGTTGGTATTGAATGTTTACCATGTGTAAACCACACTGAGTCCCCAATGGGAGATAGAGCAGTATATAAATAAAGTTTTGTTGTTGTTGTTGTTGTTGTTGTTGTTGATGTCCTGGTCCATGCCTGAGCGAGAAAAGACTTCATGCCTTCTTGTTTTTATGTGTGTGCGTGCAGTACTGGGTTAACACTTAACTCTTCTTTTTCCTGTTCTTCCTTCCTAGGTGTGTGTCCACCCTCCATGCCTTAATAGTTGGCCTCTTCTGCCTCTACATCCTTTGGTTTGACGATGCTGTCAATGCCAACCCCATCTGGTAAGCAGGAATGGAGCACCTGGCTTGTACTCTCATTTCGCCCTTAATCTCTCTCTTGTAATCTCTTTCTCCCCTCTCTCTTTCACACACAAACACATACACACACTACTATTTTCTCATAATATGCTTTACCACCCAGTTTGTACACCCTGTTTCCTCAGGCTGATCTCTTCAAGCCAGAAGGAGAGGCAGAGCCCGTGAGCTTGATTGGCCACATTGTGCTAGGAAACCATGAAGGGCTGTTTTGTGCTGGGAGAGAATGGGCTCTTGTTCCCTCTTGGGTTTAGGACTGAGCCGGACTGAGTGGAATCAGCTGCAGGCAGGAGCCTGTGAGCCAGGACTGGCACTGGGCCCAAAGAGGTGCTTATGCTGCTGCCTGGCCATCCTCTTGCCCTGCTGGCAATTGACCGTGGCCATGCCTGGGTCTCCCGTGGCCTCTCATTGCTCCCAAATAGGGCTGGCTGGGATGAGCCTCGAAGTCCTGCAGGCATACCTTTCACATCTCACCCTGTGCCATTTCTCCTTATTTATTTATTTATTTATTTGCAGTATTTATATTCCACCCTTCTCACCCCGAAGGGGACTCAGGGCGGATTACAATGAACATATGTATGGCAAACATTCAATGCCATCAGAAAAACAACATTCAGAGGCAATTTTAACATTTCCAGCTTCATGAGGGTATGCTTGATTCTGGCCACAAGGGGAGCTGTAGCTTCATCATCCACGAGTGACACCGAGTGCTGTACTTCCTCATTCCTTTCCACATGCTGCTGGCAGTTTTATGGTATTGTAAATTAGTTAAATTAGCTTCCCGCATAAAGCGTACCTAAATTTCCTAGTTGACAGATGCAACTGTCTTTCGGGCTGCTTCGGTAAACAGCAAGCCGGGCTATTTAATGGTCGGGGGCTTAATCCGACCCAGGCTTCGAACTCATGACCTCTCGGTCAGTAGTGATTTACTGCAGCTGGTTACTAGCCAGCTGCGCCACAGCCCGGCCCACCTGTCCCATTCACTTCATGCAGTTGTGGTTTGTCTTCCCCAGAATAGCAGCTTGGAGTATCATTATTTTCTTTTTATATAGATGAGTATGTGCCATTTCAATTCAGAACTTGAAAAAGTTACTTTTGGATTATGAATCCTATGGTCCTCCAACCTGCTCTAAGTAGGCTGATTAAGGGGTTCTGGATATTTGAGTCCAAGAAGGTCACGTTTCAAACTCTACTGCACCTATGTACAGATTTCCCTACATGCTGAAACATCAAGTCGGTTTCAGGGGCTTTCTACATCACTGTGTCTTGAATTGTGGGCCATGCCTCCAAATGGGATCCATTTAGCTCAGTGTTGGGGTCACAAAAATTTTACAATGGTAAAATATTACTGAATGCCACTTAGTGGCTGTTTTAGACATTTACACAAATCTGTTAGCAACAATATGCAGAAAATACTTTAGCTGTACTTCATAAAAGACTTTACAAATGCTAATTCATTGTCTATAAATGTTTGATTTTATACCTATTTTATATACTTATATATATCTGTGGTCATGTAAAAATTCTTGGGCCAATAGGGATAGTGAGTAGGAAAAGTTTTAAGAAGCTCTGCTCTGCATGAAATAAAATTCTCAGATCATCTCTAATCCAGTGCTGGTTGTTTACACAGCAAAACTAAATCATGAATGTTTATCAAGTGCATTGAGCTAAAATTGATTTCCTATATAAATGAAACTAAATATCAGATTAGTGAGGATACTGTATATATTGTAGTTATTCAAGTATTTATGATGCTGTGAGCTTCCTACTGGGCTGAGAAATTAGGAAATTTTCACCATGAGATTACTATAACTGCAATAATTAATATTTATCCTCCTTTCATATTTCAAAGTGCTTCATATACATTTATTATTACAATCCTTCTGCTTGTATTCTTTAAAATAATCATAGGGCAGAATGCTATTTATAGATCACCAATCCATGAATAATCTTCTGTTTGGAGGCTCCTTTGAAGTGGATTATATGGCATCATATAATCCAGTTCAAAGCACATAATGTGGATTATCTGCTTCTGTAATCTGAATTATATGGCAGTATAGAAGGGACCAAAGAGACATGTAAAAAAGTAACTTGTCTACATACCAGACCTATGGTTCTCCATATGTTGCTACCGGTCAACTTCCAGCATGCTTGGCAAATGGCTGGTCTGGCTACAACTGATGGGTAAAGTCCAGCAACATCTGGCAGGCCCCTTAGACACTGCCATATAATATAGGTTATCAAATCAGATAATCCACATTATTGAACTGGATTATACGAGTCTACAATGCCATATAATCCAGTTCAAAGATGATAATCTGAATTTTATATGGCCACACAGATGCATAATAGTTATTTAAATTTCCTTGATTCTATCAGTTGTAATGAATTAAAACCAAATCAGTGAGGCTTTCAGTTTAAAGATCTCTATGTCCTTGCTGGCTGGGTGACTCTGAGAATGGTAATTCACAAAATCCAAGTTGAGAGCTTAGCCTGTTAATGGGGAAAAGAAATTGCATCCAATGAATTTGAGGGGAAGGCAGACTCCAACTGTTTTAACATTCCCATACTGTTTCATCTTTCCAGGGGAGACCCTTGGCTAGTCAAACTGAATGTAGCTATCACCTGTGGCTATCTACTCTATGGTAAGTAGCAAAGCTTCCCTCTTTCACCGAGTGGGCAGAAGTTATGAGGCAGCTGCTTAGATTGATGTCAGTACATGACTTAACTCGAGAGTTCTTAAACTGTGGATCCCGACTCCAGACAGGGTCCCCTTAGCTCAGTATTGGGGGCCATAAAAATATGGCAACAGTAAAAAGTTTCTGAATGCCACCTATTTACACAAATCTGTTAGCAACAAGGTGCAGTGTTTACGGTGGACTCTGTAGAGTACAGTGGGCTTTGGCTGTACTCCACAATAAAGAAAATGAGCCTGTTTAACAAGCCTTGCAAATGCTGATTTAGTAGCAGGAAATGTTTTATATTTCATATACCTATATACCTGGAGTCACATAAAAATGTCTCAGATGGAAAGAGCTTAAGAAGCCCTTTCCTAACCAACCACGCCTATGATGGTGGTAGGACAAAGAGAAATCCCTGCAGATATTAAAGCCCAGGCAGTTTTGTCAAGGAAGATACGTCTTTAAGGGTTATGGAGCTCAACATCTGGATGGCCATATGATTTCCACCAGCTGGACTAAATAAATACATGAAAATATACACAAATGACCTAAGTTTTCCCCATTGAATACAAAGATTCTTATTTAATTCAAGTATTACAGGTTGAATCATAGAATCACAGAATCATAGAGTTGGAAGAGACCTCATGAGCCATCTAGTCCAACCCCCTGCCAAGAAGCACCTCTGACAGATGGCCATCCAGCCTCTGCTTAAAAGCCTCCAAAGAAGGAGCCTCCACCACACTCTGAGACAAAGAGTTCCACTGCCGAACAGCTCTCACAGTGAGAAAGTTCTTCCTGATGTTCAGGTGGAATCTCCTTTCCTGTAGTTTGAAGCCATTGTTCCGTGTCGTAGTCTCCAGGGCAGCAGAAAACAAGCTTGCTCCCTCCCTATGACTTCCCCTCACATATTTATACATGGCCCTCATCATGTCTCCTCTCAGCCTTCTCTTCTGCAGGTTGAGCACCTCCTCTCCAAAATGCCTGGGATCAGAAGTGTTTTGGAGTTTGGATTTTTCAGATTTTGGAATACCTGCATTTGCCTATGTGCACAGAATGAGATATCTTGGAGATGGGATCCAAATCTAAACACAAAATCAATTTCTGTTTCATATGCACCTTCTACACATCACCCGATTTTATCGAATATTGGTATTGTTTTTGTATGTGAAACAAAATTGTGTACACTGAGCATCAGAAAGCAAAGGTGTCACTATCTTAGTCACTCATGTGGACAGTTTTCGATGCCAGAATTCTCAGAATGCTCAGCCTGTACTTTAAATATTTTCTCCTCAACTTTTGTTTAAGAACAGTACAATTTCTTTAAAAATATATAAATGCAGTTTATACAATTGGAAAAGGAAAAAGTTTTTAAAAACTGGTGATAAAGTACACCTGCCAAGATTAACCACTTTTGAGTTGACATTTGAATATCCTTTGGGAAGAGACTATGTGATTGATTTCCCAGTTCTGAGGTGCTTGGCAGGCCCAGGTGTCTATCTCCATGCATCCTTTGAAGAAAGCCCCAAGTAAGCTGTTGCATCTTCTGCCAGAGAGTATCTTGCTGTCATCAACATATGACTTCCATTCACCTCAGTTGTCCAATTGCAAGATTTAAGTCGGTGACCTAAATTTCAAAAATACTGCTCAGAGGCCTATAGCACAAAACCCCTTCTTACATAGCCCAGAGTTGAGCAAATGTTTGCTCCCAAATGCCCTCCCAATGCGTCCTGGAGGCAGGGTGCATTTGCACCACATGTTTGGGCTCCTATGACCAATTTAAAATTGGAGGTGTAATGGATAAAGGATACTTTGGAGAATAGGGTTTCTGGTTGTAGCTTTAGAGAAGTGACATGGATTATAGTGTAGACCTGTGCCTTATGGAATATGGAGTTTAGAAGACCTATTTTATACCTCACAACCTCTGAGGATGCCTATCATAGATGTGGGCAAAACATCAGGAGAGAATGCTTCTGGAATATAACCATACAGCCTGGAAAACACACAACAACCCAGACATTTTTTTTTTGCTTTAGAACCGAAGTGCCTTTATCATATTATACAACTCTCTGCCCCGGAGTGTGGTGGAGGCTCCTTCTTTGGAGGCGTTTAAAGAGAGGCTGGATGGCCATCTGTCAGGGGTGCTTTGAATGCAATTTCCTGCTTCTTGGCAGGGGGTTGGACTGGATGGCCCATGAGGTCTCTTCCAACTCTACTATTCTATGAACTGACTTTGACTTTAAAAATGTATCTTCTTGCTTCTTAACTCAACCCTGTCAGACCAAGCAGTACTGTCAGGTCATCATTTATTTAGCTTTTCAGGATCTGAAGAGGAAACTTAGGCCCCTTCTACACTACCATATAAAATTCAGGTTATCTGCTTTGAACTGGTAGTGTAGACTCATATAATTCAGTTCAAAGCAGATAATGTGAATTATCTGCTTTGATAATCTGGATTATATGGCAGTGTAGAAGGGGCCTTGGTTTGGTTGTTGAGAAACTATACAACAAGATTATTGGAATGTGTGTATGTGTGTGTGTGTTGATGGCTAGGGAACCCGTTTTGGGAATGCCAAAGCTTGTCTATCAAGGAGAGCTTCTCATAAAATTTCACAGAAGGACTTGGGTAATTTACAATTACTTTTTAGATCCTATCTGGTTCAGATCAGAGCAGGTAGCATGCTGCTCCTTTTCATGCTTGCTCCTTGCGGGATCCATATTTCTTATACACGGCATGGCTTGAAATCCTGCTTTGAAGGGCTTCTTTGGCAAGCTGTGCAATGCAATGCAGGTGGCTTTGTCAAGTGGCGTGTAATCTGAAAGATTTTTGTTCCCCCCCCCCCTCTTTCTTTTCTCATTCAATCTATGCTGCGGCTTCAGTTGTCATCCAGCTAATTATTTATTCCCAATAGTCATTTGTAATAGTCATGCCGTAACCACTCTGATTATGGATCTTGCTTCAGCTAGAGAGGTAAAAACTCTCTTTCACAAAGCTAGTGGCGATAACTTGCCACCAAATGGCAATTGGCTTTTTATACTTGCTGGGTTGGCTTTAGCGCTTCCTCCCTCCTTTCTTTTTTCTTTGCACTCTAGTAATGTACAATTTCATTTATCCCACGAACAAACTCTGTGGCCCCTTCCACACAGCTGAATAAAATCCCACATTATCTGCTTTGAACTGGAATATATGGCAGTGTGGACTCAGATAACCCAGTTCAAAGCAGATATTGTGGTATTTTCTGCCTTGATATTCTGGGTTATATGGCTGTGTGGAAGGGATCTGTGATATCTGCAGCACCAATAAAGGCCTTAATATACTGAGCACATAATAGAACTTGGCAGCATCTCATCTCTCTTACCTTTCATTATTATAATAGAATATAATATAAATATTTGATACTGTTGACATAAGAGCCATTGAAAGCATTCACCTCTTTGTCATATGCACCATACAGATTTCTGGAAAATAGTTGGTGAGAGAGCCAGTGTGGCATGGCAGTCTGAGTATTGGAATACAAGCCCCAAATCCTTATTCGTCCATGAAAACCCACTGGGTGACCCTAGACAAGTCACGCACTCTGAACCCTAGGAAACCCTATGGTAGATTCACCTTATGGTTGCCATGCATTGGAAATTTATTTTATTTATTGTGTCATAAGCAAATTGAGAATACAGTTATAATGTATTTAAAAAACTACAAAGTTAAAAACTTGGCATTATACTAAATGTCCTTTGACCAGAAGCTGGCCACTTGGACTGCCTCTGGTGTCGCTGTAAGAAGATCCTCCATTGTGCATGTGGCAGGGCTCAGGTTGCATTGTAGTAGGTAGTCTGTGGTTTGTTTTGTCGTAGGCTTTCATGGCCGGGATCACAGGGTTGTTGTATGTCTTTCGGGCTGTGTGGAACATGGCCACACAGCCCAAAAGACATACAAAAACCCAGTCTATGGTTTGCTCTTCTCCACACTCGCATGTCGTGGTCTCCACTTTGTAGCCCCATTTCTTAAGATTAGCTGTGCATCTCATGGTTCCATTGGAAATGAATTGAAGCTATACAACAACAAAAATACATGAGGATGAGGAGTGTGTGAGTGTGTGTATGAATGTAACTGTTTTACAACTGCTTCTTGAATATACTCCCTGGATTGAAGAGAGGGGAAAATACCAAATACACACCACACTTTTCACACCTTCAGTTCCTAAAAAGATTTCCTTCCCACCTCATCACCACCCAACTGTATCCTTTGTTGACTGTTTTGCTATGATTTGGCCATACATTGTTGTGTACAGTTTGTGAAGGCACATTAGGAAAGCCCTGCAGATAGCTTGCTGTTCCCAATTTTGACAAGCTATTGGTTTCATTTATGAAGTTCTGGCAGGGTTCTTTAAACCTAAAATGATTTCCCCTCAAAATTGTCAGGGTCTACTAAACAAAGAGCAAAGCTTCTGGCAAAATGAAATAATGTAAGAAACAGCTTATGGCAGGGGTCCCCAAACTAAGGCCCGGGGGGGGGGGGGGCGGATGCGGCCCTCCAAGGCCATTTACCTGGCCCCCGCCCTCAGTTTTAGACTTAGGCTCGCCCAAAGTCTGAAATAACTTGAAGGCACAACAACAATCCTACTTGATGAGCTCATTGGCCAGAAGCAGGCCCACACTTCCCACTGAAATCCTGATAAGTTTACAGTATATTGGTTAAAATTATTTTTAAATATTGTATTGTTTTTTCATTTACCAATATTGTAAATGAAATATTGTAAATGAATGTTATGGTAATAATATAATATATTGTGTATACATACGATATTAATAATAAATATTATAATGTAGTACAATATAATATTTATTTATTTATTTATTTATTTATTACAGTATTTCTACCCCACCCTTCTCACCCAATAGGGGACTCAGGGCAGCTAATAATAATAATAATAATAATAATACAATATAATAATATTGTATAATATAATAATATTAATTATATATTATATATTAAATGTAATATTACTAATAATATTACGGTATAATGGTATAGTACAATATAGTAATATATAATGCTAATATTGTGCTATGCTAATAATGTAATATATTGTATGTACATACAACTTGTAAGCCGCTCTGAGTCCCCCTCAGGGTGAGAGAGGGTGGGGTATAAATGTAGCAAATAAATAAATAAGTAAATGATTGTTGTTGAGGGGATTTTTTGCACTACAAATAAGACATGTGCATAGGAATTTGTTTGTGTTTTTTCTTCCAAATGACAATTCGGCCCCTCAGCCATCTGAGGGACCATGAATCGGCCCTCCACTTAAAAAGTTTGAGGACCCCTGGCTTATGGAATGGCAGGGAGATCCTGAAATCTCAGTTAGCATGGCCACTGATGCTTTGTTTTGGTTTTGCCATCATGTCAGGAAAAGCTTCCCATGCTTTCTCTAGGTAACGGGGTGCAGGGTTGGTGAAGGCTCAACAGTCTTGGTAAAAAGGTGGCCAACCTGGTTGTGTTTCCCTCCCATGTCTGCTTGATCCTTGTTTCTTGCAAGTTGATACCTCAGTAAACCTTCCTTGTGTGTGTATGTGTTGTGTTCTGACTTCTAGATCTGTTGCTGCTAATGCGCTACTGGAGAACATTGGGAGATTCACTTTTCGTTTGCCACCACTTGGCAGCGCTATACGCTTATGGATATGTATTGGTTAGTTCCATAGCACTGGGTCGGGATCAGCTTTCCTGTATTCTCCATTCTCCTTTTCTTTCTCCTAAAAAGTTTCCTTCACTTCAACAATTTCTGCACTTCCTTCTCCTTTTCCTCTGTGATTTCCAGATACGTGAGGATTCCTTATTCACATTGCATTTCCACAGTGGAGAGGTTTTCGAAAGATGAAAGGAAGAAAGAAATGTCAGAGCAATCCTAAGTGGAGATGGAAAGGCCTGGGGAAAAAAACAGGAAAATTCTGGAAAAACCAGGTGTTTCCCAAGCCATTTTTTCCAGAAAAAATTGAATAAAATAATAATAATAATAACAATAATAATAATAATAATAATTTTAAAAAACTTTATTTGCAGACCACCCTATCTCCACAGAGGGACTCAGGGTAGTTTCCAACATACATGGCAAACATTCAGTGCCAGCAAGGAGAACTGTACAAACAAATTACAATAAAGCAGATAACATCAAACAATATATAAACGACCTGACTTTAAAACTTAACAAGCAAAATAGCAAAGATAGAACTTAAAAACCTACATAATGTAATTTTTTCACTCGGTAAAACAACTAGAAGTTAGTGGCTAAAACCCAAAGAGAGTTGAGGTGATTTTCTGCAACCAACATGCAGAAATCAATTCCAGTATCTGGACAAAGTTTAGCATCTAGACAAGATTTAGCATATCTAGGCAAGGATTTAGGTCAAGACCCCCTCGATAGATTGTCACCTTGACGTGGTGAGAGGGCTTGCGTGTTCCAATGAACCTGTGGGCACAACCACGGGAGTCACATACTCCCAGGAGTGGCCACAGGGGGGATCCAGACCAAGAACAATCCGAAGACCCAAAGATTACACTGCCATGTAATCCACTTCAGTTTGGATTTTATACAGCTGTTTAGAAGGGGCCTCATATAATCCACTTCTTAGCAGTTAATATAAGATTATAAATATAATACGTAATAATTACTGTGGTATAATAATACAGAACAATATAATCTCTAAAACCAGGACAGTAAATAAAGAGTAACACTCTGAAAGCAGGGAAATTGGGAATTCCAGAAAGGAAACAATCAGGGCCAGCTAACATTTCCCAACAAAGGATTCCCCCAGGCAGGAAGCAGCCAGGCTTTGAAGCTGCAAGGCCATTAAATGCTAATCAAGGTGCCTAATTGCAGCATTCATATCTGCCACACCAAGACTATTAATTGCTATTCAGACTGGCCAACCAAGGATTCCGCAAGGTAGAAAACAGCCAGGCTTGCAAGCAGCAAGGCTATTCAGTGCTTTTCAAGCTGGCCAACCAAGACTTCCCCTAGGTGAAAAATCCCCAAGCTTTCAAGCCACGAGGCTACTCCATCCCATTCAACCTGGCCTAACAAGGATGCCTTATGTAGAAAGCAGCCAGGCTTTTAAGCTGCAAGACTATTCAGTGCAATTCAATCTGGCCGAACAATGATTCCCCTACAAAGGAAGTAGCCAGGCTTCAAAGCAGTTCTTTGACTGAGGGTGCTACTTCAGCTACTCCAGAAAATGGCCAGGCTTTGAGGCTGCAAGGCTATTCACTGCTATTCCACCTGGCCAACAAATGATTCCCATAAGCCACAGCAATGCGTGGCTGGGCAAAGCTAGTTCCTTATAAAGTAGAAACCACCTCATGATTGTAGGGTGTAAGCAAGCAAATAATGCTGTGCCTAGAATGTGGCCTAAATTTCTTCTTTAGTTTCAACGAAAATAGACCTGTTGAAGCCATAGGGTTTATCTCTACACTGACTTAACAATTGTTTCAGCAAATAGACACTAGACAGGGCTAACCAAAACAATTCAGGTCCATGTGTTCACCTCAACAAGGGTGAGGTAGGCTGGGAAATGTAACATTTCTTGAATTGTAAAATAAAATCAGAACTGGAAAGGGGTTGGAGCTGGTCCAACTCCTTGCCATGTAGGAATACAGTAGAGTCTCACTTATCCAACATAAACGGGCCGGCAGAACGTTGGATAAGCGAATATGTTGGCTAATAAGGAGGGATTAAGGAAAAGCCTATTACACATCAAATTTGGTTATGATTTTACAAATTAAGCACCAAAACATGTTATACAACAAATTTGACAGAAAAAGTTCAATACGCAGTAATGCTATGTAGTAATTACTGTATTTACGAATTTAGCACCAAAATATCATGATGTATTGAAAACATTGACTACAAAAATGCGTTGGATAATCCAGAACGTTGGATAAGCGAGTGTTGGATAAGTGAGACTCTACTGTATATAACTAAAACACTCCTTAGAGATGGCCATCTGCCTCCTTTAAAAACTGAAGAGGAGAGTCCACCACCTGCTGAGGCAGTCTGTTGCACTGTTAAACAGCTTGGAAGCAGACATAAGAGTCTTTAATCTAGATATGTTTTGACCAAGATCAACATACAAACATTAGTTCTTTTCTAAGCCTTGAAAAAATCATACAATCATAAAGTTGGAGGAGACCACAAGGGCCATCCAATCCAACCTCCTGCCATGCAGAATCACCAATCAAAGCACTCTAGACAGATGGCCATCCAGCATCTGCTTAAAAACCTCCAGAGAAGGATACTCCACCAGCACGTAGTACACAGTGGGCTTGTAAGGCTGTAGTGTAGAGCTTGGAAATGTTACTTTTCTGGACTACACCTTTTTTTAGGCTACACACTACTTTTTTGCCCATGCTTGTTGGGGTAGTTGCTGCCAAAAAACTCACTTTTACAAGCTTTGTCATAGCTTGTAAAACTCACTTGGAAGCAAGTCACATATATTCAGCAGGACTTATAACTGAATTAAATGTGCATAGTTTGAGCTGTGAAAAAACACTGTTTTGTAACACAGAGAAACAAATAGCACTAAATCAGTCTGACCACAGCCTAGCCCCTCTTGATGTTTGTGGACTACAGGCACTCCCTGAGTTACAAACACTTGTCTTACTAACTACTCATAGTTAAGAACGGGGGTGAGACAACAAAAAGTGAGAGAAATCTATCTCAAGAAAGGGAAATTTACTCCTGAAAGAGTTATCATGGGGAAAAGGTGTCTGCACTGAAGCTTTCTCACCAATCCTTGTTTCCACAACAAGCCAAATTTTTCAAAATTCAATTATCACAGGGACAGAAAGTGTAGTGAAACCTTCTGAACAGGGGCACATACCAAAGTGGAACAGGTACATTTTTTAAGTGTAACTCCAAATATATATATATATATATATATATATATATATATATATATATACACACATACACACATACACACATACACACACACAGATACAGTAGAGTCTCACTTATCCAACGTTCTGGATTATCCAACGCATAGTCAATGTTTTCAATACATCATGATATTTTGGTGCTAAATTCATAAATACAGTAATTACTATGTAGCATTACTGCATATTGAACTACTTTTTCTGTCCAATTTGTTGTATAACATGGTGTTTAATTTGTAAAATCATAACCTAATTTGGTGTTTAATAGAATTCTCCTTAATCTCTCCTTATTATCCAACATATTCGCTTATCCAACATTCTGCCGGCCCGTTTATGTTGGATAAGTGAGACTCTACTATATATATATATATATATATATATATATATATATATATATATATATATCCCACTTTATCTCTCCTGCAGGAGAAATATTGGAGTTATACTTTAAAATGTATCTGTTGCATACAAATTCAACTTAAGGACAAACCTACATAATCTATCTTGTTCGTAATTTGGAGATTGCTTGTAAACCCTCAGTATTCGCTTTTCTTTATTGTACTGGGAATTGCAGTCTAAAATTCCCAATCCTTATAATAAATGGAGGGGAGCTTTCATTATTAAGCCTAGCCTAGAGTATCACACTGAAGGGCAGTCCCCAACACCATTTCTTAGGACATTCTTCTTGTTTTAATATCTCTTATACCTGCAACTAAGGATTCAACCATTCCACCCTGTTCCTGATTTCCTTATCTCCTCTTGCTCTGTTGTTTTTTTTCCTGTGGGCATTAACTCACTGCATTACTTGTAGTCACTTTCCTGTGCGCAGACTCACCATATGATATTTGACATCAGTCAGAGCTAGAATCCCACACCACAGGACTGTCTCTGAAACCCTGTCTGTTTTGTGTGGGTGAGGGGACTGGGGCAGGAGAAATGTCCACAAGAAAGGAAATGTAATTTGCTTGGAGAAATCCTTTTTTGGACTATGGCTCCTAGAAGCCTGTAGTCAGTAAGGCCACTTGCTTCTGGTGGGTGTAGAACTTCTCTTAGCACTGCTTCTTTGGATGAAGCTTCAGTTCAATGGGGTGAAGCTCTTGATGCCTTGCATCATAGCAGGGTTGGGAGATGGAAGAAGAGAAAGGCAAAAATAATGTCTTGGTAAGAGTGGCACAGTGTGTTAAAGCACTGAGCTGCTGAACTTGCAGATCGAAAGGTCCCAGGTTCAAATCCCGGGAGCGGAGTGAGTGCCCGCTATTAGCTCCAGCTTCTGCCAACCTAGCAGTTCGAAAACATGCCAATGTGAGTAGATCAATAGGTACCACTCCGGCGGGAAGGTAATGGCGCTCCATGCAGTCATGCTGGCCACATGACCTTGGAGGTGTCTACGGACAACGCCAGTTCTTTGGCTTAGAAATGGAGATGAGCACCAAGCCCCAGAGTCAGACATGACTGGACTTAACGTCAGGGGAAACCTTTACCTTTTACCTAAGATCAAATAGCCAAAGAGAGGAAGCATTTGGATCAGCTTCTGTTGGTATAAACATATGCAGGCTAATAATTATGCCTACATGTAGGCTTTCATCCCATTCTTTTGACAGAAAATAGAGTTTTTGCTATTTACATCTATATGGGTGGTAGCATTGGGTCTGGTTGTGTTGGTTCTCTGCTCTGTTGCTATCTAACCCCTCTCTGCTTTGCTTCCTTATGGGGGGTGAGTGGGAAGGTGGGGGTATCTGCTCAGGATTTTAGAGGTATCTACATCTTCTGCCATTGGAAGGAGCAAGACAGTGGTGGCTGGGATGATCCTTGTCACTGAGCCAGTGAAATGTATTCTGGATTTTAGCCTGAGCTTTAAAGGAGCTGTCCAATGTTCTGAACTTCTTTGGGATTGAGCGCCTTGGGTAACTCCTTTAAAGTTGAGACTGCTATCCAAGGTACGTTCCACCAGCTACAGTTGTCGCAAGAAATGTGTCACTGTCTTGGATGTTGTCCTGGCAACTGATGGTTTCTTCTTCTGTCCCAATAGAGCCGTGGGGTGCTACCCTTTTTTGCCAACTTCCGTCTCATCTCAGAGCTCTCCACACCCTTCGTGAATCTACGGTGAGTTGACTTGGAGCACATGACAAGGGATATGGGCTCAAGAATCTGTAATGGGAAGTTGAAGTGTCTGTCTCCCCTTAGACTCAGTTTGCAGACAGGGATATGCTAAGGAATCCAGTGGAAGGGGCAATCCTCCAAGCCTCCCATTAAAAGCATAGGAGCCAAAGCCTCAAGGCCTTGGCATAATCTGAACTGGAGAACTGGCTCCCACTATTTGCTTACTTTGCAGGTCAGGCTTTTCATTCAGTAGTTACACAAATTAATAACTTAAGGTTTACCTGATTCCTCATTTTTAAGATTGCAGCCATACAGACATACAGGGTACTGCAATTTCAATTTATTTATTTATTTATTTATTTATTTCCAACATTTATATCCCGCCCTTCTCACCCGAAGGGACTCAGGGCGGCGTACAAAATTGGCAACAATTCGATGCCTATACATAATTAAAACAGCAATAAAAATCCAATAAAACAATTAAAACAATATAAAAAATATAAAAACATATGATTAAAATCCATTCCTCCAAAATCCTCGTGCTGTAGCCGTAAATCAGTCCGGGTCGTCATTATCGTTCAATCTTCAAAAGCCTGGGCACATAGCCATGTTTTCAGGGCTTTTCTAAAACTCAAAAGGGTTGGGGCTTGCCGTATTTCTCTGGGGAGGGTGTTCAACTGCCAAATTTAACTGCCAAAGCTGCATCCTATGCAATCAGGTTTATAGTTTGGTCAGAGGCGCTGTCTGGCTGAGAATATTGGTGTCCCTCTCCTAAGCTGCCAATTCCAGTATTCCATAGTATGGAATCGTAGTGCTATAACTGTGTCCCATAAAAAGGCTCTTGTATGCCTGCTTTAAATCAGGTGCAGACAACTACAGCAAAAGGATGCAATTATACATTTTTTTCCTTTTTTCTTTCTTCCCCCCCCCCCCCCTATTTCTTTGTGTTAATTGTTTTTATTATGTTATAAGTAATATTTACAGTGCAGGTGGGGGAAAACACTGTGAAGAAAGAGAAGAAAGAGGAGGAAAGAAAACAGAGAAAGGCGGAAATGGAGGAGGAGAAAAGAAAGAAAAAGGAAAAAATACGGAGAAAAAGAAAGAAAAAAGGATAAATAGTGATAATGATAAATATTAAAAAAAGAGGGGGAGTGGGAAAAAAGGAGTTATAAGGGTAGACTTCCCATTGTCTTCTTGAGGGAGGGAAAAAACCAATTATACATTTTTAGCTGAAAATTCACCAAATATATTTATTTATTTACTATATTTATACACCACCCTTCTCATCCCGAAAGGGATTCAGAGTGGCTTACAAACTGGTAACAATTCAATGCCATATAAACAAACATGTAAAAACAGTAAGCATATACAGTAGAGCAGGGGTCCCCAAACTTTTAAAGCAGAGGGCCAGTCCACAATCTTTCAGACTGTGGAGGGGCCGAATTATCATTTGGAAAAAAACCGAACAAATTCCTATGCACACTGCACATGTCTTATTTGTAGTGCAAAACAACAACAACAACAATAAAAGAACAATACTATATTTAAAAATGAAAACAACTGTAACCAACATAAACCTATCAGGATTTCAATGGGAAGTGTAGGTCTGCTTCTGGCCAATGAGATAGTCAAGTTAATTAGGATTGTTGTTGTTGTTGTGTGCCTTCAAGTCATTTCAGACTTTGTGCGAGCCTAAGTCTAAAATTATTTATTTATTCATCTACTACATTTATTTATTACATTTATATCCCACCCTTCTCACCCCGAAGGGGACTCAGAGCAGCTGTATGTACATAGAATATATTATATTATTAGCATTGCACAATATTAGCATTATATATTACTATATTGAACTATACTACTATACTGTAATATTATATGTAATATATAACATATAATTAATATTATTATATGGTATTATTATTTGTATTATATTGTATAACATTATAATATTATTATCAGTATTATATGTAAATACAATATATTATATTATTAAAAATGATATAAAAAGATTATACAGTAGAGTCTCACTTATCCAACATAAACGGGCTGGCAGAATGTTGGATAAGCGAATATGTTGGATAATAAGGAGGCATTAAGGAAAAGCCTATTAAACATCGAATTAGGTTATGATTTTACAAATTAAGCACCAAAACATCATGTTAGACAACAAATTTGGCAGAAAAAGTAGTTCAATGCGCAGTAATGCTATGTAGTAATTACTGTATTTACTAATTTAGCACCAAAATATCACGATATATTGAAAACATTGACTACAAAAATGCGTTGGATAATCCAGAATGTTGGATAAGCGAGTGTTGGATAAGTGAGACTCTACTGTATATGGTATTATCATTTGTATTATATTGTATAACATTATAATATTATTATCAGTATTATATGTAAATACAATATATTATATTATTAAAAATGATATAAAAAGATTATATTATAAAACTGAGGGCGGGGGCCAGGTAAATGACCTTGGAGGGCTGCATCCGGCCCCCGGGCCTTAGTTTGGGGACCCCTGCAGTAGAGTCTCACTTATCCAAGCTAAATGGGCCGGCAGAAGCTTGGATAAGCGAATATCTTGGATAATAAGGAGGGATTAAGGAAAAGCCTATTAAACATCTAATTAGGTTATGATTTTACAAATTAAGCACCATAACATCATGTTTGACAACAAATTTGACAAAGTACTGTAGTTCAATACGCAGTAATGTTATGTTGTAATTACTGTATTTACGCATTTAGCACCAAAATATCATGATATATTGAAAACATTAACTACAAAAATGGCTTGGATTATCCAGAGGCTTGGATAAGCGAGGCTTGGATAAGTGAGACTCTACTGTACATTAAACAATAAAAGTTAAGAAAAAATCTATACATTAAAGCCAATTGTTTAAAACCACACATATCCAAAATCATAGTCCAGCAGCCATTCCCGTCGTGATTGCACTTTTTTCATATACATTTATTCTGTAAAGGCTTGATCCCTAAAGTTACTGTACATGACTTCCATCCTGTACTTTTCTAAACATTTTTGTTAGCATGTAATATATGGGTTTTGTTTTGGAGGGAGTGCAGAGGTTGGGTGGGGAGTTCATAACACTGTAAGGTAAAGTAGGGTAAAGGTTTCCCCTGACGTTAAGTCCTGTCATGTCTGACTCTGGGGGCCGGTGCTCATCTCCATTTCTAAGCCGAAGAGCTGGCATTGTCCGTAGACATCTCCAAGGTCATGTGGCCAGCACGACTGCATGGAGCTCCGTTACCTTCCCGCCAGAGCGGTACCTATTGATCTACTCACATTGGCATGTTTTCGAACTGCTAGGTTGTTTTTTAAAAAATAACACTGTGTTATTTTTTAAAAAACGAAAATGTAATAATTAGAGAACACTTGTAAAAAAAAAAGATATGAGACATACTGCTCACAGGGCAAACCTCATCCCCTACTATATTTACATGAATCTGATGCTTACTTTTATGGCTAAACCACCTTGCCAAAATTAGGGTGTGTGTTAGATTCATGTAATACTGAATCTTAGTGCTGAACCAAAGCAATAGGGGAAGCTGCTTCAGGAGCAACTGGACCTCCTATTTGAGGGCTATCATCTGTAATTTAATCATCCTTGATCAATGCTATGTAATCCTAGGATTAGTAGTTTGTTGAAGCATCAGCCTTCTTTGACAGCGAAGGCTCAAGGCCTTGTAAAACTACTACCGTCAGGACTCCTTAGCATTGAACCAAGGCAGTTAAAGTGGATTCATTCTACAGCATAGATGTATCCAAGGTGTTTTTTTTTCATTGCTAGAAAATTTGATACTCTAACACTTTTGTTTTTAAAGAAGGAATTATAAGCAGGCAACAACTATTACAAAGACTGTACCTTTTGCTCGACCTTTTGCACTGGTCGCTCTTCCCCTGATTCCTGATGGCTTGATATTATTCAGGACTCCTCCCTACCCAATGTGACCGTAAATGATTCTAATGCACTTTATCTATTTACGAATTTGTTACTCATAATGTGCGCCTTGCTTATCCACTATTGCAACCTCATTGTTTTTAATTTGATGTTTTAATTCTGTGTGGTGTTTTTTCACCTATTGTGTATATTTTATTATTGGTTTTTGTTTTTGTCCTTTGATGTTTTATATTTTATCATTGCTTGTATTTTAATTTTGCTGTAAGCCGCCCCAAGTCCCCTTCGGGGGAGATGGAGGTGGGATATAAATAAACTTATTATTATTATTATTATTATTATTATTATTATTATTATTATTTATTTATTTATTTTGCTGCTGCATATTACATTTGTCAGCAAATCAATTTTTGGGTTTCAGGGTTTTGAAAATGTAGATGTTCATTAGATTCAATTGTGCATTAGACTTGAGTAAATAAAGGTATTTTAAATAGTCCCTGCTGCCATCACTAGCAAATGGTGCTTAATGAGGAATGCAGAAGGCACATTCTTGAATCTATAACATCAACCTGTTGCTCAAATTGGCAATGCTCCCAGAATTGCAACAGTACTTTTAAACAAGGAACAAACTCCACGTGTGCCTTATTCTTACAGTGAGTTTCCTCTCTGTATTCATAGCCGTCACTGCATGGCCTACATGGGTCCATGGGACCTCTGATTTTTTTACTTGGATTTGAATAAGTCAGTCAATGTAGACAGCTTTTTTATTTCATTTTACCTTGGGGAGGGTCTTCTATGTAGGCCACCCTTCTATGTGTCTCTGTTTGACTCTACTCTTTTTGTTTCCTCAGATGGTTCCTAGACACAGCAGGCTGGCCCCGCTCTTCCTGGCTTGTCTTGGCCAACGGCCTGGCCATGATGGTAGTGTTCTTTGTGGTGCGTATTGCCGTCATTCCCTCCTATTATGCCCAAGTATACTTCTGGTATGGAACGCCAGAGTATGAGCGCCTGGGCCTATGGGTACAGCTGGCCTGGATTGTGCCCAGTGTTGCCTTGGAAGTGCTCAATGTGGTTTGGATGTATCGTATCATTCGTGGCTTCTACCGGGCCTTTTGTCGGTCCAAGGCACGCAAAGCAACATGAAGCACCAAATGAAGCTGTGCATGGCCAGGAACATAGAGACCAGCTGAAAAAGCTTGGACACCCTCTTCTAATTCCCTTAGAAGCCAGTAGCCATAGGAACCGCTCCTGACCATTCCTTTGGGCCAGACAGCTTCAGAGCCACACAACAGAAGTCTTTGGTCGACTCCATCCAGAGTGGTCTTTGTCATTCTGACCAAAGTCAGCAGCTGATTATCATAGAATAACTATCAACGTAAGTTCTGGCGATGACCTCTCTGTGGCACATGACAAAGTTGGAAATGCATATTGTAGTTTCAAAGCAAGAAGTATGTGCCCAGCAGCATTTGGCACACACCGAGACGAAGATACAGCTGTTTCAATGATTGTTTGGTCTTTGTGTTTGAGGTCGGGTTGTTCAGAACTGTTGTAGGGCAGCTAAAAAGAGACTTGAAATGGCCAAGTAAGTGAAACTCCTGGCTTGAGCTTCATATAATAAAAACTTAACCGGTTTCAGCTGTAAACCCATTAGCTGGACTAATGGGTGTCATTGTCTCCTGGGTAGAAGACCTTCTGGCCCTGTGGATGGAATATTTTGGAATAAGAGAAATAATAAATCAGGACCCTGCAGTGGCCTTGGGTCCTGATTAGAAGTATGTACAAAAGACAAGGTGGATGGACAGCATATCTGTGATGTGTTGGAAATGGTGGATTACCAGATTCATCAACATAATATGTGGAGAAATGCCTTAACAGGTACTGGGATGCAAGCAGTAAATGTTGGGGAACAAAGCAGCAAAAATGCCCTTTCTCTGACAGGTCAGGTTGGAACACTTATTTTCCACTTGGTGATTTTTCTCCATTCTGGGGTCCTGAAACTGTCCTAGAAAGTTAACTAAGCAAGAATACATAACTCTCTTCTCCTAACGAGGATAGCACCAAGATACATCTTGACCATGTTTACTCCTGTTTCAACAACTCACAAATAAAGTGTTACATCAGGGAATGACATAGCCGCACATTTACCAAAGATGTGGGGTTGATGGTAGATGTATCAAAGGGACATAGTATTGGGTATGATTCTGGGTCTGGGTGACTGGTTCCAGCAGCATGTATCTTTATAAGGAAAACCTTAATTTCTGCAGCACCAAGATAATGCAATTCTCCAGATTCCTTATGTACACCTCAGTTGTCACCTTGATTTTATGCTGTAAATGATGGTTTCCTAAAAGGCATGGGGAATCCCCATTCTTATGTTGTTTTCTGACTTTAATTTTAATTTTTAAAACATTTTAAAGAGTCTGAGTACTCACCCATTATAATTCTGGGAATGCTCATGCATACCTTTTTTAAAAAAAGTGAACAAGTGACAGATACAGGCAAACCAATCTTCTTTTCACTCCATTTTTTTTAAGCATTTTCTTTTAAAATGTAGCCCCTTGGACCCTGTGCACAGCCATATACCAGAGAACAGGAGCTGCTTCTTCCCGGAGCAAAGCTGTTCCCCTTTGGCCATCCCTGCTGGCGTTTAGTCTCTATTGAGGGCAGGAGAAGAAGAATATTAGCATCTGCCATGCATTTTTCCAGAGAACAGGGTAGGTTGGAGAGACAGAGATTTCTCTCTCCAACCTGTCCAACCTTGCATATTCTTGTATCTTCCACTGCAATAGTGGAGGGGTGGATTTCTTTTGTAAAGACCAGAAGTCAAACTACAATTATGCAATTTTTTAAAAATGTGCAATTGAAAAAACCAGTTGCTGCTGAATATGAATTTTTGAATGTGAAATTATAATGAATACATACATTAAGGCTCACATTTTTAGTGTGAATCCACATTTCTTTCTTTTAAGTGTGCCAAGAAAATAAGGTGAAGCTTTCCCTGACATTAAGTCTAGTCGTGTCCGGCTCTGGGGGTTGATGCTCATCTCCATTTCTAAGCCGAAGTGCGGCGTTGTCCATAGATGCCTCCAAGGCCATGTGGCTGGCATGACTGCATGGAGTGCCTTTACCATCCCGCTGGAGCGGTACCTATTGATCTACTCACATTTGCATGTTTTCAAACTGCTAGGTTGGTAGAAGCTGGGGCTAACAGCAGAAGCTCACCCCTGCTCCCGGGATTCGAACTGCCAAACTTTTGGTCAGCAAGTTCAGCAGCTCAGCAGTTTAACCCACTCCACCACCGGGGGCTCCCATGCATTGGATTGTACTTTCAAACCTGAAAAGTACAACCCTATGCATGGATAAGATTGTACATATCTAAATGTTTTGACTGCCATGAAAATGATATGTCATAATATCTCTTGGCTATCAAATGCTAATGAAATATGCCAGCTAGCAAATACTATTATTTCAGCTAGGATTTTCTGTCTTTGATCTGAAATAAAAGAGAACTAAAACTAAAGTTATACCCTATACTAGTCTTCCTCTTGAGGAAGCTTTAAAATAATTTTGAGGCCTCAGAGAAATCCTACATAAAAAAATCATTCTATCAATAGCTCAAAAATATATTGTTTTTAGTCCTAGTCTTTCACAGAACCCCTGATGACCTGTCCTGATAGCCTAGGCAGAGGAGCCTTGTCCTACACGCACAATTCTGTACTGAAAGTTGAAACGTGTTTGCCAAAGCAGAGCTTTCATTGAACAGGCAGAGATTCCACGCTGAATTGCAGGGGAGGTTTCATTAGGAAGTGCCAAATTTGCAAAGCTTGGGAAAGCTACCTTTTCTGGGCTGCAGTCCTGACATCTTTCAGGCACCAGCGGCTATGCTGGCTGCCGAATTATGGGAGTTGTTATCACAAAAAAAAATCACTTTTCTGTGCTCTGGAAATATGTACCATTCCTTTGTGGTTGCACATTCAATCCTCCATAGTAAAATAAAGATGCAATAGAGGGGATGGCATTTAGTAGGTTTCAATGTGCGCCTGCTTTTCTCTTTCACCATGTGCGACTGTCCTCATTAGAAATATCCAGAGCACAACAGTATGGTTCCCCCCACCATATCTCCACACTCACAGGTAATGCAACTTGGCAAGCTATTTGCATTGACACTACATTTCCCTCTATGATCACAAGCGTTGCACTAATTGTTCTACTGATCTGTATTTGTTGCACTAAGCCAATTAATATTTACTCAATATTTACTGCTTGTTCAGGGCATATAAAGACTTAATGTAACCCCCTGTCTTCCAAAGGCATTACAATATGCCCCAAAACACAGCTGCTCCCAGCCCCATGCAGCATTAAACATGTTAATGTTAAACCCTTGTGCCGACTGAACTGTTGACCTGAAGCTTGGGTTACTGACCTGAAGGTCATCAGTTTGAATCTGCGAGAAGGGATGAGCTCCTGTCTGTCAGCTCTAGCTTGCAGGGACATGAGAGAAGCCTCTCAGCTAATACATCCGGGCGCCCACTGGGCAACGTTTCTGTAGACAGCCAATTCACTTACACCAGAAGCAACTTAAAGTATATTTTCAAGTCGCTTCTGACACGATACAAAAAAATGACAAAAGTGTTTTGCTTCATAGAATCATAGAGTTGGAAGAGACCACATGGGCCATCCAGTCCAACCCCCTGCCATGCAGGAAAAGCACAATCAAAGCACCCCCAATGGATGGCCATCTAGCCTGTTTCATAGCCTTCCTTGTATCTTGTTTGTGTTCTTTATAGTGAAGTGCACAATGCTCCTGATCCCATTTTACAGAGAGCAAACAAAGGCAGAATGTCACCCTTAAATAACTGCCTGACAAGAAAGCTGTAGATGTATTTGGCTCTCAACCCCAATGTACTCACAGGTAAATGTTTACCTTTTGGTAAAATACAGCTTTCCCCCCACTTGACGTCAAACTGCCAAAGTTTGTTTGAAATTTTGTATCTCTCTGCTTAACACTGCTAATGCTTTGCAGTAACTGAGGCCTCTAGCTTCTCAGTTATAAAACAAATTCTAATGTAGACAAAAAATCAGCACAGCAGAGAGAGTTATTTCATCATTGTGCTAAAATCCATGAAGACATTCCACGATATAAGTGCCATAGAAAAGAGCTCTCATTCATTTCAGCCGCCTTTTCAGAAGACTGCGCCCCATTTTCGCTTTGGACCAGATACCAAACAAACTGACACCATGTACTAAACATCTTAAAGCACATTTGAAAAATTATTTATACAATCTCAGTCTTATTTTTAAAATGCTTATAAAACTTATCTGGGAAGCTAGAAGAGTGGATTGTAATTTTTAGGAGGAACTAGTAGTGGAAGTTTTTCCTCTACATTTCTGCCTAAAGAGGTTTTACAAAGCTCTCAGCATCAGTCTAAGGTCCTTTCCACACAGTTGAATAAAATCCCAGATTATCTGCTTTGAACCGGGATATATGGCAGTGTGGACTGAGATAACCCAGTTCAAAGCAGATAATGTGGTATTTTCTGCCTTGATATTCCGGGTGATATGGCTGTGTGGAAGGGCCCTAAAATGCTGAAAAGCATATTAAGTTTGTTAGATGGATACACCTGAAGTCTATCTTGAAACAGGAATGGAAGCTGTTTCTTATTTTCTTCTGCCATTTAGAATGATTTAATCCTCGCCTAAGTAGGTTTGTAATTTTCTAATTTCCCTTTATTAACAACGCGAATCAATGAATGTTAATATATTAAACACGATTAATTTATTGAATCCTGTTGTTCTGTATTTAATCTTGTCTTTGTGCACACATCTGGGTATTGTGTTTTGTGAATGTTTTCATTTCAGCCTGTGCTGTGTGGGTGGATATACTGACAAAGAAGCATGCATAAACCAAATATGGACTGCTAGACCTTGAAAGCTTCCCCCAACGGGACATCTTTATATCTTTTTCTCCCTGATGTTTTCCAAAACACACCTATTATAATCAGTTGTGGATAGATGGTGTGTACTGTGTACACAAATGGGACAGAATTTGGTTTAGGATAAATATTGAAATATATACATAAGCTAAAACGTATTGCGGGAGAGGGCATTACAAAAAGAAAAAAACTGAAGCCATCAACTGATAATTGGAGATGTATGACTCCCTATTCCCTGTGGATACTGTTGGTTACTCTTCAGTATTTACCTCTTATGGAAGACTCCTGGACAGTGTTCAAACCTCATGGTGGCAAATGTATAACTCTCACCAAGTGTTTTACATGTAGATCAATTCCCTTGCCGCCCCCAGCTATTCAGTGCTGCATAAACTGATGTCAGAGTTGTAACGAGAGGATAAGAAATTAGTTGATTTGATGTAATATAGTGTCAAATTTTAAAACCATCTGTCAGCCAGTAAATCCAGCCTGTTGTTCTGCCCAGTTTAAAGTCTAAAGACCTTGGCAATTCCCACAACTTTCACAGCGGCAGGGAAGGGGGCAGGTAGGCAGCAGGATGGAAGAAATTTCGATTTATAAACTGTAGGTGGCTGCAACATATATGGACCAAAGAAAATAAGAGCAAAAGTCATGGCTTCCCAACTAAAATAGGAAATATATGTTCTCCTGCCAAGTTTGTTCTTGAAGAGGATAATAATCTCTGAAAGAGGTCAACTGATTGTTTTTACTGGCTATTCTGTATATGAGAGTATCCAACAGGCAAATCTGCAGCCAAGGGGGTGGTTTAAGGGTTCAACCCCCCCCCCCCTCCAATTTCAGGTCAAAAAAATCTCTAGTTTACTCCTGAATTTTAACTGGTTAACCAAATCTCCATGTCAAGTCTATGAGAAACAAAAATTAGAGTCCCTCCAGAACTGGAAGCAATATCTAGACCAAATTTGGATTATTCACACTATCATTACCTACCTTTCTACCGATTTACATTGCAATAGCTGACATAGTGGAAGCGACCAACTTGGCAAGCACAGGGGATTTGACCTGGATTGCAGGTGAAAACTAAGGAAACTGTGGATGTCTACCACTGACTGGTTCATCTAATCCAGCATTTCTCAATATTAGGAATATATTCATAACCTATTAGAAAATACTAGCTGTGCCCGGCCACGCGTTGCTGTGGCAAAGTGGTGGTGGTATTGGTTAAAAATTGTTGTGTAATTTTTATTTGACGTTATTTGCATTTTTAAATTAATTTTATTGTAAGTTATATTTTTATTTATTATATTTTATTATTTTCTTGTATTACTTTTAGTTATTTTCTGTTATTATAGTATTTTATTGTATTAATTTTTAGTGTTTTTTATTATTTTTATTGGGTTGCTAGGAGACCAAGTTGGAGGAGCTTAGCCTTCTAACTGGCAGCAATTGGATAAAAGCAATTATTCCTCTCTCTCTAATTAGGACTTTATTTTTCTTTTCTTTTTGTTGTATCAACCTAGAGGCGTGGATGATGGGTTGTGTTGTCAAATTTCGAGGTTGGGGGGCCTGTAGTTTTGTTGTTTTGTGGGTCGCCGTGATGCCATCACTCTTTTATATATATAGATGATCATAACCTGTTAGGATTATGATACCAATATGGTTAGATATTGGTGCAGAGTAACAAAAACACAGAAGTCTAGGGGTTTATGTGAGCAGAGGTGAGAAAAAGCAAAATAGCCAGCCTCCCTTTCCCTTTAAAGAGTCATGCGCATAAAATAAGCATCAGAGACATCAGCAGTAAAATAGTAAAAATATGTTTACTCACAATCTTGTATGATGATGGTCATACAAGTAAAAACATCTTAGTTGCAAAAGAATACAGTTCAGGATACTACATATCTCTTAACAAGAGGTAACATCAGCATGGCATGGCTGGAAGAAGAAGGAGGAAGAGGTGAAGAGAGAGTCTCTTCTTTTATGCCCCAAATTCTAAAGGCATATGTAACTTCCTGTATATCTCCAAGAAGTATATTCCCATTTCCCACATCACATGCAAAAGCCCTAAAATGATGCCATCAACTCTGGAATGCAGCTTTGGCTTCAGGTTACTAAGCTACAAACAAAACTAACTACATAAACCATCCACATTGAAAATGCATGCATGATTGCTAGATAACCCAACACTCAACCTGGAGATCAGGACCCCTGGGGGGTTTCAGAGGGGTCACCAAACACCAGTTTTTACTGTTGGTCATGGGGGTTCTGTGTAGGAAGTTTGGCCCAATTCTATTGTTGGTGGGGTTCAATGGACTCTTTGAAGGTGAATTATAAATCCCAGCAACTACTACTCCCAAATGTCAAGGTCTATTTTCCCCAAATTCAACCAGTGTTCAAATTCAGGCACATTGAGTATTTGTGCCATGTTTGGTCCAGATCCATCATTGTTTGAGTCCACAGTGCTCTCTGGATGTAGGTGAACTACAACTCCAAAACTCAAGGTCAATGCCCACCAAATCCTTCCAGTATTTTCTGTTGGTCATGGGAGTTCTGTGTGCCATGTATGGTTCAGTTCCAACATTGGTGGAGTTCAGAATTCTCTTTGATTGTAGGTGAAATATAAGTCCCAGCAACTACAACTCTCAAATGACAAAATCATCCCCTATCAGTATTCAAATTTGGGCATATCAGGGATTTGTGCCAAATTTGGTCCAGTGAATGAAAATACATCCTGTATATCAGATATTTACATTATGATTCATAACAGTAGCAAAATTGCAGTTATGAAGTAGCAACTAAAATAATGTTATGGCTGGAGGTCACCACAATATGAGGAAGATGTAATAAGGGGTTGCGGCATTAGGAAGGTTGAAGACCACTGATCTAATCCAAGTCCTGCCAAAGAAACCACAGCACAAGAGCAAAGAGAAGAAGCTGGGTCATTGTTAGACCTTTGACTTTATATGTACAAGACTATTTCTGATGACCAAGTGAAAGCTCAATTTGTGCAAAATCCACGGACTCCATTGCCAGGACATGTATTTCCTGTGGATAAAAGAGGCATCTAAGTTTTCAACTCAAATGGTCCAACAGATTTCCCTGGTTAGCCTACTCATTTCATGTGCAAGGTGCACTCTGAAAGTATGGTGTGGTGTTTGGAGGAGAAGTTGGGAGTAAAGATGGCCATCAGAAGCTTGGTACATTAGTTGCTAAACCATTTGTGTGATGGAAAGATGCAAGTCTTCAGTGGACACCAAAAAAAAAAAAAGTACCATCAGAACAACTTGTGCTTAGCTGAAACGTTCATGCTAATTCTCAGTGGAAAACATCTTGATGTAACCCATTGTCGTGAGAAAGGAAATAAGAAGAAACCAGAAGGAAACAGAAAGAAACATCTGCCAATTGTGGAAACTATTGTCCTTTGTGGCCAAAAAGAAGTGGCTTTAAGAGGGAGCAATGATTCAGGACCTATTACTTGTGAAGAACCTTTGCACAATGACGGTAATTTCAGGATCTTGTTGAAATCTCATGCTAGATCAGGAGACACTGACCTGAAAAGTAATCTCTCTCTGTGTGTGAGGGGGGATTTCAACCCCTCCTGAATTTTTTTTTTCTGGCTACGTTCCTACCAACAGGTATTCTGAATGACAGAGAAGGGGATAGAGACTTTAATTTAAAAACCCTCTATTAATAGAAGCTACCTTTAGGTAAGGCTTCTCTCTAAATCAGTGGTTCTCAATCTGTGGGCTGCAGCCCAGCAGTGGCCCACGAGAACAAAAATCTGGTCCATTAATCTCTTTTCTCTTTATTTATTTATTTTGTTTTGTTTCCATTCCTTTCTGCAGAGCTGACCATTGCATTGGATAGACCACATCAGCTCTAGATTATTGAATATGGTTTTCTGTGGGAGAGCAGATGGCGATTACTGGATGGCATATGTTCTGTTTCAGAAATTAGGGCTGATGTGGTCTATCCAATGCAATTTTCTGATTCAGCACCCCAAATAACCATACCAAATCTAAAATTGACCAAAAACTGATTCGTACCCCTTTTGGTACTAATGTTAGAGAGTGGGCCCTGGTCAAAAAAAGTTTGGATACCACTGCTATGAATCAACCACTACATTGCAACTGGTTGTGTGCACTTCCTACCAGAAAAACAGAAATTTGCAAAGTGGTGTAGTGCCACAGACTGTGTGAAAGTCTGGGGCAAATCTTTATTTCACAGCAGCACCCACAGAGCTAGAGAGGAAATATTATTGGAAGGCAGTCTAAGAACCCGAGGATATGCCTTGCAGTGAGCTAAGACAGTATGGCCACCTCGGACTGGCAGCCAGCCAGAGGGATTTCAGACAGATGTTTTCTAAGCCCTACTTGGAAATGTCAGGGATTGCACAAACGACCTCGGCAAACGAAGCATGCACTTGTCCGGTGTACATCAGTAGCAAGCTGAATATATTCCCTTGAAGCAGCAAGGCAATGGTGTCACCCCCACTATGCCAAACAAAGGAGCTGGTCACAGCTATCCAGAATCCCAGCATAAGTTTTTTTTATGTAATTTATGGTCTGGATTGCAGAGGTTGCTATATTGCAACTAACTCTCAATTACTGTGTTCAGCTCAGCCATCATTAAGCCCAATGAGGAACGGCTTTAAGACGTGTTTAAGTATTTGAAAGATGTTATAAAGAAGATGGAGCAGGCTTGTTTTCTGCTGCCCTATATCCCAGGATCTGGTCCTAGGTATTCTGCTTTAAACTGAATTATATGAGACCCCACTGCCAAATAACAGAGCCTCAACCACATGCTGAGGCAGAGAGTTCCACTGTTGGAACAACTTTTACAGTTAGGAAGTTTATTTATTTATTTCTATCATTTCTACCCTGCCCTTCTCACCCGAGGGGACTCAGGGCGGCTTACAAAAATGGCAATTAATGCCAATACACCAAATATACAATAAAATAACATTAAAACAGTTAAAACATTTAAATAGTATCATAATGGAGTCTCCGATGGCATAGGGGATAAAAGCCTTGTGATTGTGATCCAGGTTGGGTTGCTGACCTGAAGGCTGCCAGGTTCGAATCCCACCCGGGGAGAGTGCTGATGAGCTCCCTCTATCAGCTCCAGCTCCATGTGGGAACATGAGAGAAGCCTCCCACAAGGATGGTAAAACATCAAAACATCCGGGCATCCCTTGCAGACGGCCAATTCTCTCACTCCAGAAGCAACTCCGGTTGCTCCTGACACAAAAAAAGTATCATAATATACAATAAACAAAGCTAAAACAGTGTAAAATGCTTGTGCCATTCATCCACCATCCGCTTGTACAAAAACCTTAATCCAGACTACGTCGAAGCAACGAAAACTAATTATTTAAACGCTTGCTCGCATAGCCAGGTCAGTTTCTTTCTGAACTCCAGAAGGGATGGAGCATGCAGGATGTCACTGGGGAGGGAGTGCCACAGCCGAGGAGCCACCACCGAGAAGGCCCTGTCTCTCATCCCCGCCAACTGCGCTTGAGAGGCGGGCGGGATCGAGAGCAGGGCCTCCCCAGATGATCTTAAAGTTCTTTCTAATGTCTAGTGGAATCTGCTTTCCTGTAAGTGGGACCCATTCTGGAAGGGCCCTAGGACTCGAAGCAATAGGTCCAACTTACAGGAAAGCAGATTCCACCTGAACATTAGGAAGAACTTTTAAACTGTAAAAGTTGTCCCAGCAGTGGAACTCTCTGCCCCAGCATGTGGTTGAGGCTCCGTCTTTGGAGGCTTTTGAACAGAGGCTAGATGGCCATCTGTCAAGGGTGCTTTGATTGTGCTTTTCCTGAATGGCAGGGGGTTGGACTGGATGGTCCATGTGGTTTCTTCCAATTCTATGATTCTATGAGTCTCATATTGAACCAGCCTTGGCATCCTGGACAGTCTCTCTGCAAAGAAGTACCACATCCCCCCTGGAAGTTCCCTTTCCTTTCATGGGAGGAGATCCTTAAGAGACTCCTTGATTCATGAGCCATGGATGCCACATAGCTTGAAGCACTAGACGTCGGCTAGATGGCCGTGCCAAGAGGGATGCTTCAGTAGCGACCCAGTAGCTGTCTTGTTCCCTTCTCTAGGAAGTAACACGCAAGGCACACTCATACACACGCACAGGCGGTGTTTACCAAGCTGGTGGAGGAGGGATGACATCAGCTCAAGCAACGGTTCTATAAATGGAAATGCTCATTCTTAGCAATGATACTGTGCTCAGCAGGCGGAGGAGCGGGGGGAGACTCTGATTCAGTTGCCACGCATCCCAGCCTCACATCATCAGCAAAAATTAAGCTCCCAGCAGCTCCCTCAGGAATTGATGAGGCTGTTTATGCCAAGCCCCAGCACACTTTGAGAACTATTTGAGTTACTATTTGAGATCTATTTGAGAACTATTTGAGTTGTGGGTACAATATATATTAAGGGCAAATGGAAGCCCAAGTGGATATAGGGAAGCATCCTGTCTGAAATACAGAACCAAAGTTTCACTTGTCTGCTTTCCACACTTTTCCGGAAATTGTAAGAATTGTTCAAATTTTCTGGCAATTGGCTGGTGAAACCTGTTCAACTGAAAACTACACTGGACAGCTATTGACTGAACAAAGGATCCCCCCAGGCAAGAGACAAAAACCTTTCCAATGCTAATTAGGGTGATTAACTGAAACATTAATGCTGGCTTCCCAGTGACAAAGGACTCTTGCCACACCCTGGACTCTCCACAGATATATATTTTTTCCTTTCCTTGCCTAGTTTATCCATACCTCACAACCTCTGAGGATGTCTGCCATAGATGCGGGCGAAACGTCAGGAGAGAATACTTCTGGAACATGGCCACACAGCCCGAAAGACATACAACAACCCAACTACACTGGAGGTTGTCTGAAATCAAAATGCACTTTGCCAGTTATTGTAATTTTCAAGTATGTTCAAACTCCTGTATAAGAAGGAAGTCAAATAGGTCAGTGAGTTAAACTCGCTGAAACTATATTTCAAAAATTACTGAGCATGATCCAGCTAAAGCAGTGGTTCTCAACCTTTGGTCCTCCTGGTGTTTTGGACTTCAAGTCTCACAATTTCTAAGAGCTGGTAAACTGGCTGGGATTTCTGGGAGTTGAAGTCTAAAACACCTGGAGGACTGAAGGTTGGGAACCACTGAGCTAAAGTTTTCAACTTAATAGACAGCCCAGAAGAATGAACCGCCAGCGAAACTGGTAGTAATTCTTCCAGCCCCACAGCATCATGTTCTTTCAATGGATAGAATGCAGACAATGTGGGCCGTAATCAAAGAAGGTCTATTGATTTCAGTGAGAGTTATAGAAATACTTAGCTCTTGATACTTTTCTTGTAAACTAATTTTCACAAGTTAAAGTGACCCAATCAAATCTGTTCTTCTAGGTATCTAGGTATCACAAGCTGGACATTTCTCATTGTCATGAATATTTTATGGAAAACACTGGCTTTAGTACTTGTGTGCTCCCTATGAAGTGTTATCACATTTTGCTTCCTTTAATTATTTTATTTTACTTTCTGTTCTAGACAAAGGTTTGTCATCAGTTTTTTGAAAATGCCATTAAGTTCTAAGTTGACATTGCTGTTACATTCCCTCCAGACATTTCATTTTAGAATTACAGTAGAGTCTCACTTATCCAACATAAATGGGCCGGCAGAATGTTGGATAAGCGAATATGTTGGATAGTAAGGAGGGATTAAGGAAAGCCTATTAAACATCAAATTAGGTTATGATTTTACAAATTAAGCACCCAAACATCATGTTATACAACAAATTTGACAGAAAAAGTAGTTCAATAGGCAGTAATGCTATGTAGTAATTACTGTATTTACGAATTTAACACCAAAATATCACGATATATTGAAAACATTGACTACAAAAATGCGTTGGATAATCCAGAACGTTGGATAAGCGAGTGTTGGATACGTGAGACTCTACTCTATATATGGTATGTTCATATGGGCCAAAGAACAATATGATTGGATAGAGGTGCTGCTTAAATTTAGAAGTAGCTCTTCTGCTGTGTTGTCGAAGGCTTTCATGGCCGGGATCACAGGGTTGTTGTATGTCTTTCGGGCTGTGTGGCCATGTTCCAGAAGCATTCTCTCCTGATGTTTCACCCACATCTATGGCAGGCATCCTCAGAGGTTGTGAGGTATGGATAAAACTGTGATGTCTGTGGTGGAGTATCCAATCAACAATTGGGCCACACAGTTTACAGAAAACCTACACACACAGATAGATACCTTCATAAAAACTCCAACCATCACCCAAGTCAAAAAAGGAGCACAATCAAAGCCCTGACAGACCGTGCACAAAGAATCTGTGAACCTCACCTCCTCCAAGGTGAACTCAACCACCTAAACTGGGCTCTACAGGCCAATGGATACTCCACCACAGACATCAGAAGAGCTGCAAGGCCGAGAACAAGCCATGAGAGTCAAGACAAAGATCCACCCAGAGGAAAGGTGTTCTTACCATACATCAAGGGAACCACTGACCGCATAGGGAAGCTGATGAAGAAGCACAACCTACAAACTATCTACAGACCCACGGAGAAAATCCAACAAATGCTACGGTCAGCGAAGGACAAGAGGGATCCTCTCTCTTCTGCAGGAGTCTACCGGATACCATGCAGCTGTGGACAAGTATACATAGGGACCACCAAACGCAGCGCCCAAACAAGAGTCAAAGAACATGAAAGGCACTGCAGACTAATTCAACCAGAGAAATCAGCCATAGCAGAGCATTTGATGAACCAGCCTGGACACAGAATACTATTTGAGAACACAAAAATGCTGAACCATTCTAACAACTATCATGTCAGACTACACAGAGAAGCCATGTGGACAACAAGCATGTGGACAACTTCAACAGAAAGGAAGAAACCAGGAAAATGAACAAAATCTGGCTACCAGTATTAAAAAACTCAAAAATCAGAACAGTAAATAAAAAGCAATACTCTGAAAACAGAGGATTTCCAGACATGAATCAACCAAGGGCAGTTAACGACTCTAAACAAAGGATGCCCCAGAGGCAGGAAGAAGACAGCAGATAAGCTTTTCAATGCTAATTAAAGTGATTAACTACACAACATTCACACTGACCTCTCTCACCCTAGACTTTCCATAGATATATATTAACCTCTTTGCTTAGTTTTCTCCATACCTCACAACCTCTGAGGATGCCTGCCATAGATGTGGGAGAAACGTCAGGAGAGAATGCTTCTGGAACATGGCCACACAGCCCGAAAGACATACAACAACCCAGCTCTTCTGCTGTCTATCTTTTTTCATTCTAATCATCAGTCCTACACATGTCTTTTCAGAATTGAACTAGGAGCCCCATGGCACAGTAGGTTAAACATTTGTGCTGGCAGGACTGATGACTTGAAGGTTGGGTTGCTGACCTGAAGGTTGCTGGTTCAAATTCAACCTGGGGAGAGTGTGGATGAGCTCCCGCCATCAGCTCCAGCTCCATGCGGGGACATGAGAGAAGCCCCCCACAAAAATAGTAAAAACATCAAAATATCCGGTTGTCCCTTGGGCAACGTCCTTGCAGACGGCCAATTCTCTCACACCAGAAGCGACTTGCAGTTTCGCAAGTCACTCCTGACACGAAAAAAAGGAAAGAATTGAACTCCATAGTTTAATATGATTCATTACCAGGAAAATGTATATAGCAAATTCAGTACAATCCCATGTATATTTACCTGGGATTTCAACCCTAGTTTCCCTGTCTTAGTGCAACATTCAATCCATGCTGCCTCTGTCATAAAGCCGGTGTGGTTTGAATGTTGAATTAGGATTCTGGGAGACTAAGGCTGCAGTCCCCATTCAGCCATGGAAATTTTCTTTGGGAAAGTCCCAATCCTTTATCCTTCGACAAAGGCAATGACAATCCTCATCTGAACAACATGGTCAAGAAGCTCCAATGATAGAATCATAGAATCATAGACTTGGACGAGACTACACGGGTCATCCAGTCCAGCCGCTGCCATACTGACATTAGTCAGGCTACATGGACTATCCAGTCCAACCCTTTGCCATACTGACACAAGTGTACTTGTAAGCACAGAACAAGAAGTACAAGAACAGCAACAAGCCTTGTAGGATTATAGCTGTTAAATGTCTGTGACATAAAAGGCAATTTAGCACATACCCGAGAGCCAGTGCGATGTAGTAGGTGGAGTGCTGACCAGATACTTGGAAGATTCAGGTCCCAGGTCCCGCTAAACTATGAGATGACCTGAATGGACTCGGGTTAGTCATTATCTCTCAGTTTGACCTACTTTGCAGGATTATTATGAGAATAAAGGGGAAGGGTGAGACCAGAGCCATGCTCAATGTCTGGAGCTCATTGGAGGAGAAGCTAAAAATTATTATATCAAATAAAACATAACCAGAAAACAAAAAATGTCCCACAACTGGGGGAGTCACTTATATCTCAGCATCATTTAACAAACATTTTGAGAAAGCAGAAGTGATCTGCTATTGCCAAGGACCCTGTTATTGAGTTATCTTGGCATCAGATGCTGAGGGATAGTCAATGAAGGATGACCCAGAAAGTGAGAGTGACATCTTTTCCATGCTCTTGGGCAGCAGAATGTCCTAAGCTAGTCTGATATAAAAATTACCTTCATTCCTTGCAAGAGGAAGATATGTTAGGCACGTGTCCTTAACTTTAGTCTCTTTGATGATTTGCTGCCTTGTCCAACCCAGATGGCTTTGGCTCGGCCCTTAAAAGGGAATTTCAGTAGTCTGTCAGGCAAGCTACACTCACCCAACTTTCCTTTTCTCCACAACTATAGTAGAGTAGAGTAGCCCATGATTTTTGTTTGATTTGCATCTGGTCACATGAATCTAACATTCCGTTGCAACCTGAGTTGTGATCATGATTGTTTAAGGGTAAACATGCAGTCATGCCGGCCACATGACCTTGGAGGTGTCTACAGACAACGCTAGTTCTTCGGCTTAGAAATGGAAATGAGCACCAACCCCCAGAGTCAGACATGACTGGACTTAATGTCAGGGGAAACCTTTACCTTTACTAAGAGTAAACATATGCAGTATAGTTAAAAGTTGTTCTCTCAGATTTTTCACCAACAGTATGCACTCGATGCAATGGGTTAAACCATTGAGCTGTTGAATCTGCAGACCTAAAGGTTGATAGTTTGAAGCCGTGGATCAGGGTGAGCTCCCACTGTTAGCCCTAGCTCCTGCCAACCTGTTCGAAAACATGCAAATGTGAGTAGATCAATAGGTACCGCTTTGGCAGGAAGGTAATAAAGGCGCCCATGCAGCCATGCCTGCAACACAACCAGGAGGTGTCTGCGGACAACAGGTTCCTCGGCTTGGAAACGGAACAAGAGCAGCTCCCCATGGCCAGAGTTGAGCACTGCCTCCAGAAAGACGGAGATTAAAGGGGAAACCTTTACCTGTGTTCTGTGTATTTGTATGTCATTATTATTCCACTGTATTAAGGCATTGTATGTTTGCCTATCTTGTATGTTGTAATCCACTTTGAGTCCCCTCGGAGAGCTAGAGCGGAATATAAATAAAGTGTATTATTATTACTGACTTCATAGTTTCCTTACTTCCCTACTTGGAGACAAGCCCCAAAGTTTGGATTGCTTCTCAGCCCCTTCTGCACTGCCCTATACCCCAGCACCTGATCCCAGCATCTGCTTTGAACTGGATTATATGAGTCTACACTGCCAGATAATCTGAGATAAGCAGATCCTGGGATATAGGGAACCATAGATCCAGCCTCAGTCTTGCACTTTTTTCTTAGTTTAGAAAGCTGATTCAGACCAGATAATCCATCTGCGTGTTCATCCCTTGTTAAAAGGAATATGAAGTTATGCCTGGCAACATGCCATACCCTATAAAACAATCCTCTCTCATGCCTGTATTGACCTCTGTGCATGTATGCACATAAACTCACACCCGTTTCATACATCTAGAGCCTCTTTCACACTACACAATTATAGTGGTTTGCTACAACTTAAACTGACATGGATGCATCCTATGGAATCTTGGCACTTTCTTGCTGAGAATTCTAAGTATAGGTTGTAGCCGACATGGTCAAAGGGGACTATAGCACGGTAATGGTGTAGTGTGAAATAGCCCCTGTGTTGGCTGCCAATTGAATCTTACACCTGTGATGGGAATGGGAAACAATTCTGCAATTTACAGAGTTCTGTTCAATGGGGAAGAATTTTGCTAGTGCTGTTCTCAAATTGTGAAATGCACTACTATGAGAGTTATGGTCAGTTCCTAATCCTGCTCCTTTTGGGAAAGCTGTGAAGAAACACTTCTTCCATTAAGCCATTTCACTATTTTTTCATGCTGGTAACAGTGTTGATTATAATAATTATTTTAATGGTTGATGACTTAATTTATTTTTACATTCTGTTGTTTTAACTTTGCTTTAATTATCTTTGTTATGGTTGAGCAGAATGTTCATTCTTCGCTGGAAGGGTGAGATAAAAATGATACAAATAAATATTTCTTATTTATTTATTTATTTATTTATTTATTTATTTATTTATTTATTTACAGTATTTATATTCCGCCCTTCTCACCCCGAAGGGGACTCAGGGCGGATCACATTATGTACATATAGGGCAAACATTCAATGCCCATAAACACATCGAACCGAGACAGAGACAACAGACAGACAGACACAGAGGCAATTTAACCTTCTCCTGAGGGGATGTTCAATTCTGGCCACAGGGGGGAGCAGCTGCTTCATCATCCACTCTGACGGCACTTCCTCATTCCAACATTGTAAATTAGTTAAACTTGCCTCCCCACTTTTATAAGTGGTACCTTATTTCCCACTGGGTATGTATATTTTTCTCATCTGTTAGCCTTTTATTTGAATGTAATACTCTGTGCAATTGTGCCTGATAGTTAACATCACCCTTGTGATAACACCAGAGACCTCCTCTGATGTTATCACTTGTGCTCAGGGTGTTGGCAATTTCAATGGTGCCCTCAAGGATGGGGTCCAATGTGGCAATATAGGAAAGGAAATGTTCCCAGGAATAAAATCTGATCATATTAGAGATAACGGGAAAAGACCCAACTAAGTATTCATAAGCCCATTGTGTTTTCCAGGGGTATTGTGAAGGAATTATGGTAACTACTGTGTGGTCATTCTCTGAGGTCTAAGTTGTGTGTGGTGATTGGGAGTTCAATGAAAAACAGTCTGAAACTGTGAAGGAAATCAACACATGTCCCCTAATTCATTTCTACAGATCTGCAGACTGTGGGGTTCGTCATTTTGCAGTCTGGTTTTCAACAATAAGATGTCACATTATCTTGACCAAAGAGGAAGGCAGTGGCAAAGCTTCTCTAAATTAATCTTGGCCCCACAATACTTATGAGATGGTCCCCATCAGAATCAATTCCAAAGCATTTAACAGTAATTATTCAGGAAACATATTCAGGGGTAGACATGTTGATTATATAGCAAAATATAAAACCCACAAAAATGCACAATACACTCCATGCAAGCTTTTGAAGCTCTGTTGGCTCCTTCATCAAGGAAAAGCTGTTTAAAAATCATACAGGAAAAGAATATTAGAGTCAGAGGTCTATTTTTTGTATCAGACATTGTTTCTGTTGTTCATTTGGTCTGGAGGTACAGTAGAGTCTCACTTATCCAAGCTAAATGGGCCAGCAGAAGCTTGGATAAGCGAATATCTTAGATAATAAGGAAGGATTAAGGAAAAGCCTATTAAACATCAAGTTAGGTTATGATTTTACAAATTAAGCACCAAAATCTCATGTTATACAACAAATTTGACAGAAAAAGTAGTTCAATCCGCAGTAATGTTATGTTGTAATTACTGTATTTACGAATTTAGCACCAAAATATCATGATATATTGATAATATTGACTACAAAAATGGCTTGGATAAGCGAGGCTTGGATAAGTGAGACTCTATTGTATCTCTATGCAGGCAGAGCCCAGCCCCCTTGGTGACCATGTGGAAAACTAAGGCAAAGGGCAATGACATTCAAACTCCATTTTTAGCAGTAGAAAAGTAACTTCTCTTGGGATCTAAGTTGTCGCTGGCCTTTGTGAAGCCACAGGCCCCTTTCTCAAGCAGAAAACAGTGAATTTCTCAAGATGTCTCAGCACTGCTACATCTTAAAAAGGTTTAAGTGCTGTATAGGTGAAACTCAGCCAATCATAATCCATAAGAAATCCAAAGTATATCTGCTGGAGGTGGAAACCTCAAAGAGTTAAGTCCCAGTCCTTAGGAAACTTAATTATTGTTTAGGATTCCCCTGTTGATCTAAGATATGATATCTTCAAATCTAGGAAACAAATTCAAGGGTAGTCATGTTGGCTGTACAGCTAAATAAAACAAAATCTAATTTAATTAAGCTGTTTGTACGTCTATTAAAAGTAAATTCTTATTGACCCATGTTTTTGTGGATTATAACAAATAACTGTTGGGTATGAATACATCTCCAAACTGTGCAGCCATTTTCAAAGTCTGAGTAGTTAAGCCAATGCTGTTGTTATAGGAAGTCCGCTTGCTTCTTATCCAAAAACACTGCTTAAACAGACATCAGCGTCTGAAAATAACTTTGGAATAAGAAAAAAATTAAGTTAATTAAACAGACACCACAATCCCAGAATGACTGGAATAATTAAAGAAGGGCAAATGAATTAAGGGAAATAATCTTAATTTCCACCACCTATGAACTATCCGGAATGTGTGAATGAGAAATTAAATGTAAATACTTATTCAAGTCAGAAACAAATGTTTATTCATATGAAGCATATGGAACAGTGCTTAAAATCTTTAGCAGAAATTTATACTTTGACAGAAACAAGACTGGTTTGTAATTCTTTATTAATTAAACAGTTAGTGGGTAGTTGTACCTCCCAAGAAAAGACTAGTGAAGTGTGGATGTATGTACGGTAGAGTCTCACTTATCCAACACTCGCTTATCCAACATTCTGGATTATCCAACACATTTTTGTAGTCAATGTTTTCACTACATCATGATATTTTGGTGCTAAATTCGTAAATACAGTCATTACTACATAGCATTACTGTGTATTGAACTACTTTTTCTGTCAAATTTGTTGTACAACATGATGTTTTGGCGCTTAATTTATAAAATCATAACCTAATTTGATGTTTAATAGGCTTTTCCTTAATCTCTCCTTATTATCCAACATATTCGCTTATCCAACATTCTGCCGGCCCGTTTACGTTGGATAAGCGAGACTCTACTGTAGTTCAGAGAAGGATTTTTTAGGTCTTTATGGTCAAGAATATCATATAGGCCACGGTGATGCAATGAACCCTTGTGCTGCTGAATTGCTGACCTGAAGGTTGGCAGTCTGAATCCGTGGGATGGGGTGCGCTCCTGCTGTTAGCCCTAGCTCCTGCCCACCTAGCAGTTCGAAAACATGCACATGTGAGTAAATAAATAGGTACCGCTTTGGTGGGAAAGGCATAAAGACACTCCAAGCAGTCATGGCAGTTACATGACCAGGAGGTGACAATGCAGGCTCCTTGGTTTGGAAATGGAGAAGAGTACCTCCCCAAGAGCCAGAGATGAGCACTGCCTCCAAAGCCGGAAATGAAAGAAGAAGTCTTTGCCTTTGTCTGTGTATATGTGTCACATTGTATTGTAACAAGGCATTGAATGTTTGCCTGTATCTGTTTATACTGTAATCTACTCTGAGTTCCCACGGGGAGAATGGCAGAATATAAATAAAGAGTTGTTGTTGTTGTTGTTGTTGTTGTTGTTGTTGCTAAGGTCCCCCCAAACAGTGTTACTTTCACCTTGTGATTGGAAGACTATACTGGCCAGGAATAATTGAACTCTGAAGATACACTGAGAAAGGGGGAAAATCCAACAGTGTGGTAGCCATTTCCACCCCTGATCCATTGGATGGGCTCTGTCACCAATGAGATCTAAAATCAAGGCAGGGAACAAGGGTAGTTTGAAATGTCTTCTGGCCTAGAACTTGGAGGGAACCATCCAACTGTAATGAGTTGCTCACCTTTGGTAAATGAGAGCATAGTGAAGTTACATTTAGAAAAGACTGTAACAAGTGGGTAGGATGTGATGTGTGTAAAAACTTGTATTTTTAAATGTTTTGACAAAGGGCCTTCTGAGTGGAATTTTTCAAATTTCATGCCATTCTCTTGTAGCCTGATTTGTTTTCAAGAAAGTAACAAATAGTAGTATGAAATAACAAAGAAAGTAACAAAAAATAACACGAAATGTAATGAGTCACTTTTTAAAGGAATTACAACAAATGTTGGAACAAGCAATGGAAATGGATTGATTCTTTTAAAAAATATTTTCCCAATCTTCTGACTCCTTTACCAGTCCACAGAAATCAACCCGTTTATGTCCCTTACTTTTACACATGCAGTTGCATAAACCCTTACACATTGACTACAAAAGAAGCCCATTTTGGAGAGAAATATAGATATTCTGCTAATGATGCCAGGAATATATTTTAGTCTTTATTTTTTGCATTTCTGAATGGTGCCAAGGCAGAAAGTGTTAAATGCAGCCCATTTATTCAATTAAGGTGCTACATTAGAGTCTCACTTATCCAACATAAACGGGCCGGCAGAACGTTGGATAAGCGAATATGTTGGATAACAAGGAGAGATTAAGGAGAAGCCTATTAAACATCAAATTAGGTTATGATTTTACAAATTAAGCACCAAAACATCATGTTATACAACAAATTTGACAGAAAAAGTAGTTCAATAGGCAGTAATGCTACGTAGTAATTACTGTATTTACGAATTTAGCATCAAAATATCACTATGTATTGAAAACATTGACTACAAAAATGCGTTGGATAATCCAGAATGTTGGATACGCGAATGTTAGATAAGTGAGACTCTACTGTATTTATAAATATCTTTCACATCAGTTATGACAGCAGATTTATCTTCATCTCCAGTTCCGTGAATTGCTGGTGCTATCTCTGTTAGGATTTTCTGGATGTTAGGAGAAAATGATACTTATAGTTGAGCTTTCGGGTCACAGCAAGCAGAGCGTGAAGTGCCATGTGGCTGTAAAGAATTTAGAACTTAGGAGGCAATCATGCAGAGTTCTGTCTTTAAAATCTCAAAAGGTTTATTTACAAAAATAATAACTATATTTATTAATAGTAAAAACTGGGTCCTAGCTACTCTAAACTCTATCTCTTCTAAAGTTCAAGAGAGAGGGAAAAATCTCCAGGCATTACATCTCTCCTGCAGAGAGAGATCTCAATACACACAGCGCACACCAAGATGTAAATGTAGGAAGTCAAAGACAAAAGGCATGCACTGCAAAGTATCCATTCTACACAACCAATCAGAATGAGAGCAGAAATAGAAAGGAGAGAAGAAATAGATACACTCCAACTGTCATTCAGGAGTCAGGTGGGAAGGGATTTCCCTCAGCCTATTCTAAGCTAATTAATTGCTCCTCATTGAGGACTGGAGACTTGGGCAATGTGGGGTTGAACAACATCTCAGGAGCAAGTAACTACATTTCCTTGTCTCATCTGTATCTCTGACAACACTATGAAGTTTATCACTTTTCATTCATTTTAGAGATGATGGACTAAGATTGAGAAATTGGGAACTTCCTGTGTGTCTTTATCACATAAAAATATAACTACTACTAGTCTAGCTATGATGGAATAATAGTATCTTCGAGTTTGAAGGGATCACTAGGGCCCGCTTGTTCAACCTTCACAATTCCGGAATATGACAGCATTCTTGATTAAGTCTATCCAAGTACAAAGGGGAGCCCCCACCCCCAAATAAAATGTACGAGGGTTGAATGAAAAGTAATGCCTCCACCTTCGTTACTTGGGTTTGTATGGGAATATTTTAATAAATCAAACGCAGAAATAATCCTTAGAATGTGCTCTTTAACTACCACTATTCACTTTCCCACATACTCACCAGACAATTGGAAACATTTCTGCCATCGATGAACAAGTTTTCGGAAGCCATCACGGAAGAAGTCAACACTCTGTTTCCGCAACCAGCGTCTCACAGTTCTCTCAACGTCTTCATCAGAAGCATATTGATGTCCCCACATTATCGGAAACAGATGGAAGTCAGACGGTGCTAAATCTGTACTGTATTGTGGTGAGATCCAGTCTCTGAAGTTCTACTCTGGTGGCATATGAAGTGTGTGGTCTGGCATTGTCATGCTGCAGGAAAACTTTTCCCTTTTCCTTTCAGACCCTTGTTAGCCGTTGTTTCAAAGTTTGCAGCGTTGTGATGTAACACTCTGAATTTATTGTTGTTCCACGTTCAAGGAAATCAACATGGTAACACCATCTGCATCCCAGAACACTGTTGCCATGGTTTTTCCAGCTGAGGGCTGTGTCTTGAATTTCTTTTTCTGGGGCGAGTCTTTGTGTCGATATTCCATAGACTGATGCTTCTTCTCCGGGTCATAATGGTGTACCCACGTTTTGTCTCCAGTCACAATTGAAATGAGAAAGACATCACCTTCATTCTCATAATGCGAGAGGAGTTCCTGGCAAATTTCAAATCTGTGTGCTTTCATTTCAGGCATCAGCATCCTGGGTACCCATCATGCACAGATCTCCCAATAGCCAAGCAAAGCAATAATGTGACCCACACGTTCTTGTGAAATGCCATTTATGCTTGAAATTTTTCTCTGGGTGATATGGCGATCGTCCTGAATCAATCTGTCAACCTTTTGCTTGAGAAACTCGGTGGTTGCTGTCATAGGACGTCCAACTCTTTGTTTGTCAGGCAAGTCAGATGTTCCCACCTCAACATCTTTAAACTTGTGAGTACTTTAAACAGTACTCACATCAACACAATCATCATAAACAGCTTGCATTCTCTGATGAGTGACACCTTCTGTTGTCAAGAATTCAATGACTGCACGTTGCTTAAGTCGCATTGTCTGACCATCTGCGCAGGGTTCCATACTTTGCACTTTAACAACACAACCATTCAATGCTAAGGCTTCCCGCCAAATTGGAACTGTAGAGGAAAGTCTACTGAACAAGCCAGTGCCTGAAGCATACTAGTACTACCACCTGTTGAGGAGTTATGAAGGTGGAGGCATTACTTTTCATTCAACCCTTGTATTTCACTATCAACCAGTCATTGCAGTAAATAAATTCTTAATGTTCTGTAGAATAACTTTTTTGTAACTTGAAACTGTTGATTTGGAGTCTAGTTTCTGGAGCATTAGAAAATAAACATGCTCCAATTTCTACATATTGACATATTCCAAAATAGCTATCATTCCTGATGTCAGTCCAAATCATGTTGCTGCCTACAGTGTTGTTGTTGTGTGCTTTCAAATTGTCTCTGACATATGGCAGTACTATAATAGAGTTTTCTGGGCAAGATTTGTTCAGAAGGGTTAGCTGTTGCTGTCATCTAATGCTGATAAAGTGTGACTTGCCTAAAATCATTTACCCGATTTCTGTGGCTGAGTGGGAATTCAAACCCTGGTTTCCCAAAGAGAGTCCAGCAATCAAACTACAACATCTTACTGGCTTTTTCTTCTCCTATTCCATGCATGGAAAATCATACTAGAGTTTAGTATAGATAAAGAGTGATTAAGTCCCGTGGCTGCTTCATGCAGCATTCTGGGGTTTATAGTTTAGAGAGGAACCTTTAAGCGGTTCAGCCAGAGTGGTCCTAGATCTCACTAAACTACAAGAGGTAGCCACAGGATTTAAACATTCTTTACCAACTTTTTCCACAAGGATGGTAAAAACATCAAAACATCCGGGCATCCCCTGGGCAACGTCCTTGCAGACGGCCAATTCTCTCACTCCAGAAGCAACTCTGGTTGCTCCTGACACGAAAAAAAATCATAACTGTAATTAGTAAGATCTTGTATGGCCATCTGTGCAGACAGGTTTTGTGGTGTATTTGTCCCAGGGAACAACAAGATGATGTTGCCGGGTTATAAATGTTCGTTTCTCCTTGGGTGTATGCTGACAACATGGGTACAATTGAGCAAATGTCAAAAACTTACTACTGGTTGTTGGGACATGGATGTGCGAGAGAGGAATGTAAATACTGAGAGCCAAGGTCATGCAGGTGGCTAATAGGAACAGCCATGTATAACCCAGGAACAGCACCCCATTGTTCCATGCCACAAGTATACAACCAAATTTGTCTGGACAGATGGCCAGGCAACCAGGCTCTAAAAAGTGTCAATAATGACAAGGTTCTGTTTCTGGATTGAAAGTGTGTGTTCCTTTTCCACTGTGCAGTGCTGAGTTGGGCAGAAGTGGTCCTACCCCATGAGGTTTATTTGTGTGGCAGATACTTCATGAAATGTCTGGAGGGCACAGTTTTTCTGGCCAGGACAAAAGAACGAAACTTTTTCAGAAATCCGCATATCCATATATCCGCATCCCAGGCATTTTTTAAAAAAAGCTGCTGAGGTTTCCGGTGGAAGTCCTGCAGCGGCCATCTTAGGAGCCTCTAAATCTCGGAACAAAGCAGCAAGTCTGGACAATGGAGGCAGAAATCCCAGGACTAACAGGTCTGTATATGGACTTCTTCTGAAGTCCAGGGATTTTTGCCCCTGTTTAAAACCCATGATTTAGTGCTGTCTGGAAGCATACCACAACACACCCCACACACTATACATCTTCTGCCTTGCCTTCCCCAATGGTAATGTTGGCCTTGCTTGTTCTGAAGATGGAGAAAATGGAATAATCCATGGCAAGCAGGCAGGCGTAGATTTTCACTCCCCCATTTCCTGCTTAGATAACATTCAACCAGCCTGAAGGCTATTAGTGAGGGGTGCCAGTAGAGAGGCCCCTGCCACTCCTTAAATCCATTGGCCCCAGCCTGAGGCTCACTAACAATGGAAGTGCCCAAATAGCACACATCTTGGGTCCTTGGGCTGGGAGCCCCAAGGATTCTCAGAGGGCCCCTTTCCTTACTGCTTTCCCATATAAAGGCTGAAAATGTGCACTACTTGGCTTCAGGCAAACATGTTTATAAAAGTGCTGTGGAACCTGGCACCCGTGCAAACTCTTGTGCTGCTTCCCCGCCCCCTGCCTCATTCCGGCCCTGGCCCACTTCTGCTTGCTTTGCTTCTGATTGTTACCAGATTTATGGACAGACAAGGGAAAGGAAGGGAGGAAGCGAGGGGGAAACAGAAAAGCAAAGCAAGTGAGGAAGGATGCTGGACTTATAAGGCAAGTACTGAGCAGGACTCAATTTGCTCCAGCCAGAAGTCTGGCTCATTACTTATAGCAGCACTGAGATAAATTAAAGCTACCATCCTTCACCCCCTCTCAATTCCATGCCAGAAACATTCAGATTCGCAAAGTTAAAAACCTCACTTGACTAGGACTGATAGGGCTTTATAAACTAGTAGATAGAGCAATGGGCAGGGAACCAAACCTCTATTCCTCTTGCCTGCCTCTGGGCATGAAACTGGAACCACTTCTTTGCTTCAGGAATGTTATGAGGAAGAGGATCCCTGGGTTTTACTGACACCCAGGCAATTTGGGTCAATAATAGAGTGGGCACAAGCATAATGAACAGACAGAACATGCACACATTACTTTTTGGACTATAAGGTAAAGATAATGGTCTTCCCCTGACATTAAGTCCCGACTCTGGGGGTTGGTGCTCATCTACATTTCTAAGCCAAAGAGCTGGTGTTGTCCATAGACACCTCCATGGTCATGTGGCCAGCATGACTGCATGGAGCACCTTCCTGCCGGAGCAATACCTATTGATCTCACATTTGCATGTTTTTGAACTGCTAGGTTGGCAGAAGCTGGGGCTAACAGCAGGTGTTCACTCCACTCCCTGGATTTGAACCTGCGACCTTTCAGTCTACAAGTTCAGCAGCTCAGCACTTTAACGTGCTGTGCCACCGGGAGCTCCTATACGTTCCATAAACCCCCATCCAACATGGCTATGCTGGATCACAGATTCTGGGATCGTTGGACAAAAAGTAACCTTTCCAAGCTCTGTCAGCAGTGTTCCTGGAAGCTGCATGTGATAAGAGTAGCAAGTCAAGTTTTTAGGGAAAACAGAAAGTCTAACATTAGAAGAACATGGCATCATTCACTAGCTGCCTCCAATATTGCAACTTTCTGACATCCTAACACTGATGTGTCTGGTTAAGTTGATTATGGTCCAATTTGCACACATGCCCTCAACTGTCATGATCACAGCTACTTGCTCCTTCTTCTTCACTCCTAGTTACTGCAAAAAGGCAGGAGGCAATTCATCCGGTGTGCCACAGGATCTCTTGTAGTGTTGCAACACCTCCCTCTTTTTTTTTTTTTTTTGCACATGACTTGATGGTAGTCCAGCAACTTCTCAAACATTGCCTTTCTTGGGGCAGCCAAATGCCCTCAGCTGGCCCTGTCGGGGATTTACTGCTGGGAATAGCAAGTGCTATTTTAAAATTGTCTCCTACCAAGAACCCCTTTTCCCTAACTATGATGCATCTGGTTGAGAGCTTGCCTACTGTCTCTGATCACAAGAACACCCATGAAATGCCACATAACACCAGTGCTGCAGCATCTGCATTGGCTTCCAACCGATTACCGTGGTCTATATAAGATGCTAGTTCTGACCTTTAAAGCTCTTTACGGCCAGGGCCCATCGTACCTTAGGGACCGTCTCTCCTTCTCCCATCATCGGAGGTCGCAACGACCATCCCAACGAGACTTACTTTATATACCGGGTCCTAGAGAAGTGCACTTGGAAAGGACCAGACGCAGAGCTTTTTCTATTTCTGCCCCTGCCTTATGGAATGCCTTGCCGCCCCATATGAGAGCCATGCGTCAGTTAGGGCCTTTTACCCTAGCACTCAAGACCTGGCTCTTTACTACAGCTTTTAATCTATGTTAATTTTATTAATATTTGTATGTATGTATTTTTATCTTTTACAATTTTATCTTGTAAATCGCCTAGAGCATCGTGGATGGAGGGCGATTAATAAGTAATTAAATGATGATGATGATGATTTGTAGCTGTTTTGGGTACTTTGAATAGAAGAGTGAGGACTAATTGATTAATTTTTTTTTTTTTTCTGGTCAAATGGACAATATACTCCAGGATGTGCAGGGCCGGCCCTAGGCAATTTTAAAGTGTAAGCAAGCGGTATTTTTGCCCCCCCTCCCCACAAACAAATAACTGAAAAATAAAAGGTAGGATAGGGCCCTACTTTTTTTGAGGCTCATTGCCAGAATTAGTGCTCCTTCGCTTTCCTACCCTTCCCGGCTTCAGAGGGATGGTGGGAGCCTCCCAGCACCCCTCCAAAGCCGGGAAGGGGGGGGGGAGTGCTGAGAAGCACCCATTCCCAAGGCGAGGCCTCGCCGAAAGCGGAATGAGTGCTCCTTCACTCCCCCCCCCTTCCCAGCTTTGGAGGGACGAAGCCAGGAAGGGAGGGAAAGTGCAAAGAAGCCCTGCGCTGCTGCCTCTTCGCCTCTTCTTCTGCCTGGTGGGCTGTGCGCCGGGGGGCTGGGCGCCAAGAGCGAGAAAGGCGCATAGCGGGCGTCGGGGGCATTCTCGGCCAGCTCCAGCACTGCAGAGGGAGAGGCGCAAAAAAAAAAAAAGAGGCAAGAGGCGCAAACAAAAAGTTGGCTTTAGGGCACTTGGAAGCGCCTCAAGAGGCGTCTCAACTGTGCCCTTTTAAGCAACTGCCTAAATTGCCTTACGGTTGAACCGCCCCTGTATGACTGTGCCTTTGTTTTCCCAAAGCTAGGTAGTCTCACCCCAGCTGGTCAACAATCAAAAGACTAGCTACAGAATCAGGATTTTGTGGAGAGGTTTTTACCTCCCTTTATTCCTGCCTTTAATTCTGAATTTGGAGAAATAACTGTTTTCTTTTTAATATTCAAGAGACAATCTTAGGCCCCTTTCCACACAGCTGAATAAAATCCCAGATTATCTGCTTTGAACTGGATATATCACAGTGTGGACTCAGATAATGCAGTTCAAAGCAGATATTGTAAGATTTTCTGCCTTGATATTTTGGGTTATATGGCTGTGTGGAAGGGCCCTCAGTGGGTACCACTGTGTGATGGGACAAATAAAGTCCCCATCTCCAGTGCTCCCAGCAATCTGTAGCTCTACTCAAAGCTGCTGGTCATATTAGAACCCCTGGATGAAGCAGCCTCTCCTTACCACACTGGGGCCCCTTTCACACAGCTGAATAAAATCCCACTTTATCTACTTTGAACTGGAATATATGGCAGTGTGGACTCAGATAACACAGTTCAAAGCAGATATTGCGGGATTTTCTGCCTTGATATTCTGGGATATAGTGCTGTGTGGAAGAGCTCTAGGAAAGTGTGGAGGAGGCAGGTTACACCTTTTGGCTCACTGCTTCCCTCCCCATCTTGCATTTACTTTTAACATTTTGAAAATTAGGAAGATACCATGGCCTTTCACATGTGTATTGATGTAACTCTGTCACACTTGGAGATTTGAGATACTGGTAGTTATATGGAAGGGAATAAATTATTCTCCACCCTCGAATGTGGATCCTAATTCAGGCCTCAAAACTATCTGCTGCTAATATCTATTTATTTACAGTATTTCTATTCCACCCTTCTCACCCCGAAGGGAACTCAGGGCAGACCACAATGCACATATACATGGCAAACATTCAATGCCACTAGACAACATATATTAGACATATATATATAGCAATTTAACGTTACAGCTTCTGGCTTCATGAGGGTATGCTCGATTCCAGCCACAGGGGGAACTGCTGCTTCATTGTCCACTTGTGACATCGAGTCCTTGGTGAAGTACTTCCTTATTCTTCCACAGACTGCTGGTTTTATGGTGTTATAAATTAGTTAAATTAGCGGTACCTAGATTTTCTACCCAAATGAGAAATGTTCCTGCCGGTACCTCGTGCCTAAATTGCTGCTAAAGGTGGTATTATAGGACAGATTTAGAAGACATTCAAGTATTTTTGATTCAATGTAATATCTTATTAAGAGCTAGAATGGTGTAGTTGGTTTAGTTCGTGGACTAAGACTTACAGGGCCCTTCCAGATAGGCCCAAAACCTGGGAGGAACTCGATTTTTTTAACCCAGTTCCTCCCAGGTTCTTGTCCTCACACCCTCCCACAACATTACCCAAGGGATCTGCCAATAGCACAGGTCCCTCTGAAGAATACTGGTGCATGAAAATGACGTGTGAGGAGGTGGTGGTGATGGTAGGGATTTCCCTCCCTCCCCTACCTCCTGATGCATCATTTTTGCATCCAGAAGTACTCTTTGGAGGGGTCTGTATTGTTGGCGGGCCCCTCTGAAAACTTTTGGAGAGGAAACTGGGGGGGCACCATTCTGCTCCTTCGGGCACAGGAGCCCAAAGAACCAGGATGGCTGTGGGGATTGACCCCCAGGACTATGGAAGCAGTCCTGGGAGTCAATCTCCCCAGGGGCCTCACCTGGAAATATCTGGACCTTAGCTTATTATCCGGATCTTTCCAGGTATTTTACTACTCTGGAGCAAATTGGGAAATCTCAGTTTTCTCTGGATTAATTTGGTTTTATCTGAGGCGCAGGCTGGTTAGCAGCCAGCTGCAATAAATCACTCTGACCAAGAGGTCATGAGTTCGAGGCCAGCCCGTGTCGGGGTGAGCTCCCGACAATTAAAATAAAAAATAGCCCTGCTCGTTGTTGACCTAAGCAACCCAAAAGATAGTTGCATCTATCAAGTAGGAAATTTAGGTACCACTTATATGTGGGGAGGCTAATTTATGACACCATAAAAATCATCCAGCCGCCGTTGGAATGAGGAAGTTGCCGTTGCAGTGGATGATAATGCAGCTGCTCCCCCTGTGGCCAGAATCAAGCATACCCTCAGGAAGTTTGAAGCTGAAGAAGGTTTAAATTGCCTCTGCGTCTGTCTCTGTATCTGTTCTATGATTATATGGCATTGAATGTTTGCCTTATGTGTGTACAATGTGATCCGCCCTGAGTCCTCTTCGGGGTGAGAATGGCAGAATATAAATACTGTAAATAAATAAATTTAGGTAAAACTAATACAGGTCCTGCCTTTTGGGTCAGACTGGGATGGCCCACAGACTATGATTTGAATCCCCTCTCAGCCATTAATAACCCACTGGGGGACTTTGGGCCAGTCCTACTCTGTCAGAGGAGGTGGCAAAGGAAAACATCTTTAAAACAAAATTTGCCAAGTAAATTCCATTATAGGTTCACCTTAGATCGAAGCACCATAAATCAGAAACATATTGAAGGCACGTTCAATAACAGCAATATCAACAGCAACAAAAGCAACACCTTATTGAAGTCATTTACATGCTACTTCCCTGCCCAAAAATACAGAACACAAAGCCATGCCCAAGATGTCAAAGTTTGGAAAAGATACTTTTGAGAGACTTAATCCAAACCTAGTTCTAACTTGACTAAATGTCTTGAATTGGTTGCCGAATTATATATCAACATTTGCACAAATTCCTTTATTCTGCTTCAACAAGAGTTGAACGGAAGTTCAAAAAACTTTTTTTCTTTTTCCCCCCTCTAGGATTTTATAATGAATAATCTTTTCTCTCTCTCTCTCCCTCCCTCTCTCTCTCTCTCTCTCTCTCTCTCTCTCTTGGTCTCTCTTTCTTAACTTTCCTATAAATATTGTTCCCCCTCTTTCGATGTATAAGCTGTTTGGAAATTTTTAATAAAAAATTATTACAAAAAAAAATTTGCACAAATTCCAACACTAGCTGAACAAGCAATTGGATGTATACCTTAGACTACAACTTCCAGAATCCTCAAATCAGGATGGGTCTCAGTCCAGGAAACTAACTCCACTCTGGGCCCTTCCAGACAGGCCTTATATCCCAGGATCTGATCCCAGGTTTTCTGCTTTAAACTAGATTATATGAGTCCGCATATGCCAGATAATTTGGGATAAACATAACAAAACCTGGGATCAGATCCTACAATATAGGGCCTGTCTGGAAGGGCCCTCAGTCTCAATAGTTGAAAGGAAAGAAGTCGCAGAGAACCAGGGAAGGAAAAAGATCACAGTAGAATTGCCAAATTCCTTTCATTTGAAATAAACACTATCAGTTTTGTAAAAAAAAACAAAAAACAAAACAAAAAACCCAAAAAACATTCTTAAAAAAAAACCTTGTGCTTTAATCCAATGAATAGCTTCACTGAGGGGCCTTATAACCCAGAATATCAATCCCACAATATCTGCTTTGAACTGGGTTATCTGAGTCCACACTGCCATATATCCCAGTTCAAAGCAGAAAATGTGGTATTTTATTCACCTGTGTAGAAGGGGCCTGAGATAGTAGACACAAAGAAATAGCATTTCCACCATTGCCATCACTGTGTGTGGCATAAAATATAAAATGATAAAATGTAATATGACATAATCATTCATTTTTAAATTGCTTAAAAGAGGCGAGAAAAGAAAGCTTACATCAGTGGGAGGCCATAGCAGTGGGTCATGCCAGACTCAGCTATGACAATAGGCAGCGGTGATGTTTGCCTGGCAGCTGCAATTCAAGGTGACTTTGCACAGTGACAAAGCCCCATAAAAGAAAGGGCCAGATCCCTCTATGCTGTGTCACAAGACTACAATACACTGGAAAATACTGAATAAGTGACTTTTTTCAATCTCTGATTCAGTGTCATCCGCATCATATTCTCAAAGGGGATATCTGAGTCAGGTCAGGCAAGTCTAGCAAGCATTACAATACACACAGGTATCTGGAGTTAATGTATTTTCTGATGATTGCAAATAGCATGGTTCTTCCGATCTAGTGTATACTTCATACTTACTTTCTTCTTGTTCCAACTTAGGATTTACATTTTAGTGTTTTCTTAATTATTATTGTCAGTTTGGCAGGAGGAGACGGCATAGAAAACATTGAAAAGTGCCTTCTTCTTGCCTGTTACAGTTAGGATAGTGGCGGTAGTTCTGATCTATACAACCAAAGTTTGGGAACATTCTTTCTTTTTAAAACAATACTCTCTCTGAATTCCCCAAACAGCATGATCACCATAATAGCTGGAATTCCTGGAAACTGGAAACCAAAAAGGCAAGTTTTTGTAGTGCTCAGTTTCATTACCTTCAGAGGATTACAGTAGACACATAAAATTGCTTTTTCAAGGATGTGGAATTCCCTCAGAAGTACAGCTGCTAATAAGGTTTTGCTTATCAGTCCCAAAGATGCACAACTCTGCCGAAAATGTTAGAGTGGATGAAAGATGAGACTGGATTTTCCCTTTGTAGGGAAGGTATATAGCACTGCTGTGTTTTGTCTCTGGTGTTGGATTAATTGTGGCTTTATGTTGCCACCCTCTTTAACTGTTAGCTAAAGAGCAGTGTATGGGGCCTCTGATGGCACAGTGTGTTAAAGCGCCGAGCTGCTGAACTTGCGGACCAAAAGGTCCCAGGTTCAAATCCCGGGAGCGGAATGAGCGCCCGCTGTTAGCCCCAGCTCCTGTCAACCTAGCAGTTCGAAAACATGCCAATGTGAGTAGATCGATAGGTACTGCTCTGGCGGGAAGGTAATGGCGCTCCATGCAGTCATGCCGGCCACATGACCTTGGAGGTGTCAACGGACAACGCCGGCTCTTCGGCCTAGAAATGGAGATGAGCACCAACCCCCACGAATCGGTCACGAATGGACTTAATGTCAGGGGAAACCTTTACCTTTTTTTAAAAGAGCATCCCACCTAGCTCAATATCTTGTTTCTAAGAGTAGCAATCCAAATGCTATGGGAAGAGATTTGGGGGGGGGGGGGGGTGATGATGAAGGTGATGATTTTATGTCTGCTGGTATTCAATAGCACATTGTCCCTGAAATATCCAAGCTCCAGTTTTGTTACCATGGCTAATGGCACTTGATAGATCTTGCTCTTGGTAGATATCTCTTTATAAATTTGTCTAATCTACATGCAGTAACGTTTTCAAAGCCAATGGTCAAGCATCATATCTTTTGACACCACATTCTGTAAAGTAATGACATATTACTTTGTTCTTGTTAATTGTCATCAAGTCAACTTCAATTTATAACAACTCCATGACTGAGGCCTTCTACACTGCTATAAAAAATTCAGATTGTCTGCTTTGAACTGTATTATACGGCAGTGTAAACTCATATAATCCAGTTCAAAGAAGATAATGTGTAGTGTAGGGTAGGCAGTGTAGAAGGGGCCAGAGAGACCTCCAAGGGTGCTCTTTGAGTTTGAATGCAGTATGCCTTGTGCCAGTTCTATGGAATCATGGAAGCTGTAGTTTAACAATCCTTTACCAAAAATTGCCAGTGTCCCACCAGACAACAAATAGTATGATTCCACAATATTGATCCATGGCAGTCAAAATGGTGTCAAACTGTATTAATTCTACAATGTTTTACTTACTTACTTACTTACTTACTTACTTACTTACTAAGGCGATCCCTCATTGTTTGAGCATGATGACCTTCCAAGTGTAGTGTCTTGGTGGTGGATATGTAGAAGACTGTTGATCCTATTCTTGACCCATATGTTCTTCCACAGTGAGGGCATCTGTTTCCAAGTGGAAGACACTCCTGGTCAGGGTTGGCTTGACCTCTCCACAAAAGTCAACATTGACACTAAAATACAGCACCATCTGAGCTCTGCGAGTGCAGCATTTTTCCAAATGTTTGAGGATTGGGACATCTGTAGGGATACCCAGGTGCTTGTTTATGAGGGTATTGTCCTCCCAACCCTGTTACATGCATGCAAAATGTGGACTGTCTACACTTCACACTCAATTCCTGGAACGATTCCATCAGCATTGCCTCCAAAAATACTGCAAATCTCTTGGGAAGACAGGCAGACAAATGTCAGCATTCTGGATAAGGAAAAGCGATGCTCCTACGCCATCAGCTCCACTGGACTTGCCACGCTGTTCAAATGCCCAATCACCATCTCCCAAAGCAGTTACTATGCTACTAACTGAAGAACATAAAACAGAATGTCGGTGGACAGAAAAAGAGATTTAAAGATGGGCTTAAAGCTAACTTTAAAAACTATGGCGTAGATACTGAGAACTGGGAAGCCCTGGCGTTTGAGTGCTATAACTGGAGGTCAACTGTAACCAGCTGTGCTGTGGAATTTGAAGAGGCATGAATGGAGGGCAAAAGGGAGAAACGTGCAACCCAAGTTACCTTATCAACAATGACAATGCTCAGATCTTCCGGGCTCAGAGCCGTGGTTTCCTTATTGAGTCTATGTTGTCGACCGCGTTTTAGGGGATCGGGCCCTTAAGGAGAGACCCGATCCGGTCCTGAGAGAACGGACCTTGGCGAAGCCAAAAGGAGAATTACGAGCCGCAATACAACCTGAAGCCGAAATGAAGAAGGTCCGCCAAAGTTGAAGGAAAATCCGCCAAGGAGTCTTTATTGAGCAATTCAGCTGAAGAGGACTCTAGTAGCGATCATTCGGTCTACTAGGGTACCATACAATCAAAATAAAGCCATACTTATACAAAATTTCAGTCTGACAGCCCTTTGAATTTCCCGCCCTGCTCCCCCGCCCATCTGATCGTTGATAGGCTAGAAGGTTGAACGAGGCGGGCTTTCGTTTCCCGCCTTGCTCCGTTGGCCCAATAGGAAGCTGCCTTTTGTCTCTACTCGGGCCAATCAGGAAAGAGAAGGCGGGAGTTATTGAAACAATGAGGTGACAGGACAGGAACTGGCGGATTAAGTCCTGCTAGACCGATTTCTAAAGGGTGCTTAATTTATTAATGGCAGCAATCAAGGGTGTCCGGGTTTCTGTCACGTATACAGATTTTAGATATGCCTTGGGGTGTCAGAGATGGAAGCAAAGATGGGTGGTGATGAGCCATATTGACAGGCTTCCTGAGGTGTCCTGGTTTTTCCTTTGGGTGAGATATGACAATGTTTGCCTTGGGGCGAATCACCTTTAGGTCAGCAAACTCCGAATTCGGCGACTCAAGCCCTATATTGTCCATGCAATTTGAATTTGATTGGGTTTTGCAGTGGCAGATTATCCTTTTGTTTTTGGGAAAGGAAGCCTGGGTCATAGGAAATGGGATAAGTTCTGGGGTTCAGGTTGAGTTCAAAACATTTCCTATTTGATTTCATGACTTGACAATTATATGAAATAAAATGAAAAATAAAATAAAGTTGGAATATAAACCATGCTGGGAAAAATACATATTTTCCGGGGATCCCAAATACATATAGGCAAATATATAGCTTTCATGGAAATAAGGGAGAATCCATAAAAGTGAGTTACATTGCATAAAGGGTAATCATGAATGATATAAACAATTGAAAATATTTGATAAGAACGAAGTTCATAACATCTGGAGAACCCAGCATGGAAATTCATAAAAGTGGAGTTTTAGCAGCATGATTTTACAATTCATGAAGTTGTTATCTCTTGCCTCAGAGTGCAGGGATAATCCACAGTAAACTCCAGTAAAAAGTCTCAATCACCTTCTACTATTAATATATGGAATATAGAACATAAAGTCTTGATTTTTGAACTATCTTTTACAAAGTCCTGGGGGGGAGGGTGGTCACCTCGATCACATCTATTCACTTGTAATGCACTCTTCTTTTTGACCACCTTCTATTTAACAAGCGTTATTGTCTTTTCTTGCCTTCTCATTAAAGGCCAAAGTACAGCATCCTCAGTTTAGCCATCTTGGTTTCTAGAAGAATTCAAGCTGGATTTGCTCTCGGATTCATTTATTTGTCTTTTTAGCAATCCATTTTAACATGGAACTCATTTACACAACCACATTTCGAATGAGCTGATGCTCTACCCATCAGCTTTCTTCACTGTCCTGCTTTCACAACCATAGATAGAAATGGGAAATACAATGACATAGACAATCCTAACTTTAGTATTCGATGATATATCCTTCAGGATCTTGTCAAATTTTTTATAGCTGATCTTCCCATTTCTTGACTACAGTCTCCATTCTGATTAACAACTGAGCCAAGGTGTGGAAAAACTTGAATTATTCTGATATCCTCACTGCCTACTTTAAAGTTAAATCATTTTTATTTTCTTAATGTTCAGCTATAAATATGCCATTGCACTTGCTTCCTTTAGTAATCATTCTAAGACTTTGCTATTTTCTGCTAGTAATATTGCATCATCTACATATCTTAAATTGTTGGTGTTCCTTCTTCCAGTTTTCATTCCTTCTTCCTCTGCATTTAATCCTGCTTTAGATATGTTATGTTCAGTATGTGAGTATAACAGATAGAGTGATAAAATGCCTCACCTCCCTATCAACAGGAAGCCATTCATGTTCTTCATATTCTGTTCTTAACAGTAAAGAGCAATTAAACGTTAGAGCATACCCATTTCTTTAAGAGTAATCCATAGCTTTTCATGATCTGTACAGTCAAAGACTTTGCTATAAACTATGGCCCCTTCTACACTGCCATATAAAATCCAGATTATCTGCTTTGAACTGGATTATATGGCACATTAGACTCATATAATCCAGTTCAAAGCAGAGAATGTGGATTATCTACTTTGATAATCTGGATTATATGGCAGTGTAGAAGGAGCCTATAAAGCACAGGCTGATTTTCTTTTGTAATACTTTGGTATGCTCTATTATTCAATGTATTATTTATTTATCATTTCTCACATTTATATCCCGCCCTTCTCACCCGAAGGGACTCATGGCAGCTTACAACAGTGGCAACAATTAGATGCCCATACAAACCAATATAAAACAGCACATAAAACAGTTAAAACTATTAAAATACATTATGAATTAAAAATATACATTTCAAACATAAAATCAGATCCGTTCTTGTATGTTTCCAATAGGATTCCTAGTGCCTCTTCCTTTCCCAAACCCAGTGTGGGCATCTGGCATTTCTTGTTCCAAATGGGGTAAACACCCATGTTGTTGAATTAGTGAATCACTGTGTCTGTACAATATTGGAAGCTAGGCAGGGTAAAGAATACCAGCTGCTGCTGGCTATGGGCCCTTTCATATAATCCACAATATCAAGGCAGAAAATCCCACAATATCTGCTTTGAACTGGGTTTTCTGAATCCACACTGCCATATTTTCTAGTTCAAAGCAGAAAGTGTGGGATTTTATTCAGCTGTGTGGAAGGGGCCTAAATTTCACAGGATGTAACTGGCAAAGCCATCTCTGAGTATTCTTTGCTTAAGAAAACCCTAAGAAATCCATGGGGTCCTAAGTTAACAGGTGATTTGAAGGCACATACATCATACTGAGATAGGGAAGCAAAGCAAAAGATAACATAAAACTTGTTCATATAGGGTCGAATACCCGTCACCACAGAGAAACTGTGGCAGCAAATTAGCACAAGGAAGAGATTATTGAGATTTAGTCTGGTTTCAGATGAATAGTCTTGAACATTTTATGGATTCGCTATATGAATTATTTGCACGTGTTTAATGAGTTTTGCCACAATCCCAGTTAAAGAGGAAAAATGAAATAGAAACTATTGATCCATAAAACATGTCATGTACCAAAGGATAGTGAGCAAAGGAGAGGTTAAGTATTAGTTATAATGAAAGAAAGTGTGAAAAAGGACCATATGTGGATGTTAATATCTGACAGGGGTATCCCTAATTCGGAAGAACCATCCTGGGTTGATTTTTTTCAGAAAAAGCTTAGATAACACAATACTTACTTACTTACAGTAGAGTCTCACTTATCCAAGCTAAACGGGCCGGCAGAAGCTTGGATAAGCGGATATTTTGGATAATAAGGAGGGATTAAGGAATAGCCTATTAAACATCAAATTAGGTTATGATTTTACAAATTAAGCACCAAAACATCATGTTTTACAACAAATTTCACAGGAAAAGATGTGTGGAGTCCAATACAGAATGGCTGGGATCCTCTAAAAAAATGGTCTTCCCCTTTAAACTATCACGATTGTTTATTTAATCGGAAGGGTGTTCTTAAACTTGCAATGAACTCTGCTAAAAGTACTGCTGCTTCCTAGCAAAAAGGTTCTAATTCCGCATTTCTGTCTCCTGCTATCCTGAAATAGATCCATCTTTTTTCTTTAAAAGTATATCAGATCAAATACACATTTTAAAAAATCGCAAGTGCTTATTAAAACACATTGTAACACACTGCCCCGGACAATAGAATTAGGAGCAATGGGTTCAAGCTACAAGAAAGGGGATTCCACATGAACATTAGGAAAAATTTCCTAACTGTGAGAGCTGTTCAGCAGTTGAACTTTCTGCTCCAGAGTTTGTTGGAGGCTCCTTTTTTGGAGGCTTTTAAACAGAGGTTGGATGCATCTGTTGGGGGTGCTTTGAATGTGATTTTCCTGCTTCTTGGCAGGGGGTTGTACTGGCTACCCACGAGGTCTCTTTTAACTCTAGGATTCTGAGGTAAAGGTAAAGGTTTCCCCTGACGTTAAGTCCAGTCGTGTTCGACTCTGGGGGTTGGTGCTCATTTCCATTTCTAAGCTGAAGAGCCGGTGTTGTCCATAGACACCTCCAAGGTCATGTGGCCGGCATGACTGCATGGAATGCCGTTACCTTCCTGCCGGAGCGGTACCTATTGATCTACTCACATTGGCATGTTTTCGAACTGCTAGGTTGACAGAAGCTGGAGCTAACAGCGGGCGCTCACTCCGCTCCCGGAATTTGAACCTGGGACCTTTCGGTCTGCAAGTTCAGCAGCTCAGTGCTTTAATACACTGAGCCACCGGAGGCTCTAGGATTCTGTTTCTATTATTCTAAGCTTTTTTGCCAAGAAATGTTTGTCGGTTCACACACCCTCAAATTCCTCCGCTTCCCAAACATCTGAATTCTCAGCAGCAAGTGGAAAGTTACATTCGGCAAGGATTTCTTATCTAAAAATATCAACCTCTCAAAGTCGACAGTCAGATCTGTTTAGCAGCTGCATTAAAGTGTTCTATGCAGACACTTTTGGAAAAGTTCTTTGCAGGAAAAGAAACGGAGCCGCGCCGGCTGCCAAGCAACATGTGAGTTGAAAAAAACCAAACAAGATGACGAGGCAAAGGGAATTGGTGCAGAAAGGTCCAGGGAGGCCTGGCCAGACAACCAACAAAGCACTTCCCCCGAATGACTGGACTCGAATTTTCTAGCTTGTTCTTTTGCGGTTTTGAGACATGAAAAAAAAGGAAAGTGAGTGGCGAAGATGCTTTCCTTGGGAGAGATGCTGGAAGGGAGGGGGTCCTCCACAGATGAACAGCCACACAGAAGCAGAAAGCTCAGCGTGGGGAAGACACAGAAGCAGTGGAGTGAGAGGGGCAGGGGGCAGTGCCACAAGGGGCAGAGCCAGGGGGAGAGCTATGGGTTGGGGATGCTCTGCCAACTGGTCCCATCCCATCAATGCTTCCCCACTTCTCACAGGTTCAGGCTCCTGTAAATATTTAGAATATCTCAGGGAATTGAGTCAGCAGCAGAAGTGGATGTGTCCCCCCCACCCCACAGCACCCTCCCCCCCCAAGGTGGAAAAAATGACACCATCATTTCTTAATACCAACAGGCTGACATCAGCATCCCTGGCAGGTGGCGATTGGCCATGCAGCCGGGCCAATGGAAGGACTCCCCCTCAGATAGGAGGAGGGGGAGAGCCGGGGAGCAATGAGTTTTTAAAAGTTGCAGGGAAAGCCGGTGGAGAGGCAGAGCCGACGTGCACCAAGGAGAGCACCCAACTCCACTGAGGAGCAGCACCGTCACCGCCACCAGCACTACACGTGGGCAACATGTCTGCAACACACTTCAACCGGGGCCCAGCCTATGGCATGTCAGCTGAAGTCAAGAATAAGGTAAGGTGGTGCTGTCTTAGCACCGGGAGTCTATTCCATGGGAAGGTGATTCTTTATTGAGAGGATGGGTACTGTACCAGTTGGCTTGCAGATTTAGTGGTTCAGGATGTCCCCGACACCTCAGCTATAGAAATTCAAGAAAACTGGTATAAGATGTTTTTCAGATGGTACTATGCCCCCGCCAAATTAGCTAATTTTAGCAAGCACATCTCGAACAAATGTTGGAAATGCAATAAGGAAGTAGGAACTTTCTACCATCAATGGTGGAAATGTAAAAAAAATTAAAGAATATTGGAACAATGTTCACAATGCGACACAAACAATATTAGGAACCAAGCTCCTGTCATCACCCGAAACATATCTGTTAGGCATACCAAATGTAAAACTGAACAAGATCCAAGATACAACTGCTCTTCCTTATTGGAACTGCGGCAAGACTAGTGCTAGCCAGAGTATGGAAGCAAAAGGAGATACCTACTATTAATGACTGGATCTTAAAATTATTTGACATAATCCAAATGGACATTTTGACTCAGAGACTAAGAGACGTCAAGGAAAAAACAGACTGGTCGGGCTTCAGAGCTTTCATTCGAAAAGACGGATACAAACTAACAATAGACTTATCTGATGTATGAAAAACATCTAAATATTAGGACTGTTAATACCAGACAAGAAAATTGACAATGGCAATCTAAAATCCTCAAGAGGACAATGGGGAGTCACTCCCTCCCCCCCTTTTTTAAAACTTATTTTTTCTCCTTTTTAATTTTTTTTATTTTCTTCTTCTTCTTCTTCTTCTTCTCTCATTTCCCCCCACCTTTTCTTACTATCTTTACATATTTGTTTTCCTTGCTTTCACTATATTTACAGCTAATAACACAATAAAAATCATTAAAAAATAAAAAAGGATGTCCCCGACTCTAGGGCACCTAAGTGCTTACCATGATCTTCCTTGGTAGACACTGGCTAGCATTAGTTTTCCGGTGCTGTCCAAATATCTTCAGCCACATCTCCATCATCCAGGGCTAGTTGACTGGGAGTGATGGGGGTTATAGTCTAAGGGATTGTGTGGGAAACCAAAGAGAATCGGGCAAAAAAGGCTGCACATTCACATAGTAATTCTGAGTGATTAAAAGCATATTTCAGAGTTTTGTCTAAAAGGTTTTGGAGTGGACAAAATCAATTTTAATGTGTCAGAGTTCATTTAGCTTTTTACATATTTGTCTGACAGGTAGTATAGGCACATAATTACAGGCACGTGTGTCTGTGCTTGAAGTCACCTGTTGACCTATGGTAACCCCATGAATTTACTAGGATTTTCTTAGGTAAGTTAAAGGTTTTCCCATGATGTTTAGTGTAGTCATGTCCGACACCAGGGGTTGGTGCTCATCTCCATTTCTATGCCGAAGAACCGGTGTTTTCCGTAGACACTTCCAAGGTCACGTGGCAGGCATGACTGCATGGAGCACCATTACCTTCCTGCTGGAGTGGTACCTATTGATCTACTCACATTTGCATGTTTTTGAACTACTAGGTTGGCAGAAGCTGAAGCTAACAGCAGGAGCTCACTCCACTTCTCAGATTCAAACAATCAACCTTTTGGTCAGCAAATTCACTGCACCACCGGGGGATTTTCTTAGGCAAGGAATATTCAGATATGGTTTTGACAGTTCCTTCATATAGCACAGTGTTTCCCAACCTTTGGGCCTCCAGGTGTTTTGGACTTCAACTCCCACAGTTCCTAGCAGCTGGTAAGCTGGTTGGGATTTCAGGGAGTTGAAGTCCAAAACATCTAGAGGCCCAAAAGTTGGGAACCACTGATACAGCACCTGGTGTTCATTGGTCATCTCCCATCAAGATATTACTCAGGGCTGACCCTGCTTAGCTTCCAAGATCAGACAGGAATTGGTGCCTTGACACAGGCCCGTAGCCAGGATTTTGGTTCAGGATTTTGGTTGGGGGGGGGGGGGGGCTGAGTCTGAATGAGAGAGGATTTGCCCTAGCAAACATTTTGTATCGTTATCCCAATACCCCTATGCATATAGGATATATTGAGCATGGTGATCAGATCATGATATGAATAAACATTACAATTTAAATAATAAATATAAGGCCTTTTCGCGGACCACCCTGAGAATTTGGGGGGGGGGCTGAAGCTCCCCCCCCACCCCCACCCCCCACCCCCCCCCCCACCCCCCCCGCTGCATGCCTGCCTTGACACTATTTAGGCATAGATAACTGGGTCGATTCTATTTTCCTGAAGGAGTAGTAGGCACCAAAAGCTAGTTCGCCATAAGTAGAATCGAGGCATCAAACTGGAGCAAAGTATTATTCTTGTAACACACATTTCAAGTGTTCAAACTGATTCACAAGCACTCTTTCAGACTCAATAATCCTTACAAGACATACTTAATAGTCCAAGGCTGTGTCCCCATATTGCAGATGGGACTACTGAGGCTGGGAGAATGCTTGCTTGCCTATGGCTCTCCACTGTGTTAGTGACAGGAGCAGGATAAGAACCAGATATCTCTCTATTCACATTCCTAGCCAATAGTCACCTTCTCAAAGAACAGATGGAAAAGAACCAGGAGAGAAAGAATTATGACAACCAAGCCTGACATGTTTAACTATCATGATTAATGTTTTTATTCTTGTATGAAATATCACTTTTATGTGAGTTTGCAGATAGTACTGGAACTGGCTTTTAATTTTAAATGGGTTTGTTTGTTTTGATGGTACAGTATTATGTTTTTGTTTTAGAAAGGTTATTTTGTATGATTTTGTGTTGGTAACTGAATGCTTTACCTATGTTGGAAACCGCCCTGAGTTCCCTAGGAGAGACAGAAAACAAAAAACATTATTATCATTATTATTATCATCATTATTATTTTATTGTATGACACAGCAAACAAGATAGATATACTGGATTTAGTATCACAAAATCACAAATCGAGCGCTTCCCAAGTGTCTAAGACTGTGGGATGTATTTTCGGATGATGCGTGCAGATCCCAGTAGGGTGGCCTTTTGCAGTTGGCAGATCGTAATTTTGTCAATGTCTATTGTTTCCAAATGCAGGCTGAGATCTTTTGGCACGGCTCCCAATGTACCGATCATCACCACAATTATTATTATTATTATTATTATTATTATTATTATTATTATTATTATTATTATTTGTAGTGAGCCAGAATGGTGCCATGGTTTGAACATTGGACTATGGCGTTGGAGACCAGGGTTCAAATCCCTGGTCAGCCATGAAACTTATTGGTTGGCCTTCGGCAAGTCACATTCTCTCAGCCTCAGGGAAAGGCAATGGCAAACATATTGGAAACTAGCATACATTGGAAAAGACTCAAAGGTACACCACAACAAGGACAACAAACTATTGTTGAGAAGGTCCTTACCACCATAAACCAGCCCAACACAGGAGAGTTATTAAGTCTTTCTATGCTACCTTGTGGACCAAAAGGTCCCAGGTTCAAATCCCGGGAGTGGAATGAGCGCCCGCTGTTAGCCCCAGCTCCTGCCAACCTAGCAGTTCGAAAACATGCAAATGTGAGTAGATCAATAGGTACCGCTCTGGCGGGAAGGTAATGGCGCTCCATGCAGTCATGCCGGCCACATGACCTGGAGATGTCTGTGGACAACGTCAGCTCTTCAGCTTAAAAATGGAGATGAGTCGGTCACGACTGGACTTAACGTCAGGGGAAACCTTTACCTTTACCTTTACCTATGTTACTCAGGTTAAGGTCTAATTGTTTTAATAATGAGCATTGTAGCTACTATAGGCTTTTATAACTCCATTAACAGTACAATGCTGTGCCTGTATACCCAGAAATATCCCAGTGAATTCAATGGCACTTATTCTCAAGTAAGTAGATACAAAATTGTTTTGTGGCTGAGAACAACCACAGATTTTAAAAGCTCACCGCAACTGAAAACATTTCTGACAGGTCCGCGTCATTACAGTCATACTGTGAGAAGTTGAAAAGGTCTAACTGTCTCTCTTTTCCAAGGATAATCCATATTTTCTGGCACTTCTGCTTGGGGAACACTCTCATTTTTCTCCTTTCAAAGCATCAAATTCAATAGGACTTTAATCCAATGTATGTGTGAACACTGCTGTCCTGAGTATTTTATTCTTTCTATTTATTTTTAATTTTAGTTTGAGTTTATTTCATACTCCAATTTTCTTCTATTATGAAACCTGAGGAGGTATTTCACACAAATAGAAAGTGAGCCTCAGATAGGTTCCTATCCCAGCACTGACCAGGTCCATGGTTGTAGCCTGGGGGGCCCGGGAGGGGGCAGGTTTAAAACAAAGGTGTTGTTCCCCAAATAAGAATGTTGTCCCACATGACATTTCCTTCCCTCAATCCTCAAATAGCAATAACTCAGTTTAGCAATTTAAAGATAGATTTTAGGAATCCAAAGCAAAGGGGCAGGCACAATTCCCAAGTGTATACCAACACAAAAATAGAGGATTTCTAGGTGGAAACGATTTTCTGTATCTCACTCTCTGCAATGCTTGCAATTTGAGGACTGAAGGACATTTCATGAAGGGGGACAAAATTCTTATTGGTGGGGCAATGCCATCAACCCCCACCCACATATACAACCTTGACCAGCCAAAACTCACATCTTCTAGGCATCCACACACTAAGATCTTAAGCCGTCCAGGCATTTCTTGCTTGGGCAAGCAATTCTCCTTCTTGCAAGGTTAGGCATCTGAGGGCTGAGGAGATTCATCAGGCCGAGTAGATTCATCCCAAGGAGCTGGCAAGACAAACTTCAGCATCTTGCATTGATCAGTAAGTGGTCCCAAAGCACATAAGTGTGTAATACAGGGAACCACTTTGGAGGTTTTGGTGAGATAGAATATCCACCAAGGGATAGTGCGTTGAGTGTTTCACTTGTATGGCTGTTGTTGCCATTTGGATGGTGAAGGATGAGAATCTGATCACTCCATGGCTTGCATTACAAGAAGGTGAACAGACCCTCTATATTTCATTGTCTTCATTTCCAGAGGAGGCTCCTTCTTTGGAGGCTTTAAAACAGAGGCTGGATGATCATCTGTCGGGGATGCTTTGAATGCAATTTTCCTGCTTCTTGGCAGGGGGTTGGACTGGATGGCCCACGAGGCCTCTTCCAACTCTAGGATTCTATGAGTCCCGGGGGCGCATCTCCTCCTTGCTTGAGAAACTTCTGGTTTTTTTGGGAAGCCTTCTCATCAAAGATTTCACGGCCTCTCAACTGGAGGTTTTTCTTCTCCCATTGTCCTCTGCCTATCTTATATTGGGACAGTGAGGCAGAAGGAGAGCATGGACAAGTATTGGTACTTATGATTGGAATAAAGATACTAGATACTTTTTCACAGGACCAGTGTTGGGGGGCAAAAGGCCTCAGATTTTGGACCAGTCCAGATAGATGGCTAGAGCACTTCTAGGGGAACAGATCCGGGGTAAGCAACTTCTTAGATCATGTGGGAACATTCACATGGATAGGAAAGGGGCCAGGGTGTGGCGCAGGCTGGTAAGCAGCCTGCTGCAATAAATCAATCTGATCATGAGGTCATGAGTTCGAGGCCAGCCCGTGGCGGGGTGAGCACCTGTCAATTAAAAATAAAAAATAGCCCCTGCTCGTTGTTGACCTCGCAACCCGAAAGATAGTTGCATCTATCAAGTAGGAAATAAGGTACCACTTATAAAGTGGGGAGGCAAAATTTAACTAATTTACGACGTTGGAATGAGGAAGTACGGTCACAGTGGATGATGAAGCAGCTGCTCCCCCCTGTGGCCAGAATCGAACATCCCCTCAGAAGAAGGTTAAATTGCCTCTTCGTCTGTCTGTCTCTGTCTCGGTTCTATGTGTATATAGGTATTGAATGTTTGCCCTATATGTATATAATGTGATCTGCCCTGAGTCCCCTTCGGAGTGAGAAGGGCAGAATATAAATACTGTAAATAAATAAATAAATAATAAAGGCTGTAAGACAGTGGTTCCCAACCTGGGGTGCCCAGATGTTTTGGGCCTACATCTTCCAGAAATCCCAGCCAGATTACCAACTGTTAGGATTTCTGGGAGTTGAAGGCCAAAAACATCTGGGGACCCCAGATTGAGAACCACTGCTGTAAGGGGACACACACTTTGCCTACAAAAGCTCCCAGATTCAATACTTTGGATCTCCTGCAGCCCTCTTTCAGACAGGGATCTCAAGGTAGGACTGGAAGGAAACCCTGTCTGAAACCCCAGACGGCTGCAGGAGTGAATGAGAAAGACAAGAGAAGATTTCACCTGAACATGAGGAAGAACTTCCTAACTGTGAGAGCTGTTCAGCAGTGTAACTCTCTGCAGTGTGGTGGAGGCTCCTTCTTTGGAGGCTTGTAAGCAGAGGCTGGATGGCCATCTGTCAGGGGTGCTTTGTATATGATTTTCTTGCTTCTTGGCAGTGGGTTGGACTGGATGGCCCACGAGGTCTCTTCCAACTCTATGATTCTATGATTCTAAATGGTGTGACTCAATATTTTAAAATTGCTTTTACTCCTGTAAAACTGCAGTTCATTAGGAATCGCAGTTCTTCTTCCCTAACCCTATTGCTAGGCTTTTCCCCCTCTGCACCCCTTGCCTCTCAGGGCTGAATGTAAGCCCTGGCTCCAGCAAAAGGCCAGCCTCTTTGCTCCCCTCCCCAGCTGCATTCTTCAGCTACCGTCCTGGCCAGGCCAGCACTCCCCACTCCGCTGCTGGAGCCTGGGCAGCCACAGACTCACCATATATGGTCAGTTTTGGGGTTTCTTTGTAGGCTGGTTCTATATAAGGTATTATTTGGCAGGGTGTGCATCTTCCAGGCAGCAGGATGTCTGCCCTGAGACCCCAAACGGGGAAGATCACCCACCGCTACCATCTCACAGCCGCATAAATGTCAAGAGCTCCCTGCATTACTCGTGGGCATAGTTTTTTTCTAATAGGCAAAATGAAATCAATATCCTTTTTCAAACAGCCAGGTTCCCTAACGCCACAGTAAGAAAGCAAAACTATTGAAAATTTCAACATCTTAGAGTAAGCAACAAGAGTTCTATGGAATCCTTGAGATATGTGAAGTTGCCACCCTCTTTCCAGAGATGCAGGAGTTTTCAGTCATTTGAACTGGAGTATTATAGAGCCAAGGAGCCCCGGTGGCGAAGTGTGTTAAAGCACTGAGCTGCAGAACGAAAGCTCCCAGGTTCAAGCCCTGGGAGCAGAATGACCACCCGCTGTTAGCTCCAACTCCTGCCAACCTAGCAGTTCGAAAACATGCCAATGTGATTAGATCAATAGGTACTGCTCTGGCGGGAAGGTAACAGTGCTCCATGCAGTCATGCTGGCCACATGACCTTGGAGGTGTCTACGGACAACGCCAGTTCTCCGGCTTAGAAATGGAGATGAGCACCACACTCCAGAGTCAGACATGACTGGACTTAACGTCAGGGGAAACCTTTACTTTATTATAGAGCCACGGTGAACATGATAGCAATCTTGATTGTAGATTCCACCTAAACATTAGGAAGAACTTCCTATCTGTGAGAGCTGTTCAGCTGTGGAACTCTCTGCCCCGAAGTATGGTGGAGGCTCCTTTTTTTGAGGCTTTTAAACAAAGATTGGATAGCCATCTATTGAGGGTGCTTTGAATGCAATTTTCCTGCTTCTTTGCAGAGGGTTGGACTGGATGGCCTACAAGGTCTCTTCTAACGCTATGATTCTATGAAATATAGCTAGGGCTAGGGGGGCATTAAAAACAAAACTACAAAAATCTAGACCTCAACAAATCTGTTGTTAATTTCCCTCTTAATGCTGAATAGCTTAAAAACTCTATTGTTCTATCAGCAGATTTTCTAATAACTTAAAAAAGGTAAAGGTTTCCCTGATGTTAAGTCCAGTCATGTCCGACTCTGGGGGTTGGTGCTCATCTCCATTTCTAAGCCGAAGAGCCGGCGTTGTCCATAGACACCTCCAAGGTCATGTGGCCAGCATGACTGCATGGAGCGCTGTTACCTTCCCGTCGGAGCAGTACCTATTTATCTACTCACATTGTCATGTTTTCAAACTGCTAGGTTGCAAGAAGCTGGAGCTAAAAGCGGGCGCTCACTCCGCTCCCGGGATTTTAACTTGCGACCTTTCGGTCTGCAGGTTCAGCAGCTCAGTGCTTTAACACACTTCACCACTGGGGCTCTTACAGATTATCAAGTCTACAATTCAACAAAATTATAGTACAACAAAAAAGAGCTTCAAAGATATCCTTTGGGACTACAGCTCTCAGAACTGATCAACAAACATGGCTGCTGGCCTTGGTATAAATAATAATAATAATAATAATAATAATAATAATAATAATAATAATAATAATAATAATGGAAACAATAGACATTGACAAAATTACGATCTGCCAACTGCAAAAGGCCACCCTACTGGGATCTGCACGCATCATCCGAAAATACATCACACAGTCCTAGACACTTGGGAAGTGTTCGACTTGTGATTTTGTGATATGAAATCCAGCATATCTATCTTGTTTGCTGTGTCATAATAAAATAATAATAATAATAATAATTATTATTATTATTATTATTATTATTATTTGTAGTCTGTCCTATCTCTTCAAGGGGACTCAGGGCAGATTCCAGCACACACAACACAAAGGCAAGCATTCAGTGCCTAGAAACAATGAAACACAGATAAAAATAAAGGTAAAATTTTGACAAATGATATATCAAAGTGATCAATATACAGTAATGCCAGCAATCGTTGTTATACGGGGACATTGTTAAAGTGTTAGTATAAATTAAGGTCACAGCATAAAATGCTAATAAAATATAAGTCCCACTTATAAGGGATTTTTCAAACCAGTCTCTTAGGTAAGAACAGTTGTAAAGTCCTAGCTCAAGACTATGGAATAATGGGAATTGTAGCTTGGGGAGACACCTGCTCTCTTTGGCAGGCGCATTAAGCCCTTGCAAACCTATAAATCTCAAGGTCCCATAGCCTTGAGCTAGGACAGTTAAAATGGTGCCAAAACTGCATTCATTCTGCAGTGTAAATGTACACCACTCATGCAGAAGGGGTTCCTCCTCTGGCGATAGAACAGGCATGGGCCAACCTTGGCTCCCTGCCCCCAGGCGCCCCGGACTCCAACTCTCACAACTCCCAACAGCCTACCGGCTGTGTATATCCTTGGAGTTGTACTCCAGTCAAAGCTCTGCCAAAAACAAGAACTCAGCACTAAGCTCTTCTTCTCCCACTTGCAGTAACTTCTGCATGCAATGGGCCCTTCGAATTTGCTAATTTTTGATTCCAGGATTTTCCATGGATACCTAAATTTCATTATATACAGTGGGGAAGTAAAATGATGCCCTTTATACAAGATGACAAAGTTATGGTTTGCTTTTTGGATTTTAAAAATATTTTCAATCCAAGGAAAGGCTCTATCTATGGACACAATCTATGGATATGGAAGGGTGACTGTACTTTACTCATAGCTACAAATGGCCACCAACACAGAGCAGAGGTCTAGTACCGTTTCAGGTGGTGGCAGCCATTCACCCAAGAGATAGACCTTTTTTTCTAGTTTTGTAGTAATTGTGTTAAGCTAATCATTATGAAAATCAGAAAATTCAGGTATCCACAGGAACTTCATCATTCGCTTTGGAAGTAGAATGTGTTCTGAGCTTCTTCAGTTCTTAGATTGGCAATTTCTCTTCTGCATGAGAGTACATTGTCTTCTCTTCCATCATGGTTTGTCTATTTTCCATGGGTCTGGCACATCATTAGGAAAAGTAAGGCAGCCACCTGAGATGACAGATGCTGGAATTGGATGACAAAATGTTAGAACTGTATGTGCAATATGCCCTGGCTTTCCTTCCAGCTCTCTCACAGCTAACGTAGTGGACAACACTTCTCATTCCCAGTGGTGAAATAAAATTCCGCTGCTAATATAGTCAGCTTTAGGTAAAGGTAAAGGTTTCCCCTGACGTTAAGTCCAGTCATGTCTGGGGGTTGGTGCTCATCTCCATTTCTAAGCCGAAGAGACGGCGTTGTCCGTAGACACCTCCAAGGTCATGTGGCTGGCATGACTGCATGGAGCGCTGTTACCTTCCCACCAGAGCGGTACCTATTGATTTACTCACATTTGCATGTTTTCGAACTGCTGGAGCTGGAGCTAACAGCGGGTGCTCAAGCAGCTCCCGGGATTTGAACCTGGGACCTTTTGGTCTGCACGTTCAGCAGCTCAGTGCTTTAACGCACTTCGCCACTGGGGCTCCTATATATATGGGCTGTGGTGATGCAGCAGGTTAAACTGCTAAGCTGCAGCACTTGCTGACTGAAAGGTCAGCAGTTCGAATCCGCGGGATGGTGTGAGTTCCCATTGTTAGCCCCAGCTTCTGCCAACCTAACGGTTCGAAAACATGCAAATGTGAGTAGATCAATGGGTACTGCTTCAGCGGGAAAGTAAGGGCACTCCATGCAGTCATGCTGGCCACATGACCTTGGAGGCATCTATGAACAACGCTGGTACTTCAGATTAGAAATGGAGATGAGCACCACCTCCCAGAGTTGGCCTCAACTAGACTTAATGTTGAGGAGAAACCTTTACTATAAATATATGAATAAATAAAAAATATCTATAGATTCACATTTCTGGTGTTCTTCATGCTCTTACCTTGAACAATGCCTTGTTTGTGTTGAATTTCTGACTCAGAGATTCTAGTAGTCCTGCCAAAATGAAAACTTGAGAGGGCTGCCATACTTTGGTACCTAATGGTTAGGTAGAAGATTGCTTCTTTCAGCAGGGGCTTCGTGTTACCTGGTTGAGATGCATCAACTGCTGAAGATTTCTCTCCTAAACAATCATTAAAGATATAATTTTTATTCTGGCAACCCCACCCTCTAGGCTTGTGCAGATTGTCATTGGCATCTTCTTCAACTTATGGACAGCCTGCTAATTGTAATGGCAGCCCTGCCCTTACTAGCATGCATGTAATATCTAGTACAGTGGTTCTCAACCTGTGGGTCCCCAGATGTTTTGGCCTTCGACTCCCAGAAATCCTAATAGCTGGTAAACTGGCTGGTATTTCTGGGAATTGTAAGACAAAACACCTGGGGACCCACAGGTTGAGAATCACTGGTCTAGTAGGTGTGGTAGAATACTTACATAGCAGTCTTACCCTGTCTGCACAGATTTCGGATGACACAGGTAATGATAGTGCCATCTACCCCCAAATGTCTAGGGTCTGCCAGGCATCTCTGAAATTTGAGGTAATGAAGTAGACAGGGTCTGCTATCACAATCAAAGTCCCCAACTGCTTCCTGCCCCTGTTCTTAGAGACATTATTGAATGGCTGCATGATGCTACTGAAAAATTGTATCCTTTGCATGCCTTCCATCGGGCCAAGAAGTCCTTCTGATCAGGACTTATTGACTCTGAAAAACTCACTTTTGTAACATTGTAGTGTATATTCTATGCTTTGGTGTACCCAAATGGCTCCCATCACTACTGGCCAGGCAGTTTGCATATGCTCTGTTGTATTACCCTACTTCATTCCTAAATCCCCCTCTTTGTGGTACAGTAGAGTCTCACTTATCCAAGACTTGCTTATCTAAGGTTCTGGATTATCCAAGGCATTTTTGTAGTCAATGTTTTTAATATATCATGATATTTTGGGTCTATATTCGTAAATACAGTAATTACAACATAACATTACTGCGTATTGAACTACTTTTTCGTTGTATAACATGATGTTTGGGTGCTTAATTTGTAAAATCATAACCTAATTTGATGTTTAATAGGCTTTTCCTTAATCCCTCCTTATTATCCAAGATGTTCGCTTATCCAAGGTTCTGCTGGCCCGTTTAGCTTGGATAAGTGAGACTCTACTGTACTTTTATTAAGATAGATCATTGGTACAGATTGGATATTCTAGATGTTGTTGGACTGCAGCTCCCCTCAATATCTACCAGCACAGCCAGATGTGAAAAAAACTTGCAATTGCACCTAGTAACATCAGGAGAGTCACCAGTTATAAATGATCAACTTCATAAATGCTTCATTTAAATCAGACCTTGGGGAGGCTATTATTTTGTGTTGGTATAATCATGACTAAAACAGCAAGCACTGAGCATGCTGCTGGGAAATGCTGGGAGGTTTACTAAATGGTATCATAGATCAACCGTCTCTAATTTACACACCCTCCAATATGTCACAGATAAAAAGCAGGATATGTGTGACCAAGCAACATCAGAGTGTGATTGAGATGACCAAATTATCAATGCGGAAGAACAGACAAGCTAGGAGAACCTGCAGTAGTATGATTTTGCCTGAGCCGATTGAGAAGGGGAAGATTCCATTCTCCTCCTATCCCTCTAGGGTTCATCTACACTGCCATATAATCCAGTTTCTGAATGTAGATTAACTGGATTATATGGCAGTGTGGACTCATATACATAATTAAATTCAAAGCAGTTATTTTGCATTCTGAAACTGGATTATATAGTTGTGTAGAGATGGCAATTTCAGCAGCACCCATCCGGGGAATGAGGACCTGTTGTCCCACACCCCGCACTGTCCCGGCTTTCCCTCATCACACAGGGGAAAGCCTCAGTAAGCCATCTCAACCCATTTTTCCTTATGGAAAGACATGAAGCTTCCCATGGTGCACCACCGGCAATTTTTCGACAGCGGTGGGTTTTTTGCACTTTCGCCATGGAACAGCTCTGTAAGGACTTTTACTGTGTGTGATGGGAGCCAGCGGGCTCCCTGGCAAAAGTGCAAAAATGCCGCTGAATTTCCGCCTGTGTGAAAAGGTCCTTAGTGTCTCAGATGAGGGGAGTCCTTGCTAACCCATTCAACTCTGGAGATCTTTTTAAATTACAGAATTGCACACAATACATCTGATTTGTGATTTACCTCAATCACAGCATGCTAAATATGCACACATGGATCTATCCATCTGAACTTATTCGTGCCATCTGTTGGGGTTGCTTTGAATGTGATTTTCCTGCTTCTTGGCAGGGGGTTGGAATGAATGGCCCATGAGGTCTTTTCCAACTCTATGATTCTGTGCTGCATATGAGCAATGTCTTACAAATCTGGTAAACCTGTTCAGTTTTTCAAATAAAAAAGATTAAAATGCTCCCAAATATTAAAAAACCTGAACTGCCATTAGAAACATGTTGCAGTTGATTCTTACATTCGAAAGAATGTTTCTCTTATTATTTGTTTATTTATTTAATATCCTGCTTTTTCCCATATGGAATCCACGGCACCTCGTCGTTTGAGTTAAAACAGGCTATAGTAACAACTGGTCATACAAAAACTTCAAGACAATCAATCAAACTTCTATCAAAATATTAATTTGAAACCATTTTTTAAAAACAAGCCATATATTATAATAATAATAATAATAATAATAATAATAATAATAATAATAATAATGGGGGTGGGACTGTGGATAATAGCAAACCCTTTTGAAATGAAGGGCTTACAGCTGTAGGAATTAAAGGGCCTCATCACACTTGAGCATAGATCCACTTTAAATCTGGTTTCTGCCTCCTGCAAAATTCTGGGGTTTTTAGGGTTTTTAGACCTATCTGTCTGAGCTGTTTAAAGGCCCCTTCCTAAAGTAGATTTAAACTGGATTTAAACTGGATCCAAACTGTAGTGTGATGAAGCCCAAAAAATGCCAAGAAAGGACAACGTTTGCTGAATATGGATAAATAGAGCCACGCATACCAGCCCTGCGGGAGTTATTCTGTAGTCAAAATATCAAACCAGTCTCTTATTGACCATACGCAAGATGGTGTCTCACTGAATATTATTTTAGAAAAACATATTTTTTCACCACTTAGTCACCACTTAGGTTTTCCGTGATTTCAAACAAAAGTTTGTGTTCACTACAAAACAAATGGCTTACAATGTCACATTTGGGTTTTCACATCATTTGCTTTTTGTATCTCATTGTCTAACTAGTGATATCTCCTCTCTCCTGATGACCATTCTTGGACATTCAAGTAAAATGTAGGTCTCAAAGTCTATAAATTTTAATGACATTTTATTATAAAGATTAAAAAGACATCATAAGGTGGTAGAGAAGTGATAATCCATATATAGCAGGCCTGAAATATTTTGCGACTGATAACAAAAAATATTTAACAAACAGGGGTACATGTGATTTCGCTGAAAAATTATTTAACAGTGTGCCTAGATCGTCATGTTACACACATGTTGGATGATAAGGAAGTATGACCCCCATATCTGTGGGACTCATATTCAGGATTTCATTTCTCCATGACTGACAAAATATGTGGGGAGAGAAGAAGAAAGCTACAGCTCTTTTCATTTATCCATGTCTGACAAATGTGCTTTCACAGAGGCTCAAGGTGAAATTTCAGATGGCCCCTGTTCTCCTAGCCAGTGGATAAGTGTCATAGAATAATAGAGTTGGAAGAGACCTCGTGGGCCATCCAGTCCAACCCCCTGCCAAGAAGCAGGAAAACCACATTCAAAGCACCCCTGACAGATGGCCATCCAGCCTCTGTTTAAAAGTCTCCAAAGAAGGAGCCTCCACCACACTCCGGAGCAGAGTTCCAGTGCCGAACAGCTCTCACAGTGAAGAAGTTCTTTCTAATGTTCAGGTGGAATTTTGTTTCCTGACATCTGAATCCTTCCATTTTGTCTTCCTAAAGTAAAATTTACTATGGTAACTTCATGATCATCAATTATTTTTATGGTATCAATGGTCATTGTAATTATGCACATGCTCACAATGTGATGAACAAAGAGGATGCCAATGTTGTTGCAAACACACATTCCCAATGCTGGCCCATAGCTCAAGTTCTGGACTAAATTGCACCCCAGAAGAGAAGCATTTTGGTACATCCCCTTCCATTCATTCAGCTTTTGAATACCTTATCTTTTATTACACTTGTAGCTCACTTCATAATGTTGATGCACCATCTTCATTTGTGCATAAAGTTTAAGATGAGAAATCTGCATGCATTGATCTTAGTGTAGTTATTCACAGGCCCACTGTTTGCCAAATGAATGCTGATGCCGAACATTTTCCCATCACTTAAAAACAAACAGTTTTGGCCATTTCCACTTTAGACCTATTTCTATTTTTTTTTAAAGCAACCCAAAACACCGGTGTCAACTTATATATGGATCAAGGCAAGAAGCTCTCACCCCATTATCCCTCCTTTGCCCAAACATTCCCTTCCTCCTCAACTTTCCATCCCACCTGAATAGCATTCAGTAGTAATGTGGGAGAGCCAGCAAAATGTAATGCACCAACCATTTTGCACACTTAAGGTGGGGCAGAATGGTTGTGGCTATTCTTAATAAAAGCCTCTCTTCCTTATTAAAAATGGCTACTACAATCTCTCTGGAGAGACATTTATGCAGTAAGCCCTTATTAAATATGGATGCTACCATCCCACTCCACCTCAATTGCACAAATGTTGGAGCCAAGCCAACAACAACAATAACAACAACAACAACGAATGGAATTAATTATATATACGTTTTTAAGGTTTTTATAATGTGATTTAACAATCTTATTAATGGATCTGTTTATATTGTTTTGTTTTTATGATTGCATTTTAGGCATTGAATTTTGCCAATTTTTGTAAGCCGCCCTGAGTCCCCTCGGGTGAGAAGAGCGGGATATAAATGTTGTAAATAAATAAATAAATAAACTTTATTTGTATTCTGCCCTAGCTCCCCGAGGGGACTCAAGGCAGATTCCAACATACAACTGCAAATATTAAAGGCCTCCATAAACTTATAATGGCAATAACTGAATTCTTGATATTGTTCCTGCTCCTCATTCAGTTGTACAACTAGCTGGAGAGTGTTAAAAGCTGTGCACAGTTGTGGGGAAAATAATATACCCTCCAACATTTCACAGGTGAAAACTAGAACAAGTACAGCCAAATATGGTCAAGGAGTCAAATGTTATTAATGAGAAAGGGCACATAAGCTAGGAGAGGCTGTAGTTGTTTGCTTTTGCCTGAACCTCCTGGGAGCCCCTACTACCAGTCCCTTCTTTCTTCTCCCCTTTGCTATTTCTGCACATTGAATTCGGTTCGTAGCAATTGAAGGAAGCTCAGGACAAAGGGAGAATGTGAGAAGAGAAACTGGGATATTTTAAAAACAGCTGAAAAAGCAGGATGGAGGAATATTAACGGATTACCTGAATTATAAACAGTTCGGGTCCATCTTATCTTTGTGATTGCATTTCCTACTACGAACCTGCTCGATTCTTGAGATTGGCCAGGGAGGCCCTCCTCTCGTTTCCGCCGCCATCCCAAAAAAGATTGGTGAGGACAAAGGAGAGGGCCTTCTCTGCAGTGGCCCCCCGGCCCCCCTTCCTGAGAGATATTAGATTAGCTCCTACCCTGGCCACATTCTGGAAAAATCTGAAAACACGGCTATGTCCAGACCCCTAGCCAGGATTTTAATTCGGGGGGGGGGGGGGGGGGGGGCTGAGTCTGAGTGAGAGAGGATCTACCCTAGCAAACCTTTTGTATCGTTATCCCAATACCCTCATGCAAATGGGATATATTGAGCATGGTGATCAGATCATGATATGAATAAACATAACAGTTTAAATAATAAATGTAAGGCCTTCTCGTGGACCATCCTGAGAATTTCGGGTGGGGGGGTTGAAGTCCCTCAACCCGCCCCCTCCCTCAGCTACATGCCTGGCTATGTCAATGTGCTTTTGACTAATTCGGTATAATCTGACGGTGTCTCTGCCTCCTCCTATACCCAGCAACTGCACTTTATTATGGTCCATCTCATCAGTATTCTGCCAGTTGTTACACATACGTAATTTTAACTGCCTGCCTCCAATTTCTGAATACGCTCACTGCGCCTTGTTGAGCTGTTTTAATTTGATTTTATTGGATATTTTGCTTTTACATGTTATAAGTTAAATGTACCTATGTTGATGTATTTTATTGTGTGTTATTGGGCTTGGTCCCCATGTGAGCCGCCCCGAGTCCCTTCAGGGAGACGGGGTGGGATACAGGAATAAAGTTGTTGTTGTTGTTGTTGTTGTTGTTATTGACACAACGACATAGTCTGACACAGCAAACAAGATAGATATGCTGGGTTTGTATCACAAAATCACAAGTCGAACACTTCCCAAGCGTTTAGGACTGTGTGATGTATTTTCGGATGATGCGCGCAGATCCCAGTAGAGTGACCTTTGGCAGTTGGCAGATCATAATTTTGTCAATATCTATTGTTTCCAATTGCCGGCTGAGATCTTTTGGCACGGCACCAAGTTCGATCTTGAAGTCCTGATAGTGGCTGAGTTTTTCCTGTTGTTTTTTGTCAATTCAACTGTCACCTGGTATGTCGACATCAATAATCCAAACCTTTTTCTTTTCCACAACCGTGATGTCTGGTGTGTTGTGTTCCAGAACTTTGTCAGTCTGGATTTGAAAGTCCCACAGTATCTTTGCATGTTCATTTTCCATTACCTTTGCAGGTTTGTGATCCCACCAGTTCTTTACAGCTGGGAGGTGGTACTTGAGGCATAAGTTCCAATGAATCATTTGGGCCACATAGTTGTGCCTCTGTTTGCAGTCAGTCTGTGCGATTTTCTTACAGCAGCTGAGGATATGATCAATGGTTTCGTCAGTTTCCTTGCACAGTCTGCATTTTGGGACATCAGCTGATTTTTCGATCTTGGCCTTAATTGCATTAGTTCTGATGGCTTGCTCCTGGGCTGCAAGGATCAGGCCTTCTGTCTCCTTCTTCAGGGTCCCATTCGTGAGCCAGAGCCAGGTCTTCTCCTTATCAGCTTTTCCTTCAATTTTTTCAAGGAACTTTCCATGCCGTGTTTTGTTGTGCCAGCTGTCAGCTCTAGTTTGTAGTGCGGTTTTCTTGTACTGATTCTTTGTCTGCTGTGTTTTGAGGAGTTTCTGATTTTTGACTTCAATCAAAGCAGGTTCTTCACTTTGCTTTACATATTCTGCCAGGGCCTGTTCTTCTTCTTTGACTGCTTGTTTTACTTGTAAGAGTCCTCTGCCACCTGATCTTCTAGGCAGATTATTATTATTATTATTATTATTATTATTATTATTATTATTATTATTATTATTTTAATAGGGACACTTTGCGAGCATGAAATGGTTTAAAACTGTTTGAACCTGGTGGCTAGGAATTGAAACCACATATAAAAACAGCATCTCGATAACTTCGCAAAAAGGTGTCAGTGCTCGGAAAAGTCTGATCATCTCTCCTTTGTTGGTTTAGGCATTAGCTGCAAATGTGGCAATCTGCAAACTGCTTTTGTGTTATGCTCAGCAAGTCCTAGCCCTTCCTCTCAAGGACACACAAAAAAAGAGAGGAAAAATAAATCAACAGAGGATCTGGAGAGCAAGCCTTGCCCCTTGTCTTCTTCCAGCTAACCTTCCAGTCCAGCATGTCACTGCCTTTGAAATATCCCAGCAGTGGGATAAATCCTTGTGAATCTGTGCAGTCACAGCCTCCATTTTTCTCCCAAGTTTGGTGAATTCCTCTTAGAGGGGACACAGCCTGTTTGGGTTGGCAGAACTCCCTGGCACCAGCTGAAGGTATGAAGCTGCCTCCTATCCAGAGAGAGAGAGGAAGGGCCCTAGGAATCCATATACACACACATTCTCTCTCTCTTTCGCAGCTACAGCAGTCTTGCCAAGCACCAAGAATGGATAGGAACATCATCGGCACACCTCTGAGATCCAACCCCCTGCACATGAAATGAAATTGGGCAGCTTGCAAAGCATACCGAGGCTGGTCCTGTAGATGCCCTGACTCTTAGTAGCAATACTGTTGACATGGGGACAGGGGTGAGGATGTGGCTAGAAGACAGCAATGCTTCTGGTTTATACATTCCTTTCTAGGTTTGGTGCCAGGGGATTTATGCTGACATTCCAGCCCTGATCTCTCCTTCTAGCTCTTCCTCTGACTCACTGCATGACCTCAAAAGTCTGTCCTTTCTCTGCCTCACACAATGCATTCATGTGTACTGTTTAACTAATCATATTAGATCCTACTACTATCAAGGTAACTACCGTACTGCTCTAACAGTGTAATCATTTTTATTTATTCCCTAACAAGCTATTCTTGTTAATGCAAAAAGGAATACACTAGAGTATTCATTATCCCAAATGCCAGGGGGCAGAAGTATGTGGGATTTCTGATTTTGAATACAGTAGAGTCTCACAATAGAGTTATCCAACATTCACTTATCCAATGTTCTGCTGGCCCGTTTATGTTGGATAAGTGAGACTCTATTGTACCTATATCTGCACATACATATATAATAGAGATGAGACCCGAGTCTAAATATGAAATTCATTTATATTTCATGTACCCCTTATGCACATAGCCTGAAGGTAATTTTATACATTACTTTAAATACTTTTGAACATGAAACAAAGTTTGTGTATGCTGAATCCTCGGATACCAAAGGTGTACCATCTTATGTACCTATGTGGACAATTTCAGGTTTTGGAGTATTTTGAATAAGGGATGCTCAACTTGTAAAATCCCAGAACTTCTTGATCTCTTTCTCCTTATCTCTCAAAGCTATAGTGGCATGCCCCTATCCCCTCCAACACATTTTCTATCTGTGTCATCTGGGAATACCTGGTGGATCACAGAAGCTCTCAGGAGGACCATATTTTAGACTATGACCATAGCTTGGAAAGGCTGTTTCTGGGACTCCAATTATTTAGACTCATAGAATCATAGAGTTGGAAGAGACCTCACGGGTCATCCAGTCCAACCCCCTGCTAAGAAGCAGGAAAGTCACATTCAAGGCATGCCTGACAGATGGCCATCCAGCCTCTGCTTAAAAGTCCCCAAAGAAGGAGCCTCCACCACACTCCGGGGCAGAGAGTTCCACTGCCGAACAGCTCTCACAATTAAGAAGTTCTTCCTAATGTTCAGGTGGAATCTCCTTTCCTGTAGTTTGAAGCCATTGTTCCGCGTCCTAGTCTGCAGGGCAGTAGAAAACAAGCTTGCTCCCTCCTCGACATGACTTCCTCTCACATATTTATACATGACCCTCATCATGTCTCCCCTCAGCCTTCTCTTCTGCAGGCTAAACATGCCCAGCTCTTTAAGCCGCTCCTCATAGGGCTTGTTCTCCAGACCCTTACTTAACTGGCGGATTCTGAGAGCTGTAATCCAAAAAGGCATGGACCATATTCCAACATACCTGGAATGTGGTCCAAGCCTGCTAGACATAAAGGCATCAACTTATCTTCATTGTACATCCATTTTTTAGATCATACAGATAGAAGTATTTCCCCACTCTCCACCAAAAACAATCAAGGGAGGGCAGCTGTTTTGATAACCTTATAGCCTAATGTCCTATGAACTGTCTATTTAAACTCCCACATTTGCTTTCCTTCCCACCCACTGAGGAAGCGGGACAAGTAATCCATAGTTGAAAGAACAGCTAGGAGAATGGTAAATAGAAAGTAGTATGAGGGGAGAAGATCAAGTAGCTTTTTGCTCCACCACAGTCCTATCTGCTAGTTGTTTACTTTTTTTTTATTTAAAACCCTTCTGGGAGTATATTCATGCTTCTCCCATAATGCAGGCTGGTAGTAATAAGCAAGCCATTGTTCACTGAATTTTGTCCATGACCAAGTTTCTCATCCATGTTCAGTTGAGCCAATTTGGAGGAGCCCCAGCTCCTGGAGGCTCCTTCGAACTTTACAAATTGCATTGAATCCAATGTGGTACCCTTGAGATTGCACACTCTGATGCAAGAAATTGTTTGGGTTGCTTGTGCAGTCAGGCAGAGGCTTGGGTGAGAATCGAGGAAACAGCAGATGGAAGAGAGGCTTAAGACTTTGATGCTAAAAATGCAGGTCCAGATCCTGACTTGGACATTACATTTGCTGGGTGCCTGTCGACTATCAATCTAAAGTTTCCTTGCTTAATTGCAAGCTTAAATGCATCAATAGTCACAAAGCTTATTGTATGAGCTGGAAGCAGCAGAATCAACCTTCTCCTAACAAGTAGTACAGCAATCTTCTCTTTTTGTTGTATCGCTCTAGTTATTATTCACACCTTTCTCCAAAAGCTGGGACTAGAACAATGCAGCTAAAACATACAAGAACTAAACACTAAAAGGGAATCGAGCAAATCACAGTATTAACATAGGTCAGAGCTACAATTAAAAAAAATTAAAAGCAACGGAGGAAATAAATAAAGCCATAGTGTTAAAAACAGTTGAGTTTAAAACAATACATAACCCTGTTCTTTGTAATAAACAACTTCTGAATTGCAGGGTTGTTGTATGTCTTTCGGGCTGTGTGGCCATGTTCCAGAAGTATTTTCTCCTGACGTTTCGCCCACATCTATGGCAGGCATCCTCAGAGGTTGTGAATTAAAAGCTTGTCAAAACAGAAAGGGTTTTGTTGGCCAAATTAGATAAAACAAGGAGGGGCAGTTGTCATCTCCCTGGGATGGCAGTTCCAAAGCCCAAGGACAGCCACCAAGAAGGCCCCCTCTTTTAATGTTCCCAACAGCCGTACTTGTGATGGCGATGATACAGAGAAAGGCCTCTCCTGAGGATTTCAGAGCCCGGGCAAGTCCATACGGGGAGATACAGTATACAGTATTCCAGATACAGTATAACCATGGTGCCATGCAAAAGGTCTGGAGACTATGTTTGATGAGGAGTGGCTTAAAGAAGTTAAAGATTTTTTTAAAAGATATTTTAAAGATGTTTTTAAATTGTTAGATTTTAGCCTTTCTTGTAAGCCGCCCCGAGCCCTAGGGGAGTGGCGGCATATAAGTTTAAATAATAAATAAATAAATAAATAAATAAATATGTTTAGCCTGCAGATGAGAAGATTGAGAGGAGACATGACGGCCATCTTTAAATATCTGAAAGGATGTGATAAGGAAGGGGGAGCAGGCTTGCTGCCTGCTGCCCTGGAGACTAGGACTCAGAGCAATGGATTCAAATGACAGGAAAGGGGATTCCACCTGAACATTAGGAAGAACTTTCTGACTATAAAAGCGGTTCAGCAGTGGAACTCACTGCCTTGGAATGTGGTGGATGCTCCTTCTTTGAAGACTTGTCAACAGAGGTTGGATGGCCATCTGTCAGGGGTACTTTGTGGTTTTCCTGCATGGCAGAATGGGGTTGGACTAAATGGCCCATGTGGTCTCTTCCAACTCAATTGACCTTATCACATGAGTCATCGGGATCACCACACATTGTGGAGAATTTAGTGTGGGGCATGGGGAACCCATTGTCCCACACCCTGCATCGTCCGGTTTCCCCCTTACTTGAACCCACGGGGGGAAGCATCTGCCACCCGGCTTCCCCCCGTTTATCCCTATACAATATGGGAAGCCTCCAGTGTTGCCGCAATGGCAGCATGCACTGGTGCTTCTCCATTTGTGTGACAGAGCCCTGCCAGTAGTAGCTCTACATTGTGGGAAGGGAGCCGGCAGGCTCCATGGTACAAATAGAGAGAAACTGGCATTTGTTGTTGTTTATTCATTCAGTCGCTTCTGACTCTTCATAACTTCATGGACCAGCCCATGCCAGAGCTCTCTGTTGGCCATCACCGACATATGCTGCTGAAATTACCCGGTATGATGAGGTCGTCAGATTCTATAGCAGTCTTAAATATGTAATCTAAAAAATTACCAGAACAACAGTGCTATCAGTTGTTTGAGCATTGGGATATGATTCTGGAGACAAGAGCTCAGCTACCTGCCCAGCCATGGAAACCACTGGCTGGCCTTGAGCAAGTCACACAGTATCCAAGGAAGGCAACGCCAGTACCTCCTGAACACGTCTTGCCAACAAAACCCAGTGACTAGTTCCTCTTATGGTCACAGATGTCAAAATGACTTGAAAGCACACAGCAAATGCATACTACATAAGAGCTGTGGTGCAGAGCCCTTTCGCAATAGCAAAGTAAAACAGCAATCTAACTGGAAAAGAGCAAAATTATTATTATCAGGAATAATTGGATAGGTAAGCAATATCAGAATGCCACACACAGAAGTGAGATAATAGCCAGTGACAATCAGCTGAGACAACTGCATGGATGAGAATTGGAATATTCTCTAGCTATATTGTGATAAGCAGGAGGTTTAGAGATATGAATCTTAGGCATATTTACATAGAGCTGTCAGCCAAGGTCTAGCTAATGCTGAAGCTAATGTCACCTTAACCCCTACCTCTGCTTATAGAGTGTGTTTGCTCAGCTTCCAATTTGACCTTACACAATGATTTTTCCTCTTCCTGGTACCATGTTATTGTAACATATGCATGTATACATATACATAGACACTGGAATAGTTCCCAAGCATTTCTCAGCCACCAGGGCCTTTAGAGTTACAATCCAAAAAACCACAACTTTTCTAAACTCTGCAAATATACATACAGAGAGCTATGTTATATCGTATGAAGGAAGTGTTTATCTATAAAACCTCAACTTGCTATCAATTAATTGACTTTAGTTGTTTCCATGTAACATGCAAGCTTGTTTTCTGCTGCCCTGGAGACTAGGATGTGAAACAAACTGCAGGAAAGGAGATTCCACCTGAACATTAGGAAGAACTTCCTCGCTGTGAGAGCGGTTCATCAGTGGAACTCTCTGCCCCGGAATGTGGTGGAGGCTCCTTCCTTGGAGGCTTTTAAACAGAGGCTAGATGGCCATCTGTCGGGGTGCTTTGAATGTGATTTTCCTGATTCTTGGCAGGAGGTTGGACTGGATAGCCCATGAGGTCTCTTCCAACTCTATGAATCTATGTCAGCTTCATGTAGTAAACTAGGGAGGAATCCTAAATATCTCTCTTACACACAGAAGAAAGCAAAATATTCTTTTAAAAAGAGGAGCCCAAAAAATCCCATGTGTATTTTTCTTGAATTACCACAGTGATCCTTATTGCAGGCTCTACCGCATTCTCCTCCTGGTACTAAAACACCTGATAGATCTTCCAGTTATAATCAAAAGGCATCACCACTGATTCTAACTTGGGCCCAAAGGGGGGCATTTGCATATTAAAGGCATACATCAATATGGCATAAAGGTAAAACTTACCATGACCACATTGTTGAATGTGCATAGACAACCTATTGATCCAGGAACAGGTAGTAAATTTACAAGCAAGGCCCTTTCCATTCAGCATAACGTCTTTTAAAATTATTGCTGTAGTATCTAGGCAAACTGCACAAATTGTGCCAGGAAAACTCTGTGGCAGATTTGCTTTAAGGTCTCCGTAAGTCAGCAACAACTTGAAGGCACACAGCAACAATCTTGGTTAATATCCCTTCTCCCTCTGTTGATTATTAGAAATAGAATCCCTTCCATCACACCCAGCAGGATGTATGTGTTATGGGAAGGTTACCTCTTGTGGTTCTGCTGCACTCCAGACCTCATTCCTGTTGGCGAAGCTTGGGCTGTCATAGTACTTGAGCTCAGAAGCATCCAAACTAATTTTCATTTGGAGATCCATATTACCACAAGCCTTTTATCACCACTCCAAGGTTAATGTAAATTAAATGGAATGTATTGATTACTTGCCATATGTGTTCCCGTGGTCTGGTATCCAGTAAAGATGGCTGCTGCCAAGTAAACACATCTGTTGTTTCCATGATAAGGCTTCAACAGAGGTCAAGCAAGGGAAGAGGAATGTTAGCTCTAAAAATGATGGTAATGTTTGACTAGTATAATATTGCTAAAGGAGATTAGCAGCGGAAATGGGGGGAAATCAGTTTCTGAAAGATTGCCCAAGACTGGATGTTGCATGCAGTAAGCAGGAGTTGGAAGGACACATGGGGAGAGGAAAGGAAATCTGGAATATTTCAAAGGAAGACTAATTGCGAGTCCGTGAATGTGCAGGTACTGTGTGTAGGTTTGTGCTTTCAAGTTACCTGTCAACCTACTCCATGCATTGCCCAAGGTTTTCATAGGTAAGGGATTCTCAGTAGTTCTGACAGATCCTTCTTCTAAAATAGAACCCATAGCACCTCTTCCTTGGTGGTTTTCCATACAAGTATTAGCAGGGCTGGCTGAGCTCAGTTTCCAACATCAGAGAAGGCAACATTTGGTGCCCCTTAGGACAGAGGTGTCAAACTTGTGACCCTCCAGATATTTGGGGCTATAGCTCCCAGAAGCCCTGGCCATTTATTTATTTATTTATTTGCAGCAGTTATATTCCGCCCTTCTCACCCTCGAAGGGCAGATCACATTACACATATAGGCAAACATTCAATGCCTTTTAACATAGAACAAAGACAAGACAAACATAGGCTCCGAGCGGGCCTCAAACTCATGATCTCCTGGTCAGAGTGATTCATTGCAGCTGGTTGCAGCCGGCTTGCTCTCCAGCCAGCGCCACAGCCCGGGAATTCTGGGAGCTAAAGTTCAAAACACTGGGAGAACCACAAGTTTCACCACTGTCTTAGGGTATTTAGGTCATCAAAAGAGCTCCTAATGCTCACCATCCATTGATGGAGGATCATGTCCACAGGCTGAACTCACAACTTTCAAAGTGAAACATAAACACTGCATAGTACATTTAGCAAACTGTCATAAAGCCCAATGGGAGCCCCACTGGCGCAGCGGGTTAAACTGCTGAGCTGTTGAACTTGCTGACCGAAAGGTTGGCAGTTCGAATCTGGGGAGCGGGGTGAGCACCTACTGTTAGCCCCAGCTTCTGCCAACCTAGCAGTTCGAAAACATTCAAATGTGAGTAGATCAATAGGTACTGCTCTGGCGGGAAGGTAACGGCGCTCCGTGCAGTCATGCCAGCCACATGACCTTGGAGGTGTCTATGGACAACCCCGGCTCTTCAGCTTAGAAATGGAGATGAGAACCAACCCCCAGAGTCGGACACAACTAGGCTTAACATCAGGGGAAACCTTTACCTTTACATAAAGCCCAGATCAATACTGGTGCTTTACTACCTACCGCCATGATGAGCCCACTCCCATATCACAAAATTAACCTAACAATTCAGCGGTCGACAAGGATTTCACAATTGGCTGCATTACAGATTGGGAATTTAGCATCTAACATAGCCTGAAAGCCCAATTGTTTATTAAAATCTTACCCCTCCCTTGTTGTATTGCTTCCTAGAGACAGCATTGCATGAGCCAGGAATTAAGCTCATCACAATCCTTGTTCCTGCTCTCCAAGTCAAAAATAAATTGTCCTAGCCATTTGCAACTGCTGGCCAAGCATGGGGCAATCAGAACATAATTTTGCTGGAAATCCAAAGTCCTCCCAACTCAACACAAAGTTTTAAAAAAACTGAATTAGATTTCCTTCATCTGGCTTGCTTTTGCCTACAATGAATTGCTTGTGATACACATTCATTGCTCAGGCATTCATTGACTTTAGAATCTATGGCCCAGGGCTCTGCTCAGGCTATATTGGATGGGAATATTTGCCCTGAGTGTGTGTTTTTTTTAAACCTACAGCAGCTGCAAAAAGCTGCAGTGTGGATCAGAATTTCACACCGAGAATACCCCGTCTTTGTGGACTGCTTCTTTCATCAAGTGAATTTAATCCAAATTTTTGTGCAAGGGAAAGAAAGGGAAGAGAAAGAAAGCTCTGTATCCCCTTCCTCCCACACTCCTGTCTAACAAGCAGCTGGAGAGGGCACTTGATAATAAAAATAGCCATTGGGCGTGGGGGGGGGGGGGGTGCTCTCTTCTTGTGACAATTGCTTTGCAATTAAAAAAGAGTGGAGGACCTGTTGAAAATATTCTCACAAGTGCCTGATGTTGCTCAACTTTTACAGGCTTTCTTTAGTAATTATCTTTCTATTTATTTACCATGTAAGAAGCAAGTTGAGAATACATCTATGATGTATTTTTAAAAACCACAAACAAAGTTAAAAACTTGGCATTATGCTAGACTTCCTTTGACGAGAAACTGGTCACTTGGAGTGCCTCTGGTGTCGCTGTAAGAAGATCCTCCATTGGGCATGTGGCAGGGCTCAGGCTGCATTGTTGTAAGCGTTCTGTGATTTGCTCTTCTCCACACTCGTATGTCATAGACTCCACTTTGTAGCCCCATTTCTTAAGGTTAGCTCTAAATCTCATGGTACCAGAGCGCAGTCTGTTCAGGACCTTCCAAGTCACCCAGTCTTCTGTATGCCCAGGAAGGAGTTTCTCATCCGATGTCAGTCACTGATTGAGGTTTCGGGTTTTAGCCTGCCACTCTTGGACTCTCGCTTGCCTAGATGTTCCTGTGAGTGATCTGTAGATCTTAGGAAGCTGTTTCTTGTTTTAAGTCGTTGTCATGCTGGCTCATATCCGAACAGAGGATGGGCTGGAGATGTTAATGCCTCAGTTCTTTCATTGCTGGATGCTACTTCCTGGCAGATGTCAGGTGGTGCAATACCAGCTAAACAGTATAATTTCTCCAGTGATGTAGGGCATAGTCATCCTGTGATAATGTGACATGTCTCATTCAGAGCCACATCTACTGTTTTAACGTGGTGAGATGTATTCCACACTGGACATGCATATTCAGCAGCAAAGTTGCAACATGCAAGGGCAGATGTCTTCACTGGTTGTGATCTTTCTAAGACATGGAGAATGAACTGTCATGACACTGATTCATGTATTGTAGCTGAAGAGCCGATAAGATTTAATGTAACCAATTTTGAAGTTGTAGATAGGGCATGTCTGCATGATACAGGGGCAGGATATAAATGTTTAAATTAATGAATGTTATCACAAGCAAATGCTGATCCCTCCCCTCTTTCATACCACTTTTACAAGTAAATATAAAAAGCATGACATTATGTTGGCAACATAATCAACCCAATCTGCCTTCAGTTGTGCTAAGATCACAAGGTGTTTGATGACACAATAACATTCCATATGAGATATGTGAAATGGTACAATTCTTCCTATTTTACCAAGAGCTGTACCATCTCGTATGCTGTAGATGCGCCTTTTGAGCAGAACCCACCTTGTGTAATAGTGTAGGTAAAGCCAAGGTGTTTTTTCATATTGTGTCAAAGGGCACTTCCACACAGCCTCCCAAAATAACCCCTAAAAATAAAGTTAAACTTATCTGGCCTCCATTATGTTCCTCCTCATGCAAGAAAATGACGTACCAGGAGATCTGGGGGGGGGGGGGGAGGAAAGAAACCCAGGACTATCCAGAAGTGAGTCCCCAAAGGTTCAATACCCAATTGGACATGGATTCTAATGGGGTATTTCATTAATTCGGAATAACTTAGGTCAGTGGTTCTCAACCTGGGGTCCCCAGATGTTTTTGGCCTACAACTCCCAGAAATACCAACCAGTTTACCACCTGTTAGGATTTCTGGGAGTTGAAAGCCAAAAACATCTGGGGACCCCATGCTGAAAGCCACTGACGTAGATTATTCTGAATTTATTTGTTTTTACCAAAGGCGTCATTTGGACATGCTGGTAAAAACCCAGACAGGTCCCACGTTTTGGGCCTGTCTAGATGGGCTCAAAGTGACAATGACATGAGTATAGGAGCATTCCACCAGCAAAAGAGAGAGAAAATGAAGAGAGGAAGGAAAAATAAACAATTCTGAGAAACCATGTGAAATGGTGAGACATTAAGTAAGGATAACAATTTGAGGAATTCTTTGCTATGATACTATATCAACTGTGACGCTCAAGATATTGTAATTCTAGTCAGCTCCAACCAGCAAAAGCCAATCATAAGGAATTAACATCTGCAGCAACATCTGGAAGGCCATAGTTTCCCCTTGTGGGAATTAACCTATGAAATGGTACTGCAGACGCCACATTTAGCAGCTGCCAAATCCCAGGATTCCATTACTGGGATTCACTAGCTGTAGTTTTAGAACAGTTTTTTTCTAACAATGGAAACACTTGCTGGAATTCAATTTCATGCTCCAGTTCGAGATAACTAGCCAAATTTGGTGATGTGCTTCTGTAGTGCTCAGAGCTAAGTTGCCAAATGTGATGCATTCCAGCTCCCTACAGCTAGAAGGATCCAGCCCTGCTACATCCATACATCACAGCCTACAGTTGTGTATTGCTGTGTAAATGTTGACAAAAGAAAATAACCAATGTTTTTTGCTTGTGGCAATAAAGCCCCTGTCATTGAGAGGGAGGAGTTGTAGAATAGGAAGTGATGAATTTGACTGCATTTGTGTTGTTGTTAGGGGATAAAAGCACTGTTAAACTTGGTTTTTAATATAGCAGGGGACAGAGTGAGAAACTCAAAAGCAGGGCAGTGGGGGCCAGACGCTTGGAGCTCATAGAAGGAGAGGAAATGTCACTAAAGGCTGTAATCCTAATCTGTCCTCACTCCTGGCTATACTGGCTCAATTTGATGGAAATTGTAGTTTAACAGCATCTAGACAGCCAGATAGCTCTGGCCACTAGCTCTGAGAGATCCTGAAATTTCTTATGGTTTCCTATAGGAATTCTGGAATATTTTTTTAGCACACATGTTATTATTTTAGATGTGCATGCATACCTGCTTCTTGCTGGGCCTAAATACCCTAAAGCAGTGGTACCAGCCAAGCACAGCTGACCTTCCTTAGATTCCAAAATCAGACAGAGATTGGTTCCTTTAGGGCAATGGTGCCCAACCTTTGGTCTTCCAGGTGTTTTAGACTTCAGCTCCCTGACAATTGTTTTAGATTTCAGCTCCCTGACAATTGGCCAAGCTAGCTTGAGGTTATGGGAGTTAAAATCCAAAACACCTGGAAAACCAAAGGTTGGGAACTACTGCCCTAAAGGAAACAATTCCTGTCTGATTTTGGAAGTTAAGGAAGGTCAGTATGGTTAGTACTTGGCTGGTAGATTTATGACAAGTATCAGGTGTTGTGATGGCATACCCGAGACTTTGGAAAACTATAGTGTTTGGCTTTACTCAGGGGTTATCTGACCCTTAATATACAGAGGCACTTTAGGCAAGATGCAAGTTAACCAAAACAAGTTTAATGAAAACAAGATGAATAAAGGGTTAACTCCACCCGGGGCTATTGAAAGATAGCTTAATACAATACATTACAAAAGGAGATTTTGCTGGTCACAGTCATCTCTCTGGAGTCTCTGAAAGTCTTTTGCCTCTGATGTAAAGCAATGGACTTGGTCTTCTATTTTGTGAAACTTGGGCTGACCACAAGCTTCTGTTGTCACTGGGACTGATGGTATATGAAGAGTTTAATGCTAACAATTCCTGTTTGGATTGCTGGGCCTAGGATTTCCAGACAATATCCAGGCCTCTAAATTTATTTATTATTTATTTACAGCATTTATATTCTGCCCTTCTCACCCCGAAGGGGACTCAGGGCGGATCACATTGCACACATAAAGGCAAACATTCAATGCCATAACATAGAACAGAGACAGAGACAAGATGCAGGCATAGGCTGGCCTCGAACTCATGACCTCTTGGTCAAAGTGATTTGTTGCAGCTGGCTTGCTTTCCAGCCTGCGCCACAGTCCGGCAACTCTGTAGCTCTATAGCAGAAAGGAAAGAAGACTTAGCAAGAAAGCTCTGTGCAGACAAATGGACTAAACCAACTAAGGCTGGCCTCTAGGGGTTTTTTTTAAAGCTCCATCCAAAAACTAATACAAATGGAGGCATCTACACTATTGGAGAACCTAAACAGAGGGAACTGAAGCAAAGGAGAGGAAAAGCAGAGCCAAGACTTCACTGGTGTTGTTGACTGTATTACTGAGGGAGGAACTGGCAAAGCCACCTCAGAGAACTACTTGCTTAAAAAACCAAATGAAAGTCATGGAGTCACCATAAATTGACAGGTGACTTGATGGTATGTGTGACCGTACGTACGTACGTATGTATGTACACACACACACAATAACCTACTTATATGATATTCTTCTCTGATAGTTGCCAGACTAAAGCTGATAGAGGCTTTGTGTTACCTCACTGCTATAAGATTAAATTAAAAAAAATAAACCAACAGAAGAGCACAGAAATATTGATATGTCTGTGCAGCAGACATATCGTAATGACTTTAGCATCTGGCCTTTTTGGCTGGAAGAGAGCATGGACCTTTTAAAAAAGACCACATGCTGTCATGGACTTCTTGCAAGATTATAAAGTCCTCATAGCCATCGCCTGTCACTCCTGCTGCCTGTTCCCCGGAGACCAGTGGAGACCAGGATCCGTGTGTCAGGGTGAAGGGGGGGGGGGCACAAAGCCCTTAGAAGGCCCTGGTTTGCAAGTATATTTCCAAATAAAGAGGCAAGCTCCAGCCAAGGTTGCTTTTCCCATAAAACCCGAATTCTAGTGATACGTCATCCTCTCTGATTAGTTTTAAGTTTCCATTGCACTTATATTTACTTAAATATTTTACAAATGAAATGCATGGGTTTATCATTTCTCTCCCATCAACAATCGCTGTTCAAGTATCATCCACCTATGCTCCTACTCAATAGCTCTAGGCTGTTCCCAGCTTGCTAATATTACATTCACTTGCCTTTTTTTCGCTTGATGAACCACAATATTATAGTCTATAAAAATGTGAATTGTCAAAAACTACAAATAGTTTACATAGAAATGCTTGCAAGACACAGGGATAGTTTGAGTCTAAGCTATAAGAAGGAAATAAGAGGCCTGCCTTGATACTCAGACTTTCTTTTGCTACTAGTTCTGATGTGTGGGTGTTATTGCCTGCACTGCTGACGTTCTTAAAAGATCCATTCAGTATGATCTCTATATCTGCAGGACTGATATGCACAGGTTCATATATACACAAAATGCAGCCTCTAGGCCAGCGTTTCTCAACCTGGGGTCAGGACCCCTGGGGAAGGGGTCGCGAGGGAGGTGGGGTTCAGAGGGGTCGCTAAAGACCAGTATTTTCTGTTGGTCATGAGGGTTCTGTGTGGGAAATTTGGCCCAATTCTATCATTGATAGGGTTCAAGGGGCTCTTTGACTGTAGATGAATCTCAGCAATTGCAACTCCTAAATGTCAAGATCTATTTTCCCCAAACTCCACCAGTGTTCAAATTTGGGCATATTGAGTAGGAGGGATTCGAAGCAGATATACACATATAAGGCAAACATTCAATGCCTTTTATACAGTGGAGAATGACATACAATACACAGACAATGGTAAGGCCTCTCCTTTCATCTCTGGCATCTGGAGCGATGCTCAACTCCAGCCATGGGGAGGAGCTCTTGTTCCATTTTTCCATGCCGAGGAGCCTGTTGTCTGTAGACATCTCTGATAGTACTGCTGGCATGTCTGCATGGGCCACCTTTTTACCTTTCCCTCCGAGGTGGTACCTATTGATCTACTCGCATTGCATGCTTTAGAACTGCTAGGTTGGCAGAAGCTAGGGCTGACAGCAGTAGCTCAACCCAACTTGCAACTTCGAACTGCCAACCTTCCGGTCAGCAGATTTCCTGCAGCTAGCAGTTTATTTACCTTATTTCTACCCTGTCTTTCTCTACCCTGAAGGGGACTCAAGGCAGCTTACATATGGCAACCATGCGATGCCTTAAAATACATACAGAGACTTAAACTCAATTACAGTAGAGTCTCACTTATCCAACATAAACGGGCCGGCAGAACATTGGATAAGCGAATATGTTGGATAATAAGGAGAGATTAAGGAGAAGCCTATTAAACATCAAATTAGGTTATGAGTTTACAAATTAAGCACCAAAACATCATGTTATACAACAAATTTGACAGAAAAGGTACTTCAATACATGGTAATGCTATGTAGTAATTACTGTATTTACGAATTTAGCACCAAAATATCACGATGTATTGAAAACATTGACTACAAAAATGCGTTGGATAATCCAGAATGTTGGATAAGCAAATGTTGGATAAGTGAGACTCTACTGTAAATTTAAAAGTAATACATATCAAACATTAAAAACATTTATTAACCCACTAAGCTACCATGGCCCCTATGCTTTGAAAAAAATATGAACGCAATCCTATGCACACTGCACATCTTATTTGTAGTAAAAAAAAATTGAAAGAACAATACATTATTTAGAACAAACAATTGTAACCAATATAAACTCACCAGTATTTCAGTGGGAAGTATGGGCCTGCATTTGATTGATGAGATAGTCAAGTTAATTATTTGACTATCAAGTTGTTGTCGTGTGTCTTCAAGTCGTTTCACCTAGGGCAACCCTTAGTCTAAACATAGTGTGCTGGACATAGTGTGTTCATTTTTTTAGTGGAAAATGATACATTATCTTTTGGGGATAGGTTGATTCTAGGTTCAAACTCAAATGGCAGTGCATCAAAAGGGCTGTGTCACATGCTACACTAGTGGCTGGATTCTTGTCGGCTTTTTGATGTAATTTTAAAATATTCTCTTCTTTTCTACAGCTAGCACAAAAATATGATCCCCAGAGGGAGCATGAACTGCGAATATGGATTGAGGAAGTGACTGGGAGGCGGATTGGAGAAAACTTCATGGAAAGTCTGAAAGATGGAATCATCCTATGCGAGTAAGAAGCCCCAGGGAAAGGTCTTTGTTGGAAGAGGGTGGGCAAAGGAAATCCAACAACAGCACTACAACCTTTTTTTTGTAAGCTGCAAAGGCTTCTTGAAAGATGGAGACTGCAGAATTAGTTAATGCGTTAGTGACTAGTCCCTACAACCAGCAACCATTCATACTCTGCCAACTACTAGAAAGGAACGCCCAAGGAACATGGCAGGAAGCAGGAGGATGTTTTACTTTACATGCACTGATATAGATCAAAAGTACAACTTTAATGAAATGCCTTGTACATGAGTGTCCCGAGAATGAGGTAGATTGAGAAACGCAGGCCGCCTGCCCTTGCCCAACTCCTGATTCCACCCAATGTGTCCACTTTCCCCCACTGAGAAGATACTGCTTCGCATAGGAAAAACATGAGGCATGACAGACTATTTGAGAAACATAAATACTGTATGTTAAATATGTGGAATGATATCATAGTAAATATAACATAGAACCAGCTTGTTTCTAATGCTACAGAGATTAGGAAATGGAGCAACTGATTCAAATTGCAGGAAAATATATTCCATCTAAACATGAGGAAGAACTTCCTGATGATCAGAGCTGTTTGACAATGGAATATGCTGCCTTGGAGTGTGGTGGAATCCTTTTTCCTTGAGGTTTTTAAACATGCTGGATGGCCATCTGTCAGGAGTGCTTTGCATGGCAGAATGGGTTGGACTGAATGGCCCTGGGTGTCTCTTCCAACTGTTCCAAAAAAGACATTGGAGATGAACTTCCTTCACCAATTTCTCTCTTTAAGGCTTATCAACAAACTCCAACCTGGATCTGTGAGGAAGGTGAATGAGTCCACACAGAACTGGCATCGGGTGAGTTCTCTCCACCCCACTCCACTTTTTCATTTTGCATTGTAAGCCTCAAAAAAAATTTTTTCAAGGCAAGGCATATTTCATCCCATGGTAAGTCCCTGGAGTTATTTCTATAGGGAAATAAAGAGCCAACACATTTATTTTCCTCTCTGAGCCCTAAACACATTTTGCCTTTTGGAAGCTATGATCCCATGTGGTAGAAGCTGTGCTGTTCAGTCCTTCCACCTTTAAGTTATGTCTGACTCTGGGGGTTGGTGCTCATCTCCATTTCTAAGCCTAAGAATCGGCGTTGTCCGTAGACACCTCCAAGGTCATGTGGCCGGCATGACTGCATGGAGCGCCATTACCTTCCCGCCTGAGCGGTACCTATTGATCTACCCACATTGGCATGTTTTCGAACTGCTAGGTTGGCAGAAGCTGGAGCTAACAGCGGCCGCTCCCGCCGCTCCCGGGGTTTGAACCTGGGACCTTTCGGTCTGCAAGTTCAGCAGCCCAGTGCTTTAACACACTTTGCCACCGGGGCTCCATATGTGTATAAAGTGTATATAAAATATAAATGAATGTCAAGTTTACACTTGAGTTCCATCTCTAAGATATGTCTCAAGCATAAGATATGGTTTCAAGCATTTTGAATACGACACACCCAGCCTGTATATCTGTCCTACACAACCACCTCAATAGCAATGAATACCCTGGGAGAAATTTAATTTTCTCCTCTATGCTGCTCCAAATGCCTGGGAAATGGGATATACTTGTGGCAGGACAGCAGCTTCAAAGGATAGCTGCATGGCCTGCATAGGAGAACAAGACTAAATTAATATTTTGGACACAACCGAGTCTAGAAAAACTTGCATTATCCTTAGACTAGTGACTGGTGAGAAATTATAGGAAGTCCAAACACACCCAAAAAGTCACATTTGCCTGCTCCTACTCTGTCATGAATAGCATTCTTATTTAACTGGAGAGCTGTAACATGAAGTTTTTACCTGGGTTACCTGAAAAAAGGAAAGTAAGAAAAGACTTCAAAAACAGTTCATTGGCTTCTCCTCTTTTGCAGCTGGAGAACATTGGCAACTTCATTAAGGCCATCACAAGATATGGAGTGAAGCCCCACGACATCTTCGAAGCCAATGACCTCTTTGAGAACACAAACCACACCCAGGTCCAGTCCACTCTCATCGCCCTGGCTAGCATGGTAAGCAGTTTGGGATCCCAAAGGCAGAGTATCCGAGTACTATTATTAATACTTAGAATGCACTAAGTATATTGAAACTGCTTCAGAAACATAACACTCACAATCTTTACAAGTAATGCTTTCAATTTTACCCTTACATTGCAAATGGTGCAGCTGTGAAAGGGTTTTACTAGGACTTCAGAGTTCCAGATTCAAGTTTCACTGAATTAATAGGGAGACCCATGGGCATTCTGATCTTGATTTCAATCTCTTTCGAGGCCAGACCTACTTCGCGGTCTTGTTTTAAAGATAACAGGAGAAGGAGGAACGCCAAGTAAGCTGGCCTGAAAGGTGGAATAGAAGTATCAACTAATAAATGTGGAATGAAATGGGGCTAAAGTCAGAGAATGATAGCTTTCTTGAAGTATTGTAGAGTGTTCAGGATTCAAGACAGAAAAGAAATTTAGCTCATATTTTTTATTGCTGCCACCTATTAGCGATAACTCAATAGGTGGTAGCATACCAATATCCTGAACATGTCAGTATTTTTCCACCTTATGTTTGAGGCAATGTAATTCTTTGAATTCCAATTTTGCTTGTTATATGCCTTAGCCAATGTTTCTATACCTTACAGCAGAGTTTCACAATCAAGCCTCTATGGGTTCTCTAGATCCATGGGTTCTGCCTAGTGGTGACTAGGAGATTCCACAAAAAATAGTAATTGGGGGGAAAACTTTAGCTGTATTGAAAAGTCAAGTTGCCTTTTAATGCACAAGATTCAGAGAGTAGGGAACTATTCTACATTCACACTTTGTTTCTTTCCCTGGGACAGGCCAAGACAAAAGGCAATAAGGTGAACATAGGAGTGAAATACGCTGAGAAACAGCAACGCAAGTTCCAACCAGAGAAGCTGAAAGAAGGCCGGAACATCATTGGGCTGCAGGTGTGTGGTTTTATCCCAGAATCCTTTATTATTATTATTATTATTATTATTATTATTATTATTATTATTATTATTATATTATATTTTATTATGACACAGCAAACAAGATAGATATGCTGGATTTCATATCACAAAATCACAAGTCGAACACTTCCCAAGTGTCTGGGACTGTGTGATGTATTTTCGGATGATGCATGCAGATCCCAGCAGGGTGGCCTTTTGCAGTTGTTGTTATTATTATTATTATTATTATTATTATTATTATTATTATTATTATTATTATCTTTATCCTACCTTTCTCCTCATGGGGACTCAAAATGGTTAACAATCCCACACTTAGTAAAGTTTAAAAAGCACAATACAAAAGTTGAAAAACTGTTTTTTCTACTGTATGGATATTGGGCTTTATACCACCATCTGGTGGCACTATATGACACTGCCCTTTCCTGGCCAAGAGCTCGAACACTGTTTCCATCCTAAATACCTTGGTGTCACCTTAGATCGAACACTAACATATAGGAAACACTGCATGAACACCAAGCACAAAGTAGCTGCACGCAACAACATCCTGCGGAAACTGACTGGCAGTGCATGGGGTGCAGACCCACAAGTAATAAGAACATCAGCCCTGGCCTTGTCTTTCTCAACTGCTGAGTACGCCTGTCCTGTCTGGCAAAAGTCTGCCCATGCGAAGCAGGTGGACATAGCACTAAACAAAACATGCAGAATAATCACAGGATGCCTTAAACCTACACCTGTTGATAAACTCTACAAGTTAGCTGGCATTGCCCCTCCTGACGTGCGACGGGAGGTTGCTGCTAACGGTGAGAGAAATAAGGTCGAACATTGTGAAAGCCACCCACTGCATGACTATCAGCCTCCTCCCAGTAGACTCAAATCAAGGAAGGGCTTCATGAGAACCACCACTCCTCTTGATGTTTCTCCAGCAGCAGCAAGAGTGTCCCTCTGGGCAGCCAAACCTGGCAATTCTAACTGGATGCCCCCCCCCCCCCCATGAGGGTCTTCCTCCAGGGGCAAACCAAGAATGGGCAACTTGGAAGTCCCTAAACAGACTGAGAAGCGGAGTGGGCAGATCAAAAGACAACTTGGCAAGGTGGCACTACCTGGAGGAATCCTCCACCTTGTGTGACTGTGGAGCTGAACAAACAACTCAGCATATGTATGCTTGCCCACAATGCCCTGCCTCATGTACGGAGGTGTTGTTGTTTAAAGCTACGGACAATGCGGTTGCTGTTGCCCGCTTTTGGTCCAAAACTATTTAGTTGCTTGTGATTTCCTTCCCCCCCCCCCCATCATTTTGAAATGTACAATGCTTTTGACACGAAATAAATAACTGCCCTTTCCCAAAGATAATGAAAGTGGAAGTTTAGAAAGCAGCAGGAAAGCCAAGTTAATCCAGAACAGCAACCTGCCTGCAGCATTGCAAAAGGGGGGTGAAACTGGGTAACATAAATGTAACATTTATAAATAAGGAACTTTCCAAGGGAGGTATTATATACCTCACAACCTCTGGGGATGCCTGCCATAGATGTGGGCAAAACGTCAGAAGAGAATACTTCTGGAACATAGCCACACAGCCTGAAAAATTCACAAAAACCCAATGATTCCAGCCATGAAAGCCTTCGACAACACACCTTTCCAAGTATTAGGGCAGGGGTCCTCAAACTTTTTAAGTGGAGGGCCGATTCATGGTCCCTCAGATTGTTGAGGGGCCGAATTATCATTTGAAAAAAAAAAAACAACAACGAACACATTCCTATGCTCACTGCACATGTCTTATTTGTAGTGCCAAAAAAACAACAACCCAGCAACATTTATTTATTTATTTGCTACATTTATACCCCACCATCTCTCAGCCCTAAGGGGACTCAGAGCGGCTTACAAGTTGTATGTACATACAATATATTATATTATTAGCATAGCACAATATTAGCATTATATATTACTATATTGTACTATACCATTATACCGTAAAATTATTAATAATATTACATTTAATATATAATATATAAATAATATTATTATATTATACAGTATTATTATATTGTATTATTATTATTAGCCACCCTGAGTCCCCTATTGGGTGAGAAGGGCGGGGTAGAAATACTGTTATAAATAAGTAAATATTATATTGTATTACATTATAATATTATTATCAATATTTTATGTATACACAATATATTATACTAGCTGTGCCCGGCCATGCATTGCTGTGGCAAAGTGGTGGTGGTATTGGTTAAAAATTGTTGTGTAATTTTTATTTGACGTTATTTGTATGTTTTTTATTAATTTTATTGTAAGTTATCTTTTTATTTATTATATTTTATTATTTTCTTGTATTATTTTTAGTTATTTTCTGTAATTATAGTATTTTATTGTATTAATTATTTAGTGTTTTTAATTATTTTTTAGTGTTTTTTATTATTTTTTATTGGGTTGCTAGGAGACCAAGTTGGAGGAGCTTAGCCTTCTAACTGGCAGCAATTGGATAAAAACAATTATTCCTCTCCCTCTAATTAGGACTTTATTTTTCTTTTCTTTTTGTTGTATCAACCTAGAGCCATGGATGATGGGTTGTGTTGTCAAATTTCAAGATTGGGGGCCTGTAGTTTTGTTGTTTTGTGGGTCGCCGTGATGCCATCACTCTTTTATATATATAGATTACAGTATTACCATATCATTCATTTACAATATTTCATTTACAATATTAGTAAATGAAAGAACAATACAATATTTAAAAATAAAAATAATTTTAACCAACTACTGTAAACTTATCAGGATTTCAGTGGGAAGTGTGGGCCTGCTTCTGGCCAATGAGATAATCAAGTAGGATTGTTGTTGTTGTTGTGCCTTCAAGTCATTTCAGACTTTGGCGAGCCTAAGTCTAAAACTGAGGACAGGGGCCAGGTAAATGACCTCGGAGGGCCTTAGTTTGGGGACCCTTGTATTAGGGTATGGTGGGATATTCCATCTGCAAGTATCAGAGGGAGACCTAACAGCCGAAAAGACACAGGATAAAGATGGAATGAACGTTCTCATTGTCAACACTGTATTATTTGCAGATGGGCACCAACAAGTTTGCCAGCCAACAGGGCATGACAGCATATGGCACACGTCGGCACCTCTATGATCCAAAACTGGGCACAGATCAGCCTCTAGATCAAGCCACAATCAGTCTACAGATGGGAACTAACAAAGGAGCCAGCCAGGTAAGAAAGAGGAATGGAGAAAATGTGCTATTATAGAACAGCACATTAGAGAGAGGGAAAAACATTTAATGCAAAAACTGTCATGTGAGGGAGCCAGCTCCATTATTAAATATTCTGAATGACTGAGTTTTCTTGTATTGACCAAAGCCTCCACTTATCATAATTTTTTTTTGGGGGGGGGCATATTTTACCATCGGTTTTCCTCCCAACTTTGTAAGGAGAATAAGAAAAATCCATCCATCAGCATAGCTTCACTTACCAAAGCAGATGTGCTGTTTCTGTCACAATTCCATTTCCATTGTAATGTTCCCATTGAGAGAGGAAAAGCAGATAGCTGTTCCCAAGAAATGTCAAAAATATAATCAAACACAGCAGTGGTGTTAACTACAAGTCAATTTCTGAAGGAAACAGCTGTGCGTGTGTTACTAACCCTTTATATCACATTCTTTGTCTACATTGTTTTTGTAAGCACATCTCTCTGTGGATCAGTCAGAGATGTTTAAGCATTTAGCACTTCGGTAACAGCTAGCTTTTAGGCATCATACCAAAATATTAGCATCTTGTCAAAAATAAAGCCCCTGCTGCTGTTTTGTGCCTTGTCATTTAAACCTGGCCATTTAAAAAGGAGCCTGTTATTCTTTCAAAGTCAATGGTCTTAATTTCTCCTCTAAAAAACATGTAAGTTTCAGACAACGCAGGAGCCATTATCTGAAGATAAGATTACCACTGAACACGTTCTAGTTTGTTCTTTCCTCCTAAAGGTGGTTCAGAAAGCTGGTATTTCTAATCTTCAAAAATATGTTATGTTTGGTATGTTAGTTCCCCTATGATCAAGAAGCAAAGTCAGGTGTGTAATTCTCAAAAGCACACAGGCCAGTCTTAGAAAGCAAAGGAAAAGAGATAATGTACCATCATAAAAACCAGACCAAGGTCTAAAACAGGGGTCCTCAAACTTTTAAAGCAGAGTCCCTCAGATTGTTGGGAGGGGAGAGGAGAAGGTGAAGACTCTAGTTTGAAAAAAACATGAACAGATTCCTATGCACACTGCATATATCTGCATATGAAAGAACAATACAATTTTAACCAACATAAACTTACCAATATTTCAATGGGAAGCGTGGGTCTGCTTTTGGCTGATGAGATAGTCAAGTTAATTAAAATTGTTGTTGCTGTGTGCCTTCAAGTCATTTCAGACTTAGGACAACCCTAAGTCTAAAGTTTAGGGCAGGAGCCGAGCAAATGACCTTGAAGGGCCGTATCCAGCCCACAGGCCTTAGTTTGAGGACCTCTGCTCTAAAATTTGAGGGAAATAAGGCTTTACCTCAAGCTCTGTGTCTTCCATCACATCATTTTTGCAAAATTCTTATGGTCTTAAGCTAACCACCTTCCTTGTCTGTTTCCCCTCCACCCACCTGCATCTCTCCTCACTCCCCAGGCGGGCATGACAGCTCCTGGAACCAAGCGCCAGATCTTTGAGCCTACCCTGGGCATGGAGCACTGTGACACCCAGAACATCTCCCTGCAGATGGGCAGCAACAAAGGGGCCTCACAGCAGGGCATGACTGTGTATGGGCTGCCACGGCAGGTCTATGACTCCAAGTATTGTCTCACACCCTCCTACCCCATCATTGGAGAAGACGAAGACCAATACAACCACAGCCATCACAACTTCTACAACTCAGAGTAAGCAGCAGAAATCATGGGACAGACGTGGAACAGAGACACCGGCACCACAAAGGCGTTTCCCCTAAGAAATCCATCTGGGAATATAAGGAGAGAAAGACCGTTCCCTAAACTGCTCATCAGCTCACTAGAGACTCTTTAAAGCCATGCCAAAGTCAACTTTCTCCTCCAAGCATCTACCACTGAGCCTTAAAGCTTCACCTTGATGCCTTCACGCTATATTTAACTTATCAAATATGGCCACAACTTTTAAGCATGAACAAATGTGGCAGAAAGTTTTCAGGATAGAATGTCACTGTAAAACAAACCAGTGCATAGGGAGAAGCAGAGAATAAATACTCTTCATTTCTCTCCTTTCTTTCCTTCCCGATTCCCTTTAGTGTCATTGCTTCTTTGTGGTTTGTGCCAACTGCTTCCTCCATAGTTACTGTTAGTGGTCAGTGCAGAAGTGGGCATGGGCAATGGAAGCAAAACTTCTGTTGGTGAATGTACTAGCTCCTGCACTCTACTCTGTAAACTCAATAACAGAAGCTGCTTCAGTACAAAACTAATCAACTGACTTCAACCAGTTTAGGAGTAAAAAGGGCAATTTTTCCATCTGCCTAAATTTCAAGGCTATGTACAAAGTGCCTGGAGAGATTGCAATGGTGACAGAAAGATCATTTGGAGAGAGGGTGATAGATAGAAGCAAAGGCATGCTATGGCTGTGTATCTATTTTCAGGCAGAATCTGTATGCCTGGAAAATAAGCTGCCATATTTTTAATGCAGTGTTTGCTTTTTGAACAAAGTATCCAGACCACGTATTTATCAATCTATCTCAACACAGAAGCAGTTTCAACAGAGAAGAGTAGTGCTTTGGATTAGCAACTATTTGGCGATGCATAACTACTGGGCCCTCCCCCTTGTGATTGCCTTTCAGTTGCCAACAATGTTCAGCCAGTAGGCCAGTTCTTTGCCAACAACCACATTTATACTTCTACTATCATCCATGCATTATCCCATAGTTTAAAATGGAATTATGAAGAAATTTTATGCAGATCTAGTCATTTACAAACAAGCTGAGAAAGCTTTTACAATTCCTAAGGTCTAAAAACCTGAGAACAACCCTAGATAAGACTAATTGCCATGGAATTGCCATGGTTGCCATGGAACTAATTCACATTTAAAACCAAAGCAGCTTCTCAACATTCATGTGCCTTGCGCGAAGATAGAAAATACCTGGTGGGCACCCAATGCTGTTCAATCCAAGGCTAGTATCATAATCCAGAGAACACATACAATGAAGTAAGTCCCACTGAAATCACTGGTTCCTACTGGCACATTTTAAGTTGGATTTAAGATAAGGCTATTGCTTGATTAAAGAAACATTAGTCAGCTAGTCATATGATTGATCAAATATGCATAGTTTTGCATACAGCATTACATTTGTTCTGAAAATGTTTACTCCTTTTTTTATAAGACACCTGAATGTGTCACACATGTATTGTCTCAGAAGAGGCCTTGCCTCCTGGGCAAGAGCAAATTTCTCTTATCTGAGGTATCTGCAATTCATTTATAATTACATCTGATACAGACATACATATGTGTTTTTACTGATAGAAGTATGTGATCAGTCAGGATTACAGCCCCAGTTAGGATCAATGTATTTGTCTACATACATATGTTGTCACCAGTGCATGAAGTCAGAACAGAAACAGCGAATATCTTTTTGTTATGTCTGTTAACAAATCTAGAGTTAGAAGAAAGCCATCTCCCCATGGGCTCTCACTTGGTATGTGGTGCCAGCGACTGGGAAAATGCTAAAACCTAGACTACTAAGAAGTAAACTGTTTTGCCAAAGAAAACAGCTGTCTTTAAATCCCTTCAAATTCCCCCTCCCTTCTCTCCCCAGTTAAAAGTATTTTGCATGCTGAACAGCTAAACATAGCATCCCCTTCAAAACCAAATTTATAAACAGATGTATTTGTTTGTAATCCTCTGCTAATGAATACTTAATTTCACTATGGCACAATAAAAAAGAAAATATATATTTTTAACATTATTGAAGAACTTCCTCAATGTTTGTTTCTGGCAAAGCAAAGAGATAGAAGATATCTTTATAAACCTTATACTGGTTCAGACCATTACTCCATTTAGCCCAACACCAATTCTCACCATTACTGCCAAGCAAAAAAATATTTCCTAGCCTTGTACCAAGATCTTTTACTAGGACCTTTCAGAAAAAAAATGTAAGGTAAGATCAACCATGTCAACTTTATTATTTAATTGCTTGTAGATCACAGGAAAGCTATGGATTTCAAGAAGGCATTGGAAAATATCTTGAAACAATGGTAAAATGTGAACCAGACAATCGTACAGCTGGGTGTGAATCTACAACTAGTTAAGCATCTCTATTCAGTGAGAAATAATTAAAGGCTCATCATCCTCTGCACACAGTTGGGCTCCAGCTTCCAGAAGTCCTGGCTAGTAAAGCAAACTATATTGGGATTTGCTGTTTAGCAATTTTATTGTTTATTTATTTCCAACATTTGTATCCCATTTATACCCCATTTAGCAACATCTGGAGGACCCTGTGGTTCTCACATCTCTGGCCAGAACTATATATCTACTCCATAAACATAGGGCTCTCCTATGCCCAATCCAATCTTCAGAGAAATAACTGATGAAGGTGCATACATGGGCTGATGATTGACTCTGCAGATGGCACAAAACTATGTAGGATTGCTAACACAATAGATCAGTGCCATATCCAATGGGAAAAGGAAAAGGGTATGTTCAGTCTGGAGACCTGAGAGTGGTGTTCAAGTACAGCCAAACTATTTTCACAAGCAAGGACTAGAACCAGTGGGTGAACACTTTAGGAAAGCAGATTTTGGCTAAATATTTGCTAATAGTGAGAGTGAGCCTGATGTGACCATTTTTCATTTGGCTGTATTTAAACAGAGACTGGATGGTCCTGCCAAGTATAGTGTAGCTGCGTCAGGTATTAGAAAGGTTGTGGTAAGCTATGGCAAAGAAGTCACCTTTTGACAAGTGCAAAGCAATTAACTATGTGGCTGTATTAAAAGCAACAATAAGATAATTAGGTTATTATCTGTATAATAAGAAATCAGAAGCCATGTAATCATATTCTTCCTTGCCTTTTTTGGGGGCAGAGATAATACAAGAGTTGAATGAAAAGTAATGCCTCCACCTTCGTAACTCAACAGATGGCAGTACTGGTATGCGGCAGGTAGTGGCTTGTTCAGTAGACTCTCCTCTACAGTTCCATTTGACGGGAGTCATCAGAGAATGCAAGCTGTTTATGGTGATTGTGTTGATGTGAGTACTGTGTGTCGTTGGGTAAGTTTAAAGATGTTGAGGTGGGAACATCTGACTTACATGACAAAGAATTGGACATCCTGTGACAGCAACCACCAAGTTTCATAAGCAAAGGGTTGACAGATTGATTCAGGACTATTGTCGTATCACTCAGAAATTTCAAGCATAATCGGCATTTCACAAAAACGTGTGGGTCACATTGTGTCAACTTCTTCCGTGACGGCTTCAGAAAACTTATCATTGGCAGAAATGTATCCAATTGTCTGGTGATTATGTGGAAAAGTGAATAGTGGTAGTTAAAGAGCACATTCTAAGGATTATTTCTGCGTTTGATTTATTAAAATATTCCCATCCAAACCCAAGTAATGAAGGTGGAGGCATTACTTTTCATTCAACCCTCGTAATAATCCACTATCTATGGATTCTTCCACTGCACCAACGAAAGATTTGGCCTACTGAATACTCAGAATTTAAAAACAGCAGGTGACCTACTGTTTTAAAATGAGCAAATGTGCAGTCCTTGTATCTGTAGTTAAAACATTAAAAACTACAAGAAGTTTCTGTTCAATTAAGACTCTAGAAGGGCAATAGTGGTGTATGAGTAGATTTGATATACTTTATGATTTTTTTTCTGGAGGCCAAACAGATTTAAAACAATCTGTTCCTGAGCAGTTTTCAGAAAATAAGCACAAAATAAGTCAAGCCATATTTAATTTGACAACCACCTGTTGGGATAAAGCTGTTGTGTCAGCTTAAAAGCTACACAGAACTTCATGGGCCAATTATGAGTCAAAATGCAGTGTGTTTTTTCTTACGCCTAATAACCATGTACAGGATTGTGTGTAAAAGCCTTTTTTTTTTTAGCGCAGGCACTGAACACACTCAGTTTATAGTAGATTTCAAAAATGTTGCTGCTAAAGCAGGTTGAGCCCATCTTACTACATATATAAGCTCCATTCTTTTGGTTGAATAATACATTAAGGAACACTACAAAACGGCAAACCTTTCACATAAGGAGGATGTCAGATACTCCGCAAGTTTGGGATCAGCAATTGTATCTGATTGAAAAAAAGCCATATTGCTATTAATAAGGAAACCAGTGCCACCAAAGAACAAATTCTTCTCCTCTGTTTTGCCAACACAGCCTATGAACTCGTAGCAGAGGAGGCATTATCCTTCCATTGGTGAACAAAAGAAAAGAGCGCTTTGTTCTCTAGCTTTGGTTTTAGTTTTTGGCAGCTTCACTTATAACAGCCGTGATGCTGGTGGAACTATATAATTCTGTACAGATCAATAAGTAGTCATTGGTTACCAAATGCCTTGGATACTTGGCCAAGACCTCTGCAGAAGAGGGGACGCAAAATGTTAAAAACTGTTAGCATAATGTGGATGACACTTCTGGCCATGCTACTTATCCTGCAGCTTCCATTCGAGGAACAAGAGTCCGAAAGGACAAAGGCTGCACAGCAAATGGTGTTGGCTACTCAGGACCCACATAGTTGTCCTAAAATGCTCTGCCCAAATTGCCAATAAATCACCTTGGTGATGAGGCAACTGTAGCTTCTCATTCCATTTACTCAGTCTAATCACTCAGCAAACAAGCGCCACTGACTGGCACTGCTGTTCTGTAATCCTGGGTTCTTAACCAGCTTGGTATTTGCTGAGGTTAACAGAAAAGTAATGCAGATGACTTGAAGAAGCAACTATTGCTTTACAAAGAAGGGCAAAAGAGTAGTATTAGTACCAACTACAGAACAGACAGGTAGACAGGAGTATCCAGTCTGGTCGGTGAGTAAGGTTCTATTGTCCCAAACCTAATCTGATTTGTTGAAAACATTTTGGCACAGACCTCCCACATCAAGAGAGCTGCCTTGTGTACAATGGTAACAGAATGGCAGAATATAAAAACAATTCATGCATAAAAGAATTAAAGAGGCAACAGAAATAATGTTCTCTGATGAGACTGGGCTGTGTGGATGAAGACAAAGCTTGTTTCTCAACAAGAGAGCCTGTAACCCAATGTAGTATTTAGCTCCTTGATGCAATTTACAAGGTCCATTTAATAATATAAGGATATCTGTGGGGAACAGAACCTCAGCACCCTGTTGACTAATTGACCCTTCAGGTTAACACTTTGGCTGACAAGATGGCATTGAGTAGTTGATTTTCTCCAGAAAGGTGAGGTGGGAATCCCACTAGACAAGCACCTGTAGACCACAACAACATACAATCTAACTGGTCTTCCTTTCCTGTTCCCCAACCAGCATTAGAGGGCTGTCTCTTGAACTTGGCCCTTTTGATGTGGTTTGGAAAGGAAAAGAGAAATGTCCCTATGGCAAGTTCCCCATACTGCACCTACTCTGTAATCTTTTGTGCTGCCTGTGGATTCTTGGGAGTTTTTCTCCAAACCACTACCTTTAGTAGCAGCCTTCCAAACCAAGACAGGAACACAATTGAGGTTTGAGAAAGGAAGCCTCTCTCCATGAGACTGACTTAGCCCTGTCTTTTAGTCTCCCAAAACTGAATGAAAGTTCATCTACAAAGGTACATTTAACAATGCATCACCAACAACAGAGTAGGAAACACAGCCCTCTGATTGTTTTTGAACTGTAATTCCCATCAGTTTTGGTTCCTGTTGCTGGGAACTGCATCCCAAACATCTTGATGGTTGGATGATACACATCCCTAATTTAGGCCACACAAGAACAACACAAATCTAAGTACCTTATCACAGTTTTCCATTGAAACAAATACCCTAATAATCCTATTGCAAGTGTAGACCAGCAAGTTATATCTGGAATGACCACCTGAACAAGCTTGTACTACAGATATAATTCTGTATGATTATAATTCTAAAGTATAATTTGAACGCAGAATGTTCTTCTTCCAAGCATCCTAGCACACCATGTGTACTCATGACACAGGGTAACTTACCCAGGGTTTCCTTGAAGCAGCCACAAAAATTGCTATTGCTTGGGCAACAGGAGCATACGGGCACAACCATTCACACAAGCAGGGTAATCAGGAATTATTGGACTGAAATGACTGGATTTTAGTTAGCTAATGTTTATCTTCTGGAAAAGAACCATCCCAGTCATCATAAGAGGCTTTCAGCTCTCCATAGCAGTTGAGACATCATGGGCAATAATCTCTACTAACTTGTCAGCATGCAAGCTGTTCTCTGCTTCTGTACACTGATATCTCAAACAGATTATGAACAAATGATCAGACAGATGTGGGAGAATAGGAAAATGGTAGCAATCCCACAATCCAGTTTGGTTAGACCAGAGCTTCTTAAACTTTTTCAACTTGAAACCCCTTTTTGTCCAAGACATTTTTAAGTGTCTTAAGGTATATAGGTATATAAAATAGGTATACAAATTGAACTTCTTAAAAAAAATCAGATGGTTAAATCCGTGGATATGGAGGACTAATAATACTACACAGTAACAAATTAGGGCATGCCTAACTTCCAAGTACATAACAATCAAATCCCTTAAGTAAAATACAATAGGTCTCAGTATTTGCTATGGTTTGATTTCAGATACCAAAACCAATGGATGCTCAAATCCCATGATATACAAGAGTGTAATAAAATGATGTCCCTTAAATAAAATGGCAAAGTCAAGGTGAGATCGATATATTTAAGCTGTGGGTGATTGAATTCATGGATACAGCGGGTCCATCCTATTACAAGCCAAACTCTGCAGGAAGCTTGGTTTCCTGTAGTTTGTTGTTAAAATAACAAAAAGTTGGAGGACAGTAAATGCCTGGAGGAACTGGCAAAGTTCCTTCTCCACTTCCTTCTTTGCCCTTATATACGATACCTCCTTTGACTTTTCCCATCCCTTCTCTTCTCCTCCTCTTTTTTCATTGTCAGTTCTCTTTCATCCATCCATGTGGCTAACCAGCTGCCTTAGCTGAGCTAGTTTCCCTTCTCTTAGTAGCTTGACGTGGGCATTGCTTTTCCTGTTTTGATAACAGCAGCAGCCCTTGCTCCTAGTTGGGGGGCTGGGGGAGCTGGGAGGAAGCCTTTCATGCCCCCAACATTAAGCTAAAGGGACCCCATTGGGGTCGGGACCCACAGTTTAAGAAGCTCTGAGTTATTTGACATCTCAAATAACTAGATTACAACACCCCCATGAAGTGGAATAGTGGGAATCAGCAAATCAGCAGAATCCAAAATGTTTCAGAATTTAAAGAACCCAAAAAGAGCAGCAAGAGACACAACATAGCACCAACAGTAAGGGCCACTTTTCCAGTATAGCATTTATTTATAAGGAGTATCTATTGCAGAAGCTCCTTAAATACACTGTAAACAAGATATGAGTTCCGATTCCTTGGACATTATCTACATACAAGCATATGGGGATCTGTTGTCGAATGCTTTCATGGCCGGAATCACAGGGTTGTTGTATGTTTTCTGGGCTGTATGGCCATGTTCCAGAAACATTATTTCCTGACGTTTCGCCCACATCTATGGCAGGCATCTTCAGATACCTCGCAACCTCTGATGCCTGCCACAGATGTGGGCAAAACGTCAGGAGGAAATGCTTCTGGAACATGGCCATACAGCCCAGAAAACATACAACAACCCAGTGATTCCGGCCATGAAAGCCTTCGACAACAGATCCCCGTGCAACAACCATATGGGGATCTGTTTACCAAGGGAGCACAGAATTCATCCTGCCTTGGATTTTAAAGATGAGAGTTAACAGCGCAGCAGCTGAGATCTTAGAATAACCATCAGGAAGCAGATGAAGGCTCTCCTCATAGCACCGAGGAAAGCTGAGAATGGATTTCCAAATTCAGAATAATACATTCATTCCCACCCAACCCCATGTTGAGATCTTCAGAGCTTGCCATTCATATGTATTGAAGATGCTGGGATTTGTGGGTACTCTGATCTTAGGAAACAAGCCTGGTAAAAACAGCTAAGCAAAACTGGCAGGGTATATGATCACTGAGCAAGTGGTAGTGCATTGTAAAGGATGTTAAAAACACACATATACAAGATGAAGGATTTTTTATAATAGACTATTCAACTTCACTTATGTACATAATACAAGCACCTATTTGTCAAAAGATGGCACAATTTTTTCCAAAATGCAGACTGACTTGTTCCTCTGAGCATTTATTATGCCATGATAGAATTCTCAATATCCCATATCCAGCGACACAGATGACCTAGTCACAGAAACAATTAGCTTCTGAATAAGTAATACCAAATAAAAGAACATTCTCTTCATTTGATATAGTCCCGTCTGGAAGAGTAAAATCAAAGAGGAACTGCAGGCATTTTCACTGCACCATGCAGAGACCAAAGACAGTCTGGGAAATTCTACTTGCCCTGTTGCATAGTACGAAATAAGAGAGAAACTTCCTGCACATAAATGTGCACAGAAAAAGACATCTTGATAGGGAAAAGATTGTATAATATTCTTCTGGCACTGTCAGGAGTAGCACAACACACTGTCATCCTTACTAAATGGAGAAAACCGATCAAGAGGTAAGTTGCCCCAATGAAGTTCAAAGAATTATGGGATCAGGAGGGGATTTCCTCTTATATTCTGTGTATTCTTTCTTCCCAAACACAGCACTTCAATCATAGCCACAAAGAAGCACAACATTCCAAGGAATATCACTGAGAACCAAGCTATCATGACATCTCTTCTATAAATTGAGCAGCAACATGTGATGGACTATAGCCAATGCAGTCTGGTAGAGCAAGATCTCCAATGGCTAGGCAGCAGCTCACAGATCATACTAGCCTTTCCCACTCTTTTAGGTCCGACTGACAGTCTTTAGTCCCTTAATTCCAGAGGCAAAGTCTCTCAAAAGACATGTAATAGAACAAGATTACTGGATAGAAACAAACAGCACAAAAGCCATCATTTCCCAACTACTCCAGTTGTATCGTCTATGCACTGTGTAACAATGCATTATATAACACACCCCCTCCCACCCACCCACCCAAATTTAGAAGGTTTGTCAATGCCGGGCAGATTCTTCTCCAGTTGTTGCTACTGATTGGCTGCCTCACAAGCGTCTATCCAATCACTGTAAACGTCCACTGGTTCCGAAAGATCTTTAAGGTCATGTCAAGAAAAATGCATCCTACTTAAAAATTCCTTACTAGGCTGAAGCTAGGGTGCCAATACTTTTCCCATTGCTATCTCTCTAAAGTGGAATGTTTGCCAGTTTTATGTTTGGAAGCCGCCCTGAGTCTCCTCAGGGAGAGAGGGCAGGTTAAAAATAAACTTTCATTATTAGTAGTATTATTGAAATCTCCACAATCCACCTGTGGTTTCCATAAAATAAGAACTTAAATCCTACTGGTTATTGTGTTTGAAAGAGATGAAACTGACATGTTAACCCAAATGTTCCAATTCCATTTCCATTTTCTACTCCCCACACTGATACTGGAGTGGGACTTTTGATTCATTCCTATTGTACAGGTGACGGTGATGGAAGATGTGTTCTAAAAGATTAGTGGAATGGGAAATAATAATAATAATAATAATAATAATAATAATAATAATAATAATAACAACAACAACAACCACTTTATTCTTATAACTGGCCACCATCTCCTGGAAGGGACTCGGGGCAGCTTACATGAGGACCAAGCTCAGAATAAACAAGGAATTCAAAGTTACACATTTAAAACATATAACAAATAACAAAATAATAAAACAATTAAAAACCGGAAAGTAATAATATCATAAAAATACATCAATCAACATCACAGCCAGTGCTGGAAAAAGTGGGCATGTTCAGATATGAGAAGGAAGGACAAGGCTTGTGCAAAGTGCAGATGAATAGGGCTGGGGATGGAAATAAGGTGATGGAAATAAACATTAAAGTAGGGCTAGGCAGCCGTAATTACGAGCTAAACTATTATTCAAAGGCACATTGGAACACCCAAGTTATCAAGTCTTTACAGAAAGTGGACAAGGTGGAGGCTAAACCGTTTAGGGCTTTATAGGTAGGAAAGACTATGTGAAGAATACATAACTGTTTCATCAATTCTAATCTTAATTTCTTTTGTATATTCTTACCATAGGACAGGGTTCATCAAACCTCAGTCTGCAAAAAGGATCAAATCCTACGTTTTATTCAGGGAATCAATTATTGTGGACATAGGTCAAAGGATACAGGTTATAGGGGTTTGAAATTCTTCCAGGCACACAGTACAGGATATGACACCAGTATTCCGAGCTCTGTCCCTGGAACACAGAAAGCATATTATGAATCCAAAAACATTCACTGAAACTACAGAAAGTGAAACAGTGGATAGGATAGGGGCACCTAATGCATAATTTCTGTTTGTGGAACTGTGTTGAGTGCCGTGAATACAAGCAACCAATTTGAGGGATAGGTTAAACTACTATTTTTTTCCAGTCATTATTTCTACTGTAATATCATACCAGTTAGAAGGAAAGCATCTTGCATTCATGATTAAATGAATCCTCCCTTTTGAGGGCCTGGGATGCCAATGGCTGCAGCGTATCAAGCAGATTGTCATAAAACAAATGATTTCTGATCTCCTTTTTCAGATGCATGAAGAACTTACATTTTAACATCACAGGATTTCTCATGGTTACAGAATGGGCAAGTAAATTGGGTCTCCAGTGTCCCAGTCATCTTCTTCTTGGGTGGAGGCTTCCGCTTTGATTTCCTACGACCCATCCTTTCCTTTAGCATGTGAAAGAGCATGAAGAGACAAATTATAAGTACAAGGATCTTTTTAGAGCATCATAGGAAGTTTTCTTTCCATTCCAAATGACTGTTACATATTAATAAGAAATGCAACTTTTGCGGAAATCTTTTAGAGGGGAGCATTTCTAAAACCTAGAGTTGGCAGGAATAGAACTGAGGGAGTAGAACCTAGAAGTTAGTGGCCTCATTAATCAGAAGAACAGTAGCTGATGTACAAACCTAGAAGGAGCTTAACTACTTTGTGGATCTAATCTTGCACAAACATCTATATACATAGCCTTACAAACTTGACTTTTTAAAGGATGTAGTAGTATTATTTTAGAAAATGTATTTTTAATTATTTGTTGTTGATAATGTTGTTTTGTTTTTGTATGTATGCTTTCTTTTCATCTGTCTTAGTAAAAAAAATTATCATAACCCCCACCCAAAAAACAACAAAAAAAACCTTGACATCTTAGTCTTTCCTTCAGTCGGCACAACTAAGTGATAATGGGAAAAACACATAAACACATCCAATCAAATTATCTTATATATATTTCACTAACCAAAACAAATCCCTAAGTTTGCTAATTAAAGATTGTCATGTTATTCTTTACTTCTGCCATCTGTCAAAAACACTTTTTTTCTTGTTCAGAAAGAGACATGTGAATAAGGCTGGATCTATATTGTCAAATAATGGTATTTGAATGACACTGAAGTGCCGTATCCAGACTTACACGGACCCTACCATGACGTTCAAACCATGTTATTTGTCAGTGCAGATCCAGCTAGACTTTTTGTCTACAAACACAGGGATCAGCCATTGCTTCTTTACCAAATGAATTCAAAATGAAAGCCTGTACAGCACCGACTTAAATCTTCATTTTGAAAATCTACATGCAGACCTCATGGCTACAACATCCAGCCTAATCCTTGAATTATGTACATATTTTGCCTCTGAACTCCATCCCCTTTTTCAAAATATTCAATTTGATGATGAATTCTGAAAAACTCAAAACTATGGATATAGTTTTGGTTGGTTCTAATTGAGATACTGACCACCACAGGTCTACTGTCATCTTTTATGCACCTAATGGGTATATTCTCTCCTGCATTGTTGTTGTTGTTACACAGCTGAATAAAATCCCATATTTTCTGCCTTGATATTCTGAGTTAGTGTTCCCTCACTACTTCACGGTTTGCTTTTTTGCGCCCTCGCTGTTTCACAGTTTTTTAATACACTAAAAATATATATTATTTATAAAATAATATTATAAATCCCTCTTTCTACTTCCTTCCTAAGGAGAAGCCTAAGGAAGGAAAGAAGAAGACAAACGGAGAGAAAAGGAGGCTGAAGCAGCTTTGTTTTCGGCTCACAAGGCATGCTTGAGAGGCGAGGAGGGGACAGAGATGCTTCTTGCCAGTGAAATTGTAAACAACACAAATATAGCGTCCCTACTTTGCGGATTTTCACTTTTTGGAGGTGGGCCTGGAATGTAACCCCCGGGATAAGTGAGGGAGGGAACACTGTATATGGCTGTGTGGAAGGGCCCTCAGATTGAGTTTCCCTTATCTGAAATACTATCAAAAGTGTTTTGGACGATTTTTTTCAGATTCCAAAATACCTGTATCTGCATATACATAAATAGTGAGAAATCTTGGAAATGGAACCCAATGTTAAAAACAAAATTTGATTGGTTCATATACACTTTATACATATTGCCTGAAAATCATTTTATCTAATATTTTTTAAACGCTGTGCATGAAACAAAGTCTGTGTACATTCAACCACCAGAGAGCAATTATGTCACTCTCTCTACAAAACATATGGATTATTTTAGATTTCAGAGAAGGAATGTATTACACTATCTAACAAAATTTGAAAAAAAAAAATTATGGTCCTGCTTTGAATGTGTCATTTCCTGCTTATTTGTGTAGAACTTTCTTTGAAAGTAGTTGTTATACTACAGAAACTTCATTTTCATCTTCATTAAAAAACGCTATAGCAACATGTGCTGCAGGATGTCCCTCTCTCAAAAACAAAGCTATTGCAGTTTAGTAAACTTTTCCTTTTTTTTTTAAAAAAAAAAAGATTTTTATTTTATACCCACAATACACATATACCAACATGTACACATATATAGACAACCCACAACCCACATTAAAGTTACCCAACGTCTTTCCCTCGGTGCACCCACCACGTTGGCTTCCATCACTAATCATCACAGAGTTTATGCTCCTTTTATTTGCCCCTTTATAATTCTAGATCAAGAATCCTCTTCACTTTAGGACTTAAATAGGCCATTTTAACCTTTCAATGTGTATATCACAATAGTTTAATAAACTTTTCCCATGTTTTATTATAGACCCAATTAGGAAATGATATGTATAATCCAGGAACAAAAATCGTGTTACTGAGGCCCCTTCCACACAGCCGATTAAAAATCCCACATCATCTGCTTTGAACTGGAATATATGACAGTGTGGACTCTTATAACCCAGTTCAAAACAGATATTGTGGGATTTTCTGCCTTGATATTCTGGGTTATATGGCTGTGTGGAAAGACCCATGGTAGTATAGTTGCTGCTGCTGTCTCATGTACAATTCTTTCTTTCCTCCCGCCCCCCCCCCCGCCCCCCTTCCTTCCTATCCCACCCTGAAGTACGTTTCAATGCAAAGAAGCCCACTCCTGATAGAGAAGTGCCCCAATACTCAAAGTGGGAACAACCCTGCCTCTAGTCCAGACATGGACAAACTTGGGCCCTCCAGGTGTTTTGATCTTAGGCTGTTTGGAATTGTGGGAGTTGAAAGTCCAAAACACCTGGAGGGCCCAAGTTTGCACATATCAGCTCTAGTCTATGCAGATGACAGGGAGCTTCCCAAAGATGTGCAAAAGGCGAGGATCAAGTCTTGCCGTCAGGGCATCCAAAAGAAGGTACAAGCCACCGCTGAGCGGGTTCTCAGTTGCCCCACTTTACATATCAACTTAAGGAGCGTTAACTAGTTATTTCTACGCTCTTGCGGGAAACAAGACAGGCAGGGATTCCCCACTCCCTTGGCCGTTTTAGATGGAAAGGCGGGTAAAGAGAAAGGGGGACGGACGAAGAGGCCCCACCGCTTAATGAGAAGGACCCAACGTGGCTCCGAATGAAACACCACGTGAGGGGGAGGAGGCTCCCTGTCGCTTATTTTCCCAGTGACTGCCTCAGTCCTACAATTCACATAGACTGGAGCCTAACATCCCCATCGAATGTCTGACACCTTCGAAAACTCACCCCCGCTTCTCACCCTACTCCGACTTGGCTCCAACTACCTCGTCAGGCCGCGTTTCCAACGGAGACCAGCACTTCCGGCGCCCTGACCGGAAAAAGAACTGCAGCGTTGGCGCCGCGGGTTGGTTTGGAATACAGAGATAGGAAAAGGTTAGAGGTGCAACACTTCGCATTTAGAGGTAGAATTGGCGGGTGCCGCTCGCTGCTCTCCTGTAACTCCTCATTCTTGTCCTTCTGATCCTTTGGAGTAGATCACGCATGCGCAAACTTCGGCCCTCCGGGTGTTTTGGATTTCGACTCCCACAATTCCTAACACCCTGTAGTCTATTAGGAATTGTGTGCGTTGGAGTCCAAAACACCTAAAAGGCCGAAATTTGCCCATGCCTGGTGTAGATGAAATTATAGAAATTATATTGCTGTGAGTGTTCCGGGCTGTATGGCCATGTACCAGAAGCATTCTCTCCTGACATTTCGCCCACCATATGGCAGGCATCCTCAGAGGTTGTGAGGTCTGTGGAAACCAGGCAAGCAGTGTTTCTATATCTGTGGAATGATGTCCAAGGTGGGAGAAAGAACTCTTGTCTGTTGGAGGCAAGGCTGAACGTTGCAGTTGATCACCTTGATTAGCATTGAATGGCCCTGTAGCTTCAAAGCCTGGCTGCTTCCTCCTGGGGGAATCCTTTGTTGGGAGGTGTTAGCTGGCTCTGATTATTTCCTGTCCGGAATTCCCCTGTCTCCCGATTTTGTAGGGTTTTTTTTTTAATGCTGGTAGACAGATTTTGTTCATTTTCATGGTTTCCTCCATTCTGTTGAAGTTGTCCACATGCTTGTGGATTTCAATGGCTTCTCTATGTAGTCTGACATGATAATTGTTAGAGTGGTCCAGCATTTCTGTGTTCTCAAATAATATACTGTGTCTAGGTTGGTTCATCAGGTGCTCTGCTATGGCTGACTTCTCTGGTTGAGTCAGTCTGCAGTGCCTTTCATGGTCCTTGATTCTTGTTAGGGCAATGTTGCATTTGGTGGTACCTATGTAGACTTGTCCACAGTTTCATGGTACACGGTAGACTCCTGCAGAGGTGAAGGGATCCCTCTTGTTGAATAATAGTTGAAAGAGACTACATGGGGCGGCCAGTCCAACCCCCTGCCATGCTGGAAAAGCACAATCAAAGCACCTTGAAAAGATGGCAATCCAGCCTTTGTTTAAAAGCCTCCTAAGAAGAACCTTCCATCACACTCCGAGGCAGAGAGTTCCACTGTTGAATGGCGCTTACAGTCTAGATGTTCTTCCTAATGTTCAGGTGGAGTTTATGCTGGTGTCCTTGCATGAAAAGGATTCATTAGCAACACAACCCTTTATGAGTTTATTTAATAAAAACATAAAACAAAACAATACGGCTGTTTGTATTTTTTTCTTATTTTGCAGCTGGGGAGAATTACACTATGTAACACAATTTTTGTTCCTGAGTTATAAATAATAATAATTTTTTTAAAAACTTTACCATCTCCCCGCAGGGACTTGGGGCGGCTCACATTGTTACAAAAGTAACAACACAAATACATTAGCCCAATATACACAGGTTAAAGCACAATAAGGTAATAAAACAAAACTTAAAACAAAAGTTAATACAACAGTAATAATATCAAACAACCACCAATACAATTCAGTGAAATGTCATTTCCTAATTGGTTCTATCATCAAAACATGGAAAAACTTTATTAAACTACAATATCTGTTTCTGCTGTTCCTGCAGCACATTTTGCTATAGTTTTTTTAATTAATATCTCATTGAGTCTCAACCAATTCCATATGGTTTGTGGCAGCCACAAAAACAAAGTTTCTGGAGGATAACAACTACTGTACTTTCAAAGTACCACACAATTAAACAGGAATAATACTTTCAACCCAAAAACAGAAAATATTTCAAATTTTGTGACATAGTGTTATACATTTTAACCATCGTCAGAACAATTTATCACAGGCCTGCAATGAAATACCAATGTTGTAATTGTTCTGAATGTATTTTGGGGCACGGCATTCGAAAAACAGAATGAGAGATTGGACCACAGATATTTCCTTTACAAATTTCATGATTGATTTCAATATTAATTTAACTCTGTTACAAATTACTATGAAACAAGAAACAGGTCCTGCAAGCACCATATTAAGCTGGTTCTACACTGTTCTTTATCCCAGGATCTGATTCCAAATTATCTGCTTATCCCAGATCATCTGGCAGTGTATACTCATATAATCCAGTTCAAAGCAGATAATCTGGGATCAGATCTTGAGAAATATGGCAGTATAGATCCAGCCTTAGTCTCCACAAGTGAAAGAAGAAACAAGTCTTATCAGGCTTATTGGTCTTTAAGGTTTTTTTTAAAAAAAAATGCAAATAAGCACATGAAGACATATTGCTGCACAGAAAGGTCAAAGCAAATTGACAAGTCGCCATACACAATAGAACGAATCCGAGTCACTTTTAGATTTAGATCATCGAATTCCTATTAAAAGAGCATGCATTTTTTTTAAAAAAAATGTTTTTATGACCCTGTGTTATCTTCAGATTATGGTGCGGGAGGTAGTTTGTCTATGAAAAAATTGGTCCTAACACATCTTTAAGAGTAAAGGTAAAGGTTTTCCCCTGACGTTAAGTCCAGTCGTGACCGACTCTGGGGGGTTGGTGCTCATCTCCATTTCTAAGCCGAAGAGCCGGCGTTGTCCGTAGACACCTCCAAGGTCATGTGGCCGGCATGACTGCATGGAGCGCCGTTACCTTCCCGCCGGAGCGGTACCTATTGATCCACTCACATTGGCATGTTTTCGAACTGCTAGGTTGGCAGGATCTTTAAGATTAATATATGACAATTAATATAATATACACAATGTGAAGTAAAGTAACATTTCCCCCACAGATTGTGTGTCATATTGTATTGAGTACAATGCCAAACTTTGGCAGTCACTGTCGAATTTTAAAAACAACAACAAAAGATGGCACTTTTGCACAGAAAACAAGAGCTCAGCTGAGTGAAAGAACACCACTTTCTCTTCGCTTATGGGGGCTTGTGTCTTCGCTTATGGGAAGTGTCTTGAAGATACACAACTGTTGTTGAGCCATGGCACCCCCCTCCCCAAATTAATTTAGGACTTCAGAGAAACTTTGAGTAAGATATATTATTTTATTTTTATTTTTAAACATTTTCTGTTATTTTGAAGTTTTGCTAATTCAAAGCCATTGGAGGCTCCGGGAGGACCCAACAGCAACTATACCCCGAACTATATCATAACTGAACCCTTTAATAAATGTATTGAATGATATTTCTGTGTAACTTGTATTAATTGTGTACTGTATCAATTCTCAAATGTATAAAACTATATCAAATATACTGTGAAGGCATCAGTTCTCCAGTGCCCCCTATTTACATATGCTTATGAGAACAGAGATGGATGAACTATTAGAGAAGTCCCTTCCCAAGTGTGATAAGATAGTTTCCTTTGTGCATATATGTGAGACAGATAATCCTCTTATCACCAGGGCTGTGATTATTATACTGTTTACCTGTTTAAATGTGACTGGAGGCATGTATTTGTCATGAAAGAGAAGGCTAAAACAAATATGAATACACTAGCCTTCTGAAAGGTCGGCCCAGGATTACCTCCTTTTGTTTTCCAGGTCTAGCACCTTTTGTCTTCTTGGAAATGGACATTTAAATCAATCAAGAAATCATCTGCACACCCATGTCAGCATCCTCTTTTTTTCCCTTCTCACCCTACATGGTGGTGTCTTTGCAACGGACTGGACCTACTAATAATCAGCTGTTCTTCTTCCTGTCATGGGGATCCTCTCCTCCTGTCTGTGATGTCAGGGAAAAACCTAGCCAATCCCTTCGTGGATCCTAGCCAGCCCGTTTCACAGCCAATCAGGAGGAGGTACAAGAAGGCTGAATAGCTGTCAAAAGTGTATAAAATATCTTGTATTTTACTGTAAAGGTATGCTTGTACATTTTGAGTGGTGACTTGGTACTCACATCTCTTTTGGCCCAATTTTAATAAACTTCTGTAATTTGCCTACAGCCCAGACTGCTTTGTTATCTGTCCTGACTGATCTGGTTTAGCGGAAGCTCACTGAGCATGAACCTTCTTATCAGCTGTCCTATCTAAAATCACTACCAGCACCAGCACCTTCTCCTTGGGCCAGAGCCTGTTTACTCTTCTCCATAATAAAAAAACACCCAGAGGAAAGGTGTTCTTACAATACATCAAGGGAACCACTGACCGCATAGGCAAACTGATGAAGAAGCACAACCTACAAATTACCTACAGATCCACAAAGAAAATCCAACAAATGCTACGGTCAGCGAAAGACAAGAGGGATCCTCTCTCCTCTGCAGGAGTCTACCGGATACCATGCAGCTCTGCACAAGTCTACATAGGGACCACCAAACGCAGCGCCCAAAGATGAGTCAAAGAACATGAAAGGCACTGCAGACTCACTCAACCAGAGAAATCAGTCATAGCAGAGCACTTGATGAACCAGCCTGGACACAGTATATTATTTGAGAACACAGAAATGCTGGACCACTCCAACAACTATCATGTCAGACTACACAGAGAAGCCATTGAAATCCACAAGCATGTGGACAACTTCAACAGAAAGGAGGAAACCATGAAAATGAACAAAATCTGGCTACCAGTATTAAAAAAACTCAAAAATCAGAACAGTAGATGGGAAGCAACACTCTGAGGGCAGAGGAGCCCCAAGGACGGCTAATGACTCTGAACAAAGGATGCCCCCCAGGCAAGAGACAAACCTTTCCAATGCTAATTAGGGTGATTAACTGAAACATTAGCGTTGGCTTCCAACTGACAAAGGACTCTTGTCACACCCTGGACTCTCCACAGATATATATTTACCTTCCTTGCCTAGTTTATCCATGCCTCACAGCCTCTGAGGATGCCTGCCATAGATATGGGCGAAATATCAGGAGAGAACACTTCTGGAACATGGCCACACAGCCCGAAAGACATACAACAACCCTGTGATCCCAGCCATGAAAGCCTTCGACAACACATAAAAAAATGTACATGTGAAGAAATAAACTGCAAAAACCGTTGACTGAAGGTTAAGAAAGTCTGTGACCAGCCAGTGTTTGAGTGTTTGAAGGCAACAGCTCTTTGTTGCGTGCCTTCCTTTTCCACTAATGGCGAACCATATGCAAATCTATCTTAGGGTTTTCTTGGTAAAGTTTGTTCAGATGATGGTATGCCATTGCCTTCCTTTGAGGCTGAGAAAGTGTGACTTCCCCAAGCCTACCCAGTAGGTTTCCATGGCTGTAAGAAGGATTCAAACTCACATCTCCCAACATTGTAGTATAACATTTGACCCACTGCACTGCATTGGATCTAGCAACAGCTGTACCTTGCCTTTCAGTAAATGGCTTGGATGCCTTGGATGGATCTATTCTCTGAAATCTAGCCAAGAAGTTGCCACCACTATATTATTCTTTCTTGGTGATAGTGGTGAAGAGTTAGTCATCGTGGTTCGTTGGTTGGTTTTAGATTTGCAGATGTTTTCAACAACTACTAACATGATTGACACTTTACAGGTGATAATAACCACCATAAGGATTCTTGGCAAGATTTATTCAAAGGAGCTTTTGTATTGCCTTCATCCAAAGCTGAAAGAGTAGGACTTGCCCAATGTTTTACTTTCTTGAGCTGGAATGCAAACCCTTGTCTCCTAGAGTCCCCATTCAGCATTAGGATTACAGTCAGCCCTTCACATTAGCTGAGGCAAGGGACACAGGACACCCATGAAAGTAAAAAAAAAAATAACCCTGAAGTAAATTGCTTTTTTTACTTGAAAGAATTGCTTTTAAGGAATTTCCAGGTGTTCCAGCATGACTGCATGGTCAACGTCCATTTGAAGCTGAACACATTGGAGAGCCAAGAGAGGTGTTCTCCCTAGAAATGTCAAAAGTCACCAACATGACAAGGACGTTGACAATAGAATCATATTGGGTGACCTATAGAAATTCAGAGGGAACATTTTCCATCAAATCCACAGAATTCAAAACCACAAATGTGGATTAATATCCATATACACCACACAAACTCTATTATTCCCTTTGTTAGCCAACTACTAGAATGACATTTCCAGTAGTCAAACTGGGCTTTCTCTTATACACTCCAACTATACCGATTTGTCAGGGATAATCCTGGTTAATCCTGTCTTCTCACTTTTAAAAACTTGTAAAATATCCCTGTGTCTCTTCTCCTATTCCCACTCCTGCCCCTTGGTTTACTTCCATTGGTGCAAACTGAATTCAAAGTGCAAAAAAAGTTTGTGTTGAGGCCTGTGAAGCCTTGGCCTCTGAGGATCAGATTAAGGATTTTTTGTGTGAGCCTGTTATTTCGGCAGGAGAAAGTGAAAGTGTTTTTCGAGATGTTTTGGATAGTTCCGTTGCTGATGAAACAGACCATGTTTCTCATGAGAATCTCCCAGGGATTGAAAGGCATGTGGGGGAGAACAGAGGGCTATCTAAAACCCAGTATTTATGGCTCAGACAGGAGGGTGTGAAACAGAGACAGCTTTGTTGTTCTCAGAGACCAAAATATAAACAAGGGGAGCCCAGGTTTGGGAAAAAAATGATGTTTAGGTAAGAGGGAGACTTCTTAAGGAATCTGAGACTTTGTTCGGTGTGGCGATCAACTTTGAAATTTCATGTATCAAGTCACCTGTCTTTGAAGCTCCGTTTCAGGAGTTCTGGTCCTTAGTTTTTGGCTCTTGTTTTCCTGCTTAAGTGACATTTCTCCTGTTTGGATTACAAATCTTGTTTCAAGTTTTCAAGCCTTTGGGATTATAGTCAAGTTTGAATTTTAAAGCCTTTGGTGGCACAGTGTGTTAAAGCGTTGAGCTGCTGAACTTGCAGACTGAAAGGTGCCAGGTTCAAATCCTGGGAGCGGAATGAGTGCCCGCTGTTAGCCCCAGCTCCTGCCAACCTAGCAGTTCGAAAACATGCAAAATGTGAGTAGATCAATAGGTACCACTCCGGCGGGAAGGTAACGGCGCTCCATGCATTCATGCCGGTCACATGACCTGGAGGTGTCTATGGACAATGCCGGCTCTTCGGCTTAGAAATGGAGATGAGCACCAACCCCCAGAGTCAGACATGACTGGACTTAACGTCAGGGGAAACCATTACCTTTACCTTTGAGTGCCACCACTTTGGGATTACAGTTTCTTGTTTTATCGTCTGTGATTTTTGGATTCATGTTCAAAGTTGCTCTTTGTCTTTTGTCAAGCTCTAGATACCTAGCTCATGGATGTACTTTGATACTGTTTTTACAATCCGGCTGGCCTTTGATGTTACTTTCTTGCATGCTTAGTTTGCTTATTTAAAATAAAATTTAGAGAATTGCTTGCAGTATTTTGAAGTTGTTACTTTTGATATACTCCTTTCCATTGTTATTGTTGATCTGTGTGGCATCTAGGTGAAAAGGGATCAAACAGGTAGTTTGCTTCCAACTCAGCAGAGAAGAGAGAAGGGACCAAAATCTTCCCCTTCCCAGTAGGCTGAAGGAAAAGCAAACTGCTGCAGCTTCTACTTGTAATGCTTATGTACTCTCGCTCATTAATAATTTCCCTGCACTGTAATGTGCCCTCTTCAACCACATGGCGCTGTTGCTTGGCACATATGTCACCATTTTCAACTATGAAACACCAGACAGAATATCCTTTCACAGAATTAAGACCTCCCCACTTGAAATAATTCAGTGTATATAGACATTTGGACTACGTCTTGATCATTCTCTGTTTTAAAATTGTGTAAAAATGAATACATTAATTTGAATGGGATTGTGAGCAATATTAAGGAACTTATCAGATGCAGTCTTCTCTGCGTTTCCTCTCAGTTTTCAGGCGCTGGCAAAACAGAGACCCATGGAGGCCATCTTACAATGTACAACTACTTCTTGTGGCTGCCCATGGGAATCTGTGTTGCCAGTGCCTGAAAAATGGGGGAGAAGACTCCATATTCTGGATTCAGGTGTGGACTGACTCCTAATTTGAGAAAAAGAGAAGAAAGTGAGGGAACGACGTGGGATGGGAGCCCAACTCAGAAGACAGGGAAAGATTGTAGGGAACGAAGGAGGATGCTGCCCTCCACTTTCCCCTGGCCCGTCTGATAAAGTCCTAAGAGTTAAGCTGTATTAAATTGAGGCTAGGTCTTCTTATCCTTTAGACTAGTGTAACCAGTGAAGAGCAGAGACATCACACTGGCAACGAAGGTCCGCATAGTGAAAGCAATAGTATTCCCCATAGTAACCTATGGATGCGAGAGCTGGACCATAAGGAAGGCTGAGCGAAAGAAGATAGACGCTTTTGAACTCTGGTGCTGGAGGAAAATCCTGAGAGTGCCTTGGACCGCAAGAAGATCCAACCAGTCCATCCTCCAGGAAATAATGCCCGACTGCTCACTGGAGGGAAGGATATTAGAGGCAAAGCTGAAGTATTTTGGCCACATCATGAGGAGACAGGAAAGCTTGGAAAAGATCATGATGCTGGGGGAAATGGAAGGAAAAGGGAAGAGAGGCCGACCTAGGGCAAGATGGATGGATGGTATCCTTGAAGTGACTGGCTTGACCTTGAAGGAACTGGGGGCGGTGATGGCCAACAGGGAGCTGTGGCGTGGACTGGTCCATGAGGTCACGAAGAGTCGGAAACGACTATGTGGTTGAGCAGCAGCAGCAACCAGGGACTATGCTAGCGGATCTTACTGCAGTGTTACATAAGGTGATTTCCAGCAATGCTTTATATTAAATCACTGATTAGCAGTGCATTGGCTGTCTCACAGTGTTGATGTGTCACTATCTTTAGTCCAAAACGTCGGGGAAAACTTTTTTTGTTTACCAGTCTGGCCGCTCCTGTTTTCTCTCTCTTGCTGAGGATTCTTGTAAGTAGCCTTATGCTCCTCTAGGTTCTTGGCCTCAAAATGTCAAGGAGTCTGTCTCAACAGTCAAGTGCCTCTTTCACATGTGAGCAATTCCAAGTTCAGCTCTTGACATTTCCAGTTAAGATAGTGACGAGAAGCATGGAGCTGTCTTAAGTTGTTGGGGCTATTAGCCATGTAGCCAATGGTGAGGAATACTGTTATACAATCCAACAACGTCAGGAAGGTTGCATGATTCCAATTTCTGAGTTAGAGAATCTTAGCCAAGAGAGAAAACCCATTTCTAAGCAACCTGGCTTAGAAATGGGAAAGGGAGACAAATCAAACCTGTCATCTGAATAAAGTGGGTATCAGCTTGTGTTGTTTTTGAACCATATGAGGAAAGCATCCACTAGAACAGTGGTTCTCAACCTATGGGTCCCCAGATGTTTGGCCTACAACTCCCAGAAATCCCAGCCAGTTTATCAGACGTTAGGATTTCTAGGAGTTGAAGGCCAAAACATCCGGGAACCCAAAGGTTGAAACCACTGCATTAGAACATGCAATTCTGAATAATTAAACTGTTCTTATCAAAATCTTACTGAAATTGTGGTTAGTTAAAAAAAACCCAGGAGTATTTTCAAAGTAATTTATTTTAAAACTACTCACAAGAAAACATTAAAAGATTCTGTTATTTTCTTAAACAAACCTAGTAGCCCATATACAGAATACAACTGAATTCTAGTCGCAGAGAATCATCATTAATCTTGAAGGAAACAAATCCCTCCCATTTCAGTAAATAAAAATCTTGGCAAATGAGTAACTTTAAAATGTGAAGCCAAAAGTAAATGCAGAATCAAATGCAACACAGATCAAAAAGGAAAAACAACCCCGAAGAGTCCTGTCATCAAAGAAGTAGTAGTCATCAAAGAATCAAGTAGTCTATTTAGAAAAAGGATCTGCCTCCTTTAAACTTGCAATGTTCTTCTACTAGCACTTTTGAATAGACTAAGATTGGGCCATCACCCAGAGTGAGGCAACTATACGGCCATATAATGCAGTTTCAGAATGCAGATTAACAGCATTGAACTGGAATATATGAGTCTACACTGACATATAATCCAGTTCACTGCAGTTAACCTGCATTCTGAAACTGCATTATATGGCAATGTAGATCCAGCCTCCGATGTTGGCATTCTTGGTACTTCTAGAACATGGCCATACAGCCCGGAAAACATACAACAACCATTCTTGGTCCATTTTCCAACTGTACCAAGAGAGACCAGTTTTCACTGAAAGGTGTGAAAACAATTATTTTTCAGCTCCAGTTCCAATCAACTATCAAGTTCAACTGTCTTCACCAGGAAGCAATGACCCTGAAACTAACCTTAGGGTGATGATCATAAAGGAGACAAAAGTTTATTCTCCTTTAATAAATTTAGGAGTTAATGACAGCACCATGAGCTGATTATTATTCTGAGGGTGCTCATTGCAAGGCCAAATCTCTACTATGTTATAGCAACAAACTGTGCAGTAAGCTAAGGAGACTTCCCTTTCACCTTTTCCTCACTATTGTAAAAACAAATTATTCTATGGTTGCCAATTTTGTGCATATATGACAGCAGGAAGGACAATGGATCCCACCTCTAAACCTTGCTTCTATTTCACCCTGATGAGACAGAAACTTGGACAGGAAGACCATATAGAATCTCACCTCAGAGTTGGAATGAAACCCATGAACAAAGGTGTCTTGTTTTATTTAAGCTTGGGAAAGCCTAAGACCATTCTCTGATACTGATTTGTCTCCTGTTTCTGGCATGGACCTTGCCCTAACATGATGGAAACCTCATATTCCTGATTTCACCATCACAAGGTTCACGCTTGATCTGAGGCATTCCCAAGATTGGGCAAGAGCCACAGGGATGCTTCAGAGACAACATTCACAAAGGAGTATTTTTTATATTGAAAGGATGGGGAGGTTCCAAGACTGTAGGGTTGAGGTGGGAGTATCTCCCAAAATGTGAGAGACTACTGTACATTCTCAGAGCTTTGTATGTTCCCCACAAATACCCATCTAGGAGAAAGGAGTCAGATAAGTGTATGTGTGTTCCAGAGATATAACAGGTGCCCCTTACTACAAGTCAGGATGTCTAATCAATGGTGAAGGCACTCTTGTCTTTAGAAGCGTCTCCGCCTGGGCAGTGTGGTCTTGTAGAGTGACTTGCCCCTGGCCTCAATGAAAGTGATGCTCATCTCTTTCCCATTAATCTCAACATAGGTGAATCCACCTTGGGAAGCAGTATAGCCATAGAAGAAACGTAAGTAACCAGCAGGAACTTGATTGAGGTGCTGCTTGGATTCATCCATGAAGTTGCCTGCCCCACTCAGCACGTGACCCAAGCCGGATTTGTCCTGAAGATACTGTGAGGGAAGAAAGAAGGAATAGGTTTATGCTAGAATCATCGTCATACCACTTATGGGGCATCACTCAAATCCATCATAAAGGTAAAGGTTTTCCCCTAACATTAAGTCCAGTTGTGTCCAACTCTGGGAGTTGGTGCTTATTTCCATTTCTCAGCCAAAGAGCGGGTGTTGTCCATAGACATCCCAAGGTCATGTGGCCGGCATGACTGCATGGAGCGCTGTTACCTTCCCACCAGAGCGGTACCTATTGATCTACTCACATTTGCATGTTTTCGAACTGCTAGGTTGGCAGAAGCTGGAGCTAACAACGGGAGCTCACCCTGCTCCCTGGATTCAAACTGCCGACCTTTCAGTCAGCAAGTTCAGCAGCTCAGCGGTTTAATCCGCTGCACCACCGTGGGCTCATATCTATCATGGTATTGCCTAAAATCAATCTGGTAAGGTAAGGGCACATTCTGGGGAGTTAAGGATCTAGTTCTTAACTCAATCAGAAATGTGAAGAATGGTGTAGAAAACACAAGAGGCGCAACAAGGGCTGTGGGAAGAATGACAAACTGTCTTTACGATAAACCAAGATACAGAGAACACTACTGGCAGTGTCTGTTCAGGGGATGCTAAGTAACACAAGTCATGGAATAATGTGTCCCTATGCTTACTATCTGTGATGGAAGATCAAGGCTGAATGAAGGAAAAGACCAAGTATGGATGACAAATGGAAGCAGTGGCTAAGATGTGGTCAAGGTCAAACATCCAGCAGAAGATACATACAATGACTCAAGGAAGGCTTTGGTAAAAAGAGCTACTATTTGACTTTGAAGGCAACAAGATGGCTAACTCTGGAGATTACAGGGGGGGCGGGTGGCTTCTATAAAGTTACTATGGATCAGCGGAAAATACAAAATTGGAAAAGTGGTAACTGGAGATGTAGTAGCACATTAGCAAAGTAACTCCTTTTTCTTCCATGGAGGGAAAAAGGCTGCAGACTAGAAGCAACACAAGAGCCACAAAACATGCAAGCAAGTAAAAAACAATTATATGATGTTCTTCTTCGTAAATGACATAGAGATAGCTCACAACTTCCCCATGTTACAGACAGAAGATGGGAAACAGTGGCCTTTAAAGTACACTGATCAATCTTATCTGGACAGTCCCAAATTTGCTGCTTGAGGTGAAAGGAAAAAATGATAGCACCACCTATATATATGTTCTGTTTAACATCTTTATTAATGACTTAGACGAAGGGTTAGAAGGCACGATCATCAAGTTTGCAGATGACACCAAACTGGGTGGGATAGCCAACACTCCAGAAGAAAGGAGCAGAATTCAAAACGATCTTAACAGACTAGAGAGATGGGCCGAAACTAACAAAATGAAGTTCAACAGGGATAAATGCAAGATACTTTTCTTCGGCAGAAAAAAATGGAATGCAAAGATACAGAATGGGGGACACTTGGCTTGACAGCAGTACGTGTGAAAAAGATCTTGGAGTCCTTGTGGACAACAAATTAAACATGAGCCAACAATGTGATGCGGCTGCTAAGAAAGCCAACGGGATTTTGGCCTGCATCAATAGGAGTATAGTGTCTAGATCCAGGGAAGTCATGCTACCCCTCTATTCTGCCTTGGTCAGACCACACCTGAAATACTGTGTCCAATTCTGGGCACCGCAGTTGAAGGGAGATGTTGGCAAGCTGGAAAGCGTCCAGAGGAGGGCAACTAAAATGATCAAGGGTCTGGAGAACAAGCCCTATGAGGAGCGGCTTAAAGAGCTGGGCATGTTTAGCCTGCAGAAGAGAAGGCTGAGAGGAGACATGATAGCCATGTACAAATACGTGAGGGGAAGTCATAGGGAGGAGGGAGCAAGCTTGTTTTCTGCTGCCCTGGAGACTAGGACACGGAACAACGGCTTCAAACTACAGGAAAGGAGATTTCACCTGAACATTACAAGTTAGCTGGCATTGCCTCTCCTAACGTGCGACGGGAAGTTGCTGCTAACGGTGAGAGAAATAAGGTCGAACACTGTGAAAGCCACCCACTGCATGACTATCAGCCTCCTCCCACCAGACTCAAATCAAGGAAGGGCTTCATGAGAACCACCACTCCTCTTGATGTTCCTCCAGCAGCAGCAAGGGTGTCTCTCTAGGCAGCTAAACCTGGCAATTCTAACTGGATGGCTCCCCAAGAGGGTCTTCCTCCAGGGGCAAGCCAAGAATGGGCAACTTGGAAGTCCCTGAACAGACTCAGAAGTGGAGTGGGCAGATCAAAAGACAACTAGGCAAGGTGGCACTACCTGGAGGAACCCTCCACCTTGTGTGACTGTGGAGCAGAACAAACAACTCCGCATATGTATGCTTGCCCACAATGTCCTGCCTCATGCACGGAGGAGGAGTTGTTTAAAGCTACGGACAATGCGGTTGCTGATGCCTGTTTTTGGTCTAAAACTATTTAGTTGCTTGTGATTTCCTTTTTTACCCCCATCATTTTAAAATGTATTTGTTATGCAATGCTTTTGACACGAAATAAATAACCTGAACATTAGGAAGAACTTCCTCACTGTGAGGGCTGTTCGGCAGTGGAACTCTCTCCCCCAGACTGTGGTGGAGGCTCCTTCTTTGGAGGCTTTTAAGCAGAGGCTGGATGGCCATCTGTCAGGGGTGCTTTGAATGCGATTTCCTGCTTCTTGGCAAGGGGTTGGACCATGAGGTCTCTTCCAACTCTACTATTCTATGATTCTATGATTCTATATAAGATAAGATAGTAGACATAAGATACCATCTTCCCATCACTAGAACAGAACAGGGAGGTTTAAGGTCGATTATTGAGAACAAGTTGCAGCAGGGAACAGCAGAAGACAGTTGTGGTTGCTGTCTTTATGGCTGGAGTTACACTGCCATATAATCCAGTTTTTGATCCCAGATGAATCTACACTGCCATATAATTCAGTCCAAAGCAGATAATCTTGGATCAGAAACTGGATTATATGCCAGTGTAGATGGGGATTATATATCACTCAGTACCTATTGGTTAAGGTGATTTCCCCATTCTACCAAATGGCAGGGCCAGAGTTACTTTGGACCACCAATTGTGTTCTTTCACCAGAAAGCATGGAAGAAACAAACTCCAAGGAAGACAGCAGAGTTCAAATGACAGGATTCTTTTTTTCCCCTTGACTCACCTGCAAGTTGTGATCATGGCCACACAAGTAGGCTGTGGCTTTGTATTTCAGCAGCAGTGGCTGCAGTTGCTTGACCAGGCATGCAGTGGGGCCATGCTTCCCCACAGACCACACTGGGTAGTGCCCAGCCACGAGCAAGTAGTCGTCTTGGGAGTTGGCCATCTGTTTGCGAAGCCAGGAGAGCTGGCTACGGGCCATGTTGGGATCCCGTGCATGCAAGGGCTGCTCATCTTGGAAGTCGTCCGAATTGCCACAGATAGTCACAGTGTCGATCATGAGGATGGCAACGGAAGCATTGCTGCCAGGCACCTTGAACCTCAGCTTGTAGTAGTACTTGGGGAAATGCCTGAAGGGCAAAAGGCAGGAAGGGAAACAATCAGAAAACAATTCCACTTCACAACATTATTTGTGGGATGTTCAGTTTCTTCCTTAAGGAAGGTATCTTGTTAGTCTGCAAAAGTTTGGTGGTAACACAGGAGGCAGACTTCCCAAGAGTTTCTCCCAAATTATACAGTTCCTTCCCATGGGTCCTGGTTTGCCCACTTACATCTCTTTTTCTGCTGTCAGTTTATTCTGGCTTTTGAATGTTAATTGCCAATAGCAGAAGTTCTTCTATTCAGGGTGTGCTATATTTATTTATACTTTTATAATCATTAGTATATTTTAACTATCTTTCTAAAACCTCACTGGGATTACAACAGATTCTGGTGGTTTGTTGGAGTTTTAGTTTAATTTTTGTTTAATTTTAGTTTAATTTATTTGTGAATTCCAAATCCGTATGAATGCTCAAATCCCAATGGTAAAATGGCATTGCTTACGGTATATAAAATGGCAAAAATATTTTTGGATTTTAAAATTTGTTTATTTGGAATATTTGGAAGCCATGGATACAGAGGGTCTGCTGTAATGTTTTTAGTGTGATTGTGTGTTTCATTGTTTATTAACTTTTGTACAATGAATTGTTTGACTGTATCTTGCATTGTCAAAGGCTTTCAAGGCTGCAGTCACTTGGGTGTTGTGTGGTGTCCGGATTGTGGTCTAGCAGCATTTTCTCCTGACCTGGACACTCCACAGTTATTCCAAATAAACAAATTTTAAAATCCAAAAATATTTTGCCATTTTATATAAGTGATGCAATTTTACCATTGGGATTTGAGCATTCATGGGGTTTTGGTATTCAGAAGGGGTTAAGCCAAAATCACCATCAGATCCTCTGAAGATGCCAGCCACAGATGCAGGCGAAACATCAGGAGGAAATGCTGCAAGAACATGGGTATACACTCTGGAAACTACACAACACCCTAGTAACTGTATTTTGTTTTAAATCAAATTCTAATCCCCCTTGGAAATGAAATGGAATATATTTTTAAAGCAACAATAAATAATAAATCCATATTAAATTGTTTAATCTGTGAGGCAAATTTTTAAGTCAATGAATACTGAGGTACTTCCCATCTCATTCCAGTTAAAACAAATGAGAAATATGAAAAGTAAGAGAGTCTCCACATAATGTCTATATACGTACATAATAGACAATGTGATTTGATGTGGGCAAGCTTCATTTTGTTTATTTGTTTGTTTGCTTTCTTGTTTAGTTCTGGGAAACTGAAAGAGATCCTCTTTCTCCCACAAACTCTTCTCTTTTCACATCATGCTACAGTTTATCTTCAACAAATAATAGCAAGCCCGTAAAGATATGCCTTACCAACGCTTGGAGATCTTGCTGTAGGCAATCTGGGCAGAGACATTCCCTGAATGGTCGTGATTTCCAGCCAAAACATACCAGGGCAACTTTCTAAGCGAGGGAGCCTGGAAAACGGACTCAAAGGTCTCCTGCCAGGAAAAGTAAGAGTATTTATGTGTACTGATGCAAAAGAAGGAAAGATTAACTTTAGCCCTCCAACAAACTAATTTGCAGAATCTGTAAGAAGAATGGAAACATTTATAGACGTTGTGCAAAACCAAAAAATGACGACCACCACAGGATTTGATAATTAAAAATAAGATAAATAATACATGGTTATCTTTTTCCTTCCCTTTTCCCCCCACTCCCTATTCCCTACTCTCCTAACAACTCTTTAAGGTAAGTCCCCTGACATTAAGTCTAGTTGTGTCCGACGCTGGGGGTTGGTGCTCATCTCCATTTCTAAGCCGAAGAGCCAGCGTTATCCATAGACACCTCCAAGGTCATGTGGCCAGTATGACTGCATGGAGCGCATGCAGAAATCTATACACATAATAAAAGTGAAAATATGTATGTATGTGTGCACACTTACACAAACAAGCTCCCACTTCCACAAAGAGCTATAGCTCCCGCTACCCAGGAGACACTAGTGTCTCTCCTTCCCATGGCATTGCAGGTTCTAGAGAGTGCCATAAACATGTACAAGAACCCTGCCAATATCCTCCACAAACACCATACTGTCCACTACCCAAATGAAGGCTTTCCTCCTATATTTTCTGTTTTTCCTCCACCACAGACATCCCAGTGTTTCTTACTCTCTCCATTGGTGTGGAATTTGCATGACCCCGCCCACTGCCTCTCTCATAACCCTTTCCTATTCTTTTCAAGACATAGCAAAATCAAAGTTTGCTACAGAAGAGTCTCACTTATCCAACCTTTGCTTATCCAACGTTCTGGATTATCCAACGCAGTCTGCCTCCCACCCAGATCCACAGCTGTTTCTCTAGGCTGCAAGGACTGAACTTTTTACCAATTTAATTTCCGGCAATGTTGTTACTGTAAGTTCATTTTATGCAATTCTATCTTCATTTGTAGTCAATTTGTTAGTAGCCAATTTTTTTGTAGTCAGTGTTTTCAATACATTGTGATGTTTTGGTGCTAAATTCGTAAATACAGTAATTACTAGGCCCAGGCTGTGGCACAGGCTGGAGAGCAAGCCAGCTGCAACAAGCTGCAATGAATCACTCTGACCAGGAGATCATGAGTTCGAGGCCCGCTCAGAGCCTATGTTTGTCTTGTCTTTGTTCTATGTTAAAAGGCATTGAATGTTTGCCTATATGTGTAATGTGATCCGCCCTGAGTCCCCTTCGGGGTGAGAAGGGCAGAATATAAATGCTGTAAATAAATAAATTACTACATAATGTTACTATGCATTGAACTGCTTTTTTCTGTCAATTTGTTGTAAAACATGTTTTGTTGCCTAATTTGTAAAATCATAATGTAAATTGATGTTTAATAGGTTTTTCCTTAATCCCTCCTTATTATCCAACATTTTCATTTATCCAACATTCTGCAGGCCCGTTTATGTTGGATAAGTGAGACTCTACTGTATTTAGATTTTTTTCTGTAGGAGGGGAGGAGAACATTTTCAGGCCATGGATGGTTGAATCCATGGATATGGAGAGCCAACTATATAGAAGATGAAGTGCATTCTATCATAGTAGCATACTGGGACCAGAAGTGAGGTAATTCAATGGCATTCGGTCATATCCATGATATCATGGAATCACAATCTTTCAGGGAATGTATCCCCCACGGATATGGACGATTCTCTGTACCTGAAAACGCTTGTCATAGACATCATTAACACCACTGTAGTAGAAGTTGTCTCCCAGGGAGAGGATGAAATCAGCTCCTAGTGATGCTGCTGTCCGCCCCATCTCCTTGGCTACGGCCACCTCACGGGCCGTGTAGAAAGGCGCATTGGGGACTCCGCCCCAGTCTCCCACAGCAATGAAGCGCAAGGAGGAAGAGCCGGCATGAAGGTCTGTCGGGGCAGCCAGGAAAAGCCCCAAGAGGAATAGGTAGCCCAGCATCTGGAAAGGAAAAAGGTGAAACCACAGTGAGGAGGACAGAAACCTTTTGTTTCACGTATTCTTAGAAAGGTAGCAAACAATGTCAGTCGTTGACTCTAGTGCTCATTTTCAGGATGGCTAATGAACTAAAGTGGAACCTCATTTTCATTTTTCTCCAAGGATGCATCTACACTGTACAATTAATATAGTACTGTGGTGGTGGCACAGTGTTTTAAAGCACTGAGCTGCTGAACTTGCAGACCGAAAGGTCCCAGGTTCAAATCCCGGGAGCGGAATGAGCGCCCGCTGTTAGCCCCAGCTCCTGCCAACCTAGCAGTTCGAAAACATGCAAATGTGAGTAGATGAATAGGTACCGCTCTGGCGGGAAGGCAACGGCACTCCATGCTGTCATGCCGGCCACATGACCTTGGAGGTGTCTACGGACAACGCCGGCTCTTCGGCTTAGAAATGAAGATGAGCACCAACCCCCAGAGTTGGTCACAACTGGACTTAACGTCAGGAGAAAACCTTTACCTTTACCTTAATTTAACTTCAATGACTCAATGCTATGGAATCATGAGTGTCGTAGCCTTCTCTGCCAAAGAGTGCTGATGCCTCACCGAACAACATCTCCCATGATTCTGAAGCATTGAACCATGGCAGACAAAGAGCATTTGTTATATAGTGTAGATGCACCTTAAGACTGTTATTCTGCTGTCTGCCAATGTAAAGGTCTTTGAGGATGCAATCATGTACACACCAGGAGTCCATGAGTAGCTATTTGTTTAGAATCACACCATAAATCTGCCTAACAATCATAGAAGACATATTTTCTACATTTGTATATGAAAACATTGGGAATTCCAGTATTCTTGGAGGCTTTCATGGCCGGAATCACTGGGTTGCTGTGAATTTTCCAGGCTGCATGACCATGTTCCAGATGCATTCTCTCCTGATGTTTCACCCACATGTACGGCAGGCATCCTTAAGTAGTTGTGAGGTCTATTGGAAACCAGGCAAGTGGGGTTTACATATCTGTTGTATAATGTCCAGGGTGGGAGAAAGTACTCTTGCCTGTTTGAGGCAAGTGTGAATGTTGAAATTGGCCAGCTTGATTAGCACTGAATAGCCTAGCAGCTTCAAAGCCTGGCTGCTTCCTGCTTGGGGGAATCCTTTGTTGGAAGTGTTATTTATTTATTTATTTTACAGTATTTATATTCTGCCCTTCTCACCCCGAAGGGGACTCAGGGTGGATCACATTACACATATAAGGCAAACATTTAATGCCTTTAACATAGAACAAAGACAAGACAAACATAGGCTCCGAGCTGGCCTCGAACTCATGACCTCTTGGTCAGAGTAATTTGTTACAGCTAGCTGCAGCTGGCTGGCTGTTCACCAGCCTGTGCCACAGCTCAGGCCTGTGTTAGCTGACCCTGATTGTTTCCTCTATGGAATTCCATATTTTTGAGTGTTGTTCTTTATTTACTGTCCTGATTCTAGAGTTTTCTTTAATACAGGCAGCCAGATTTTGTTCATTTCCATGAAGCAGCCAGGCTTTGAAGCTTTAGTTCATTAGGCAACCTCTGAGGGTGCCTGCCATAGATGCAGATGAAATGTCAGGAGAGAATGCTTCTGGAACATGGCCATACAGCCCAGAAAACTCACAGCAACCCTGTGATTCTGGCCATGAAAGCCTTCGACAACATGTCAGGAGAGAATGCTTCTGGAACATGGCCATACAGCCCAGAAAACTCACAACAGCCCTGTAATTCTGGCCATGAAAGCCTTTGACAACATGTCAGGAAAGAATGCTTCTGGAACATGGCCATACAGCCCGGAAAACTCACAACAGCGCTGTGATTCTGGCCATGAAAGCCTTTGACAACACGTCAGGAGAGAATGCTTCTGGAACATAGCCATACCGCCTGGAAAACTCACAGCAACCCAACTCCAGTATCATTTTTAAAATCACTTTTGAAAATGTTTGTATCAATATATTCTTTCCAAACTTTAGTTTTAAGACTGCCAATCTGCCATTGCTCACTTCAAGGTTTCCTTTAAAACACAAAACTATGCCTATCTCAATGAATCAAGCATAATTTGATGTGTCTCTCATGAGAATCAAGACCTTAGTTTTTGGACTTTTTCTCAGGGTTATAGGCATAGGGTCACAGCCTCAGGCTTGCAGTGCAAAACTAAGCCAGAAGGCAAAACACTGACTCAATCAATCAATCAATCAATCAAAAGACATAGCATTCGGATTTCCTGAGCAGAGAGGCAACAGGGAGTGAGACCATCAAGAAACACATAATCTTTCCAATTTTGTTGTAATTATGGGAGCACTGAACCCAGATCTGGCAACTCAAAAGGCCCTTTCACAATATATTTGTTTCTGCCCTGAGCTCATTCCTCAAAGAGAATATCAAGTTTGCAGACGACACAAAACTGGGAGGGATAGCTAACACTCCAGAAGACAGGAGCAGAATTCAAAACGATCTTGACAGACTAGAGAGATGGGCCAAAACTAACAAAATGAAGTTCAACAGGGACAAATGCAAGATACTTCACTTCGGCAGAAAAAATGGAAATCAAAGATACAGAATGGGGGACGCCTGGCTTGACAGCAGTGTGTGCGAAAAAGACCTTGGAGTCCTCGTGGACAACAAGTTAAACATGAGCCAACAATGTGATGCGGCTGCTAAAAAAGCCAATGGGATTCTGGCCTGCATCAATAGGGGAATAGCGTCTAGATCCAGGGAAGTTATGCTCCCCCTCTATTCTGCCTTGGTCAGACCACACCTGGAATACTGTGTCCAATTTTGGGCACCACAGTTGAAGGGAGATGTTGACAAACTGGAAAGCGTCCAGAGGAGGGCGACTAAAATGATTAAGGGTCTGGAGAACAAGCCCTATGAGGAGCGGCTTAAAGAGCTGGGCATGTTTAGCCTGCAGAAGAGAAGGCTGAGAGGAGACATGATAGCCATGTACAAATACGTGAGGGGAAGTCATAGGGAGGAGGGAGCAAGCTTATTTTCTGCTGCCCTGCAGACTAGGACACGGAACAATGGCTTCAAACTACAGGAAAGGAGATTCCACTTGAACATCAGGAAGAACTTCCTCACTGTGAGAGCTGTTCGACAGTGGAACTCTCTCCCCGGGGCCGTGGTGGAGGCTCCTTCCTTGGAGGCTTTTAAGCAGAGGCTGGATGGCCATCTGTCGGGGGTGCTTTGAATGCGATTTCCTGCTTCTTAGCAGGGGGTTGGACTAGATGGCCCATGTGGTCTCTTCCAACTCTACTATTCTATGATTCTATGATTCTATATTCAGAAGTGAGACAAAAGAGAATTAGCGAGGAGGCCTTTACAAGGGCAAGCAATCTAATTGAAGATGTTGAAATACAGTTACAGGGCAGTTTAATCTCTCTGGCTTTACTTAGAGCTTGGGAGCAGCCTAACAAAATGTATAAGTAAATCATTGTTGATGTGTAATACACATTGTCGATGAGAAATGACTGTGCTGCAGCTATTGTTGTAGTATGCCTTCAAATTGACACTGTCACTGGAGTTTCTTGGTAAGATTTGTTCAGAAGGTGTTGTCTCCTCCTTTTGAGGAGGAAGGAGTGTGACCTGGCCAAGGTCACTCAGTAGGTTTCCATGATCAAGTAGAGATTTGAGTCCTGGCCTCAGACTACTAGGAGACCACTACCTGGAGACAACGACATGGAGCAATGGGTTCACATGACAGGAAAGGAGATTCCACCTGAACATTAGGAAGAACTCCCTGACCATAAGAGCTGTTCAACAGTGGAACTCTCTGCTTCAGAATGTGGTGGAAGCTTCATCCTTGGAGGTTTTAGTTATTTATTTTTATTTTTAATTTAAATATTTATTTAGAAAGACATTTACATACAGCCTTTGAGCGCCTCCTCCATAAGTGCCTTCAGGGTAATATAGAATAATAACACAAAATACAGCAAAGAAAAACGAGACAAACAAAAGATAGCACAATTAACAGACAAATAAAACCCACTGAAAACACTGCCCACATAAGAAAAAAAAATAACCCTCGAAGGTATTAACAATGATTGAAAGCTGAGGTGATTACATTGCAAAACCCGAGGCATAGTTATACTGTTATGGATCTCTGGGTTAGAGTCCCTGCATAATTTCCATTTAATAAAAATTACCTTGAGAGGAGAATTACAAATTTGAGAGTAAAAGATATGCATGTTTAAAATGGTAGTTTTCATGCTGATGGATATCTGCTTCAACCTTTATATCTCACCAGGGAATTAACCCATCTGCTTTTGTAAGGATAATAACAACAATAATCATCATTATTAATGCCATTATTATCATCATTATGTTCATTTAAAAGTCCGAACCAGGTTCACATCAATCACACAATAATAATAATAATAATAATAATAATAATAATAATAATAATAATAATAATAAGCTACACAACAAGTTTAGTACACAATAAGATCACTATGCTGGTTGTTGTATTGGATCACGTGTCGGACACATGTACATAACACAGCATTCATGCACATTAGGTTCAAGTTATTGTAGATTATGCTTGTGGATTATGTGATTACTTGTATTTTTTTAGTTTTAAATGTTCTTATTGTTTTAACTATATTTTATTATCCCATTTTAAATGTCTATTTAAATTTGTATTGTTCTTAAGGCATCAAATAGCTGCTAATATGTAAAGCCACCTTGAGTCCCCTTCAGAGTGGAGGAAGGTGGGATAGAAATATCGCAGATAAATAAATAAATAAATAAATAAATAAATGGGGTTTTTGTCTCTGAAGGGCCTAGGATTTTAGAGGTATTATTATTATTATTATTATTATTATTATTATTATTATTATTATTATTATTATTATTATTTTATTATGACACAGCAAACAAGATAGATATGCTGGATTTCGTATCACAAAATCACAAGTCGAACACTTCCCAAGCGTCTAGGACTGTGTGATGTATTTTCGGATGATGCGTGCAGATCCTAGTAGGGTGGCCTTTTGCAGTTGGCAGATCGTAATTTTGTCAATGTCTATTGTTTCCAAATGCTGGCTGAGATCTTTTGGCATGGCACCCAGTGTGCCCATCACCACCGGGACCACCTGCACTGGTTTCTGCCAGAGTTTTTGAAGTTCAGTCTTGAGGTCCTGATAGCGGCTGAGTTTTTCCTGTTGTTTTTCATCAATGCGACTGTCATCTGGGATGGCAACATCAATAATCCAAACCTTTTTCTTTTCCACAACTGTGACGTCTGGTGTGTTGTGTTCCAGAACTTTGTCAGTCTGGATTCGGAAGTCCCACAGTATCTTTGTGTGCTCATTTTCCAATACTTTTGCAGGTTTGTGATCTCACCAGTTCTTTGCTGCTGGGAGGTGGTACTTGAGGTATAAGTTGTTGTTGTTATTATTATTATTATTATTATTATTATTATTATTATTATTATTATTATTATTATTATTATTAATTGTGTGATAATGCAAAGCCAGTCCAGGCCTTTTAAACAGAGGCACCTATAACCTTTTGTTATATTGGAGTTGTTTTTTTCTAGTTCTGAGTGTGTGTTCTGGGTGTGTTTAGTTCTGAGAAAGTTCAGATGCTCATTCTGATAAAAGGGTATGTGCTGAACCTGATTGTAGCGCCCCAGTATCCCAGCAGAGAACAGCTAATATGTAACTGTTTTACTTACTTTTGAAAAAAATGGTAGAGCAAACAGTTCACATTGTAACTATAACAGCAACTTAACTACTTTTGGAGAGAGAATGGCACTATTATTGCAACACTTTTCAAAAAGGAAGAACCGCAAGACCAAGAACAAGCCACAAGACAAAGAGCCATCCAGAGATAAAGTGTTCTTACTATACATCAAGGGAACCACTGGCCACATAGGGAAGCTGATGAAGAAACACAACCTACAAACTATCTACAGACCCACAAAGAAAATCCAACAAATGCTACATTCAGCGAAGGACAAGATGGATCCTCTCTCCTCTGCAGGAGTCTACCGTATGGCATGCAGTTGTGTACAAGTCTACATAGAGACCACCAAACGCAGCAGCATTGTCCAGACAAGAATCAAGGAACATGAAAGGCAGAGAAGAAAAAATCAGGGCCAGCTAATCACCTCCTAACAAAGGATTCCATCTGGCAGGAAGTAGCCAGGCTTTGAAGCTGCAAGGCCATTCAATGCTAATCAACCTGATCAATTGCAACATTTATACTTGCCTCAAGCAGACAAGAGAGATATATATAAACCCCACTTGCCTAGTTTCCAACAAACTTCGCCCCTCTAAGGTTGCCTGCCATAGATGTGGGTGAAACGTCAGGAGAGAATGCTTCTGGAACATGACCATACAGCCTGGAAAACTCACACCAACCCGGTTTCTGTGCAGTGTATCCATTTATGACACTGCCTGCCAACTTTAGATACAGGGAACCATCATACATAAACACATAAAACTCCCTATGCTTCCACTGGATTGACTGGAAAACTTCATGGACATAGGCAGCAGTTGGATCAAAGCACAAATTCAGAAAAGATCCCAAGCCCCACTGGAAAATCATGTGAGCAAACATGGACCTGACTCTGATCCAAGCTTGTAATAATAATACATCAACCTCAAAAGATCAATTAGTAAAAATATATTGCTATTGCTTAGAATCTGCAGAGCCTGATACTTGTCTCATCTCAGGAGGGAGACCTCTGCTTAATTCCTGGAGCTACGCATTCTTGCTTTAATGGTTTTTCTTGAGACATACAAGATTATTGCTTTTCTAAACTCCTAGTTCATCATGTTTAATCACATCCAGTGTAAAAAATATGCATTAATAAGGGAAATGGTTGAAGCAGACGTCCCAGACATGACTATGCACATAATCTAGTTAGTTGATCAGCTATTTCCACATTTTGATTACTCAGTTGCTTGTGAGTCAATCCCAAATAGCCTGAAGGCACCAGGTTCCTGCTGATCTTGAGAAAGAAATAGAATCAGCCCTGGTGAGTGTTGAATGGACAATTAGCAATGAATAAAGGTGCTGGAGGCTGTATTTCAGGGGAAGCGACTGACAAAACCATATCTAAGTATTCCTTCATAGGAAAACCCTAAGAAATTAATGGAGTTGGCATAAGTAAACAGGCAACGTAAAGGCACATAGAATCAAATAATAGAGCTGGAAGAGACCACATGAACCATCTCTATGCCATGTAGGAAAAGCACAATCAAAGGACCCCTGACATATACAGTAAACATATACATACTGTAATCAGGTTGTAATAATCCAAAACACTTTGAAGAGCATACTTCAAACATTCACATTATTTGGATTTTCATTTGCTATTTGCTCTTAGCATCCTATAGTGTGGGAGTATTTTAGTTTACCAAAGATGACCCTTCCTCCTGGTCTCTTTTATCTTTCATGTGCTTTAAAAATTGTTTGTTTTTTATAAATGCTAGGCCTTCACCCCCCCCCCCCCCCTCCCATCACACTGTAAATCTGCTAGCATTTCTGGACTACAACTTCCAGGATTTCCTTAACTCAACTTTTGTATTGTGCCTTTTAAACTTGACTAAGTGTACAATTGTTAGCCACCTGGAGTCCCCACGGGGAGAAAGATGGGGTAATAATAATAATAATAATAATAATAATAATAATAATAATAATAACTGACGAAACCATTGATCATATCCTCAGCTGCTGTAAGAAAATTGCACAGACAGACTACAAACAGAGGCACAATTATGTGGCCCAAATGATTCATTGGAACTTATGCCTCAAGTACCACCTTCCAGCAGGAAAGAACTGGTGGGATCACAAACCTGCAAAAGTATTGGAAAATGAGCACACAAAGATACTGTGGGACTTTCGAATCCAGACTGACAAAGTTCTGGAACATAACACACTAGACATCACAGTTGTGGAAAAGAAAAAGGTTTGGATCATTGATGTTACCATCCCAGGTGACAGTCGCATTGACAAAAAACAACAGGAAAAACTCAGCTGTTATCAGGACCTCAAGATTGAACTTCAAAGACTCTGGCAGAAACCAGTGCAGGTGGTCCCGGTGGTGATGGGCACACTGGGTGCCGTGCCAAAAGATCTCAGCCGGTATTTGGAAACAATAGATATTGACAAAATTACGATCTGCCAACTGCAAAAAGCCACCCTGCTGGGATCTGCACGCATCATCCGAAAATACAGCACACAGTCCTAGGCACTAGGGAAGTGTTCGACTTGTAATTTTGTGAAATGAAATCCAGCATATCTATCTTGTTTGCTGTGTCATAATAAAATAATAATAATAATATAAAGCCCTGATGGACGAATCAATGGAGTGTGGAACCACTTTAACTATACAGCGAAGGGATTCCCCGAAATGCAAAGGCAAGAGGCCACTATAACCAGAAATGTAATCTAATAATATAAACTATAAGACAGCATTTCCTATATATGCTATTGTCATAGAACATTCAGTGTACAAACAAGGATGATAGAGATTCAAAATATATACTAAATGCTTCCAAAAACAGTCTCTAAACCAAAATATAATCACTGTGTTACAAACACACATACATTCATAGAAAGCTTTCTATATATAAGACTTTCTGTATCTATTTCAGATTTCAATATTAACGTCAATATACGTTATTATATTATATATAATATAATATAACGTAGTACAATTTTACATCGGATCTGTGCTACATTAGAACAGTAAAGACAAATATCACTTAAGTAAAATAAACATTAAATATTAAATAACAAAAAAAATAAAATAGGCTAATCTGGGAATCTGCTATTGCAACACATCCAATGAAGTTTTTAAAAACCAGTATAAAAAAGGATTAGGACTAAGTACGGTCCAGTCTACTTGGAATACACAAAGCTTGGAATACAGGTGTGGACTCAGATAACGCAGTTCAAAGCAGATATCCTGTATTCTGGGATATAAGGCTGTGTGGAAGGGCCCTAAAACTTGTCATCCAAAAGATGAATTCTGGGAAATGTTTCCAACTCCAACTATTTGATTTCTGTCCAGAAAAATAGGAGGGGATGAATATCAGCAGGTGAATGAGTGAGGCCAGGAAAGGAAGAGTGGAGGGTTGGGGAAGGAAGGATGGAAGGGAGGGAAGGGAAGGGAGGGAGGGAGGGAGGGAGGGAAGGAGGGAAGGAAGGAAGGAAAGAAGGAAAGAAGGAAGGAAGGAAGGAAGGAAGGAAGGAAGGAAGGAAGGAAGGAAGGAAGGAAGGAAGGAAGGAAGGGGAAGCAAGGGAGGAAAGAAGGGAAGGAAGGGAAGAAAGGGAGGAAGGGAAAGAAAGGAAGGAAAGGGAAGGAGGGAAGGAAGGAGGGAAGGAAGGAAGGAAGGAAGGAAGGAAGGAAGGAAGGAAGGAAGGAAGGAAGGAAGGAAGGAAGGAAGGAAAGGGAAGGAGGGAAGGAAGGAAGGAAGGAAGGAAGGAAGGAAGGAAGGAAGGAAAGGGAAGGAGGGAGGGAAGGAAGGAAGGAAGGAAGGAAGGAAGGGGAAGCAAGGGAGGAAGGAAGAGAAGAAGGAAGGGAAGAAAGGGAGGAAGGGAAAGAAAGGAAGGAAAGGGAAGGAGGGAAGGAAGGAAGGAAGGAAGGAAGGAAGGAAGGAAGGAAGGAAGGAAGGAAGGAAGGAAAGGGAAGGAGGGAAGGAGGGAAGGAAGGAAGGAAGGAAAGAAGGAAGGAAGGAAGGAAGGAAGGAAGGAAGGGGAAGCAAGGGAGGAAGGGAGGAAGGAAAGGGAAGGAGTGAAGGAAGGAATAGAAGGGAAGGAAGGAAGGGAAGAAAGAAAGAAAGAAGGAAGGAAGGAAGGAAGGAAGGAAGGAAGGAAGGAAGGGGAAGCAAGGGAGGAAGGAAGGAAGGAAGGGAAGGGAAGGGAAGGGAAGGGAAGGAAGGGAAGGAGGGAAGGAAGGAAGGGAAGGAATAGAAGGGAAGGAGGGAAGGAAGGGAAGGAAGGGAGGAAGGAAGGAAGGAAGGAAAGGGAAGGAAGGAAGGAATAGAAGGGAAGGAAGGGAGGGAGGGAGGGGAAGGGAAGAGAAGGGAAGAGAAGGGAAGAGAAGGAAAGGGAGGAAGGAAGGGAAGGAAGGGAAAGGAAGGAAGGAAGGGTCCCATGATGAGGAAGAGAAGCGGCTGCCTGCGAGCAATGAGGGACTTACTGTTGGTTTGTAGTCAGTCTCCTTCGGTGGCTGCTTGGTCCCAGTCCAACGTGCCTTTCAGGAGGCCCAGAAGGTTAGCTCAGTGCGCCTCTGCCATAGCCGGGCAACTGATGCACCTCTACAAGATTGGAGAACATTTTATCAGGCACCGAAAAGGGGAAACGCAACCGCGCTTTGGGGAGGAGGGGGGTGCCCGGTGTGTATCCCTGAGCAGAAAAGCTGAGTGTAACGGAGGAGGGAGAAATGCCCCGATGATGACCCATAGTTACTTCTCCCCCCCCCCCCCCCCCCCGCCCTCCATGTGACATTTCCTCCTGCTCAGAGACCGCGATTAAAGTCATTCTTTAACCTGCCTCCACCCCAGGGCTGATAAGAGGCCAAAGGCGCACCAGCTCCCCTTTAACCCTTTCTCCTCCTGGGCAGCCAAAGGGACCTTCTCCATTGGGATCAGAAGGACAGGATCTGGACCAGACCAGGTTATGAATGGCAATTCATGGGAGTTCTCTGATCCATCCCATGCTTTATGCAGATCTATGCCCCCAATACCAAGAAAAATCCCTCACCCCAAGTCCTTACTTGCTAGGTCTGTTGGATGCTAGGCAAAGGAGGTTTATATATCTATGGAAGGTCCAGGGTGGGAGAAAACACTCTTGTCTGTTGGAGGCAAGTGTGACAGTTGCAATTAATCACCTTGATTAGCATTTAATGGCCCTGTGGCTTACAAGGCCTGGCTTCTTCCTGTCTGGAAGAAATCTTTTGTTGGGAGGTCTTAGCTGTCTCTGATTGTTTCATGTCTGGAATTCCTCTGTTTTCAGAGTGTTGTTTTTTATTTACTGTCCTGATTTTAGGGTTTTTTCTAAATAGTGATAGCGAGATTTTGTTCATTTTCATGGTTTCCTCCTTGCTGTTGAAATTGTCCACATGCTTGTGGATTTCAGTGGCTTCTCTGTGTAGTCTGACGTGGTAGTTGTTAGTCTGGTCCAGCATTTCTGTATTCTCAAATACAGTAGAGTCTCACTTATCCAAGCCTCGCTTATCCAAGCGTCTGGATAATCCAAGCCATTTTTGTCGTCAATGTTTTCAATATATCATGATATTTTGGTGCTAAATTCGTAAATACAGTAATTACAACGTAATATTACTGCGTATTGAACTACTTTTTCTGTCAAATTTGTTGTATAACATGATGTTTTGGTGCTTAATTTGTAAAGTCATAACCTAATTTGATGTTTAATAGTCTTTTCCTTAATCCCTCCTTATTATCCAAGATATTCACTTATCCAAGCTTCTGCTGGCCCGTTTAGCTTGGATAAGTGAGACTCTACTGTAATTTCAAGATTGTTAGGAGCTCTGTAGTAGTGATGTGCGCAGTATTTGTTTCATCTGTTTCATTCATCTGTTTGTTTAGTATGGCACCCCAGGCAGAGTGCACTTAGGCCTCATCCACACTGCCTATAAAATACAGATTATCCGTTTTGAACTGGATTATATGGTAGTGTAGACTCAAGGCCCTTCCACATAGGCTGGGCTGTGGCACAGGCTGGTTAGCAGTTAGCTGCAACAAATCACTCTGACCAAGAGGTCATCAGTTCGAGGCCCACCCGTGCCTGCGTTTGTCTCCGTCTCTGTTCTATGTTATGGCATTGAATGTTTGCCTTATATGTGCAATGTGATCCGCCCTGAGTCCCCTTCGGGGTGAGAAGGGCAGAATATAAATACTATAAATAAAATAAATAAATAATATGCTGTGTCCAGGTTGGTTCATCAACTTGGACACAGCATTATGTTGAATTCGTCGAGACTCGATGAGATATTATTCATTGAAAAACTAGAGCAAATTGTGTTGCAGGATGTCTCACAAAAACAAAGTTTGTGCAACTTTTTCCATGTTTTTACAATAGAACCAACTAGGGAATGCTATTTATAACCCAGGAATAATAAATAGATTTAAAAATAAAAGTTTTACCGATAGTAAATCAGAATTTGCAAGGCTTGCTGAACAGGCTGATTTTCTTTGTTATGAAGTATAGCTGAAGCATTTTCTGCAGCATCCACTGTAAATACAGTGCTCTCAAATTCTCGATGTAAATGTCTCAGTGGCATTCAGAAACATTTTACTGTTGCCAAATTTTTCACCATCCTAACATTGAGCTCAGCAGACCTCATTTGGGTTTGGGACCCACAGTTTAAGAAGCAATGCCCTAAAGCACTGGATCTTGGAAGCTAAGCAGGGTGAGCCCTGGTTAGTGTTTGGATTGGAGGCATATTTATTTATTTATTTACATCATTTTTACCCCGGCTTTCTCCCCAGGGGGACTCATATTTCTCAATTATTCTTAAAGAGCTTCTACAAACAGTCTTTTTATTTTTTAAAAAAAGCCTCCGGCCTCCACCAACAGGCTATAGTTCCCAATGCTATGGAGCCACCAAGTCACTCCCTCCTAGGACACTGCAGGGTATAGTGAGCACGTCCCAGTGTTCTTTTCTCTCTCCATTTGCATGAGCCCCTTAACCCTTTCCTACCCTTTCCTATGCCACACAGCAAAGAGAGGAATTGAGCAGCAACTGAACAGACTGGAGGGGGCTGGGAAGAATTCATGATTTATAGGAGTTGTAGGTCCTAGAATGTATAGTTCACCTGCAATCTGAGAGCACTCTGAACCCCACCAATGATGGACTTTGAACTAACTTGGCACACAGACCCAACATGGCCATCTTTGAATACTGGCTGACCTTGGGGGTGATTGAACTTGACATCCAGGTATTATAGTTTACCTGTATTCAGGGAACACGGAACCCATCCGATGACTGATCTGGATCAAACTTGGCACACAAATTCAACATGGCTAACTGGGAATATTGGTGAACTCTGGAGGTGATTGATCTTTATCTCTGGGAGTTACAGTTCACCTGTATTCCGTGAGCCCTCTGAACCCCACCAATGACAGATTTGGACCAAACTTGGCACACAGACCCAACGCTGCCAACCTTGGCATCAGAGAGTTATAGTTCAGAGAACACTGCACCCAACAAGTGATGGATCTAGACCAAGCTTGGCACACAGACACAACATGGCCAACTGTAAATACTGGCAGGTTTTATGGGTGATTGACCTTGACACCATAAAGTTATAGTACACTGATATTCAGAGAACACTGAACCCAGCAAGTGACAGATCTGGACCAAACTTGCCACACAGACCCAACATAGCCAACTGTGAATCTTGGCAGGTGTTTCAGGAAGTTTTCCCTGGGAATCTGGGAGTTATAGTTCACCCTCATCCAAAGAACACTTAACCCAGCCGACGACAGATCTGGACCAAACTTGGCACACAGTCCAAAACAGCCAACTTTGCATACTGGCAGGGTTTGTGGACGACAGATCCGGACCAAACTCGGCACACAGATCCAACATGGCCAACTGTGAATACTGGCACAGTTTTGGGGTGATTGCCATGGGAATCTGGGAGTGGTAATCACCCTTATTCAGAGAACACTGAACCCAGCTAATGACGGATGTGGACCAAATTTGGCACACAGACCCAACATGTCCAATTGTGAATATTGGGGGGAGGGGGTTGGGAGGGTTGACCCAAGATTTATGGAAATTGTAGTTCAGCCACATCCTTATGCATTTTCTAATGGGAGCATTCATTAAAAAAACAAGAAAGACTGTGTTTTTTTCCTAAGACATAGTGTAACATATGACCATACTGATATTACCTAACATCCAAAAACAAAGAATGCCAGAGCTAGTTATTAATAACACATATTAATAACACATAGTTGAAACCATGGCGGAGAGAGCCACAGACAGTGGGAGCCTAGAGTCTCCCCAGAATTGGTCTTGTGAACAATCAGATATACGGAGGAGCCCAGCAGCAGCTACCAGCACCATGGATACATTCTTTCCCCCTTTTATTACAATATAACCTTCTGTGGTGCATTATCCTCTATATTTGACTCTTTGTATCTTCTTTTCCCTTCTAGGTCTCTCCCTCACACACACACACACTCTCCTTCGCCTCCTACAGCCAGCCCCTAAAACCACTTGGCCCCCAAGCCCCACAGTCCTGGAAGTGGGGCTCCCTTCTGGATGGCCATCTGTCGGGGGTGCTTTGAATGCAATTTCCTGCTTCTTGGCAGGGGGTTGGACTGGATGGCCCATGAGGTCTCTTCCAACTCTACTATTCTATGATTCTATGATTCTCCTTCCCTCCCAACATCACATCCCAGCACCCCAATGAACCCAGTGCCAACCCTTGCCCCCGTGGATACCCCGGTTCCTGTGATCGGGAGTCCCCGGTATTCATGGACCCCCTATATATGTATAAAATAATAATGTATGTTTCATGAAAGAATTTTGAGGATCAAGCCACCAATCAAGCTCAGGTAACCCTTCACCTACTCATCGTGACCTCGGAGTCCCCTTCGGCGCTTCCTGGTCATCACAACAATGGAGTCCAGGCACCCATCATTTCTACCCATGCACCAGGCTGTACAAGAGACAATAGGATCCTGATAGTGGGCCACCTTTTGTGCAGCCACCTGGACATAATCAGAACTTTAATCACCCAGTACATCTGTCCTGATACTGGAAGGTTGTGCCCTGCCTTCCCAAGATGACATTTCCCCTTCCCCAGGACTGAATTGTCTAATCCTATCACTTTGGACAATACCCTATATAGACTACAATAGACATGGGCACTACAAGTGACCGACCTGCCTTAATGGGTCACTCATGAATACAAAGGGACATTTCCATAATTATCAGGGACCTGATGGCCCTGTTTTGTTCATCCCAAAAGAAGGACTGGGTGGTTCATTCCCAAAACTGCCTCTTCCTTTGTCTCCTGGACATCAGTCACTGGAAAGCAGTCCTGGCACTCCAGGAGAATCCTCCCAGTTGGCTATGATGTCAAAGCTGGCTCCGACAATCAACGAGAAGCTGGCTCCAGCTGGGGTGTGAGAGGGAAATACAAAGGATTTCTCGGTATAAAAATGTCTGTTTTGCCTATGTCAAGTATGTTGACTTCTTTATGCAGCTTACCATGAGCTGTTATCCTTTCCAACTGGATTGCAATAAAATACCTAAGTGGCTTTCTTCTTCAGCTGTTGAGATCTCTTTCTTGGGGAATATTGGGTGTATAGCTTCTTGGTCTTGCCAAGCACAGATCCACAGGCGGCCCACTGCCGGTACTGGGACTCAATATCCATGCTCTGGGCTTCCGCTATCCGCTGTCCAGATCTCACTATCCGTGACCCATTAAAATTGCTCGATTTCATTATATGTACAGAGCAGTGGCTATTTACTCAGGAAGGCAGGAAAGCTTACTCTCAGCTCATAGCAGGGATCAAAAATGTTTTTGCGTTTTAGATTTTTTGTTTTTGTTTTTTAATTCATGTACTTAGTTGTTGTGAGCAGGCTATTATTATGGACCTTCAAATGGATTCTGTCTTATTGCAATCCTGTCCTATTGTTTTCTTGGAATGGTTTATTCAAAGGAGGTTTGGCTGTGCCTTTCTATGAGGCTGAGAGAGTGTGACTTGCTCAAGTAGGTGTCCACAGCTGAAACTCCATCTACACTGCTGTATAATCCAGTTTCTGAGTCCAGATTATCTGCTTTCAACTGGGTTATATGGCAGTATACACTCATATAATCCAGCTCAAAGCAGATAGTCTGGATTCAGAAACTGGATGATATAGAAGTGCAGATCCAGCCTAATAGGAGATTTGATAACTGTTCTCCCAAAATCCTAAGGCTTTGATTGTACTTTTCCTGCATGGCAGGAGGGAGTTGAACTGGATGGCCTCTGGGGTTTCTGCCATCATCATCATCATCATCATCATCATCATCATCATCATCATCATTTATTTATTTTATATACCGCTCTTCTCCCCCAAGGGACCCATTATTATTATTATTGTCATCATTATTACAAAGGCTGGGTGACCATCTGTTGGAGATGCTTTGATTGTGCTTTTCCTGCATGGTAAAAGGGGTTGGACTGGATGGCCCTTGGGGTTTCTGCCATTATTGTTGTTGGTGGTGGTGGTGGTGTTGTTGTCGTCATTATTGCAAAGGCTGAGTGGCCATCTGTTGGGGATGCTTTGACTGTGCTATTCCTGTATGGCAGAAGGGAGTTGGACTGGATGGCCCCAAGGGTCTTCCATTGAAATACTGTTAAGCTTATGTTGATCAAAGAGTTTCCTCAACCTGATATATGCACATTATATATAATACAATATATAAACATTTATTGGGCTCCATAGGAAACTTTTGTTTCAAAAAGGGCTCCACAGCTGAAAACATTGGAGAACCCCTGCTCTAGTGTGATGAAGACTTTAGTCAAACACTAAAATCACTAAACCACACTGACTGGTTAATAAAACAACATTGCTGTGGTATTAACGTGTGCAAATTGATTGTTGGGTTATTGAGCTGCTTTTTTTGTTTCTGTAAAGCACTGGAATGCAATTTAATATACAGACTTATGGCAGTGTTTTCCAAACCCTGACCTTCCAGGTGTTTTGAACTTCAGCTCCCAGAAACTCTGGTCATTGGCTAAAGAAGTTAAGCCTTCTGGGGCCCCTTCCACACAGTTGAATAAAATCCCACATTTTCTGCTTTGAACTGGAATATATGGCAGTGTAGACTCAGATAACCCAGTTCAAAGCAGATATTCTGGGTTATATGGCTGTGTGGAAGGGCCCTGGGAATTGAAGTCCAAAAGTCAGAGAACTAGAGTTTGGGCAACACTGGTCTATGGGAGGAAGGATGGTGTGGGACAAAC